>NC_056737.1:1713672112-1713972112 GCF_019279795.1 Protopterus annectens
CATATGTTAAACGCACATCTGTGTGTGTGCATGAATTTAAACACAGTTAAGTACATCTGATTTACTTTTCTTAATGTTTTTAATGCAAGAGCACAAAGTAAACGTACATTAAGTCCGACTGTATATTGTGGTTGCCATCACTGGTCACATTTCCTTTGTGGACTACAAAATGCTCATTCCCCTCTGGGAGGATGTCACAAAAAAGCATAAAAGACCTTTTTATGAACATTATCAGTGCACCTAGTTGATAGGGGTTGCCACTTGTCTCTCTGCAGTACTGTTCTGTGTTGGTGGGGTGGGCTTGAAAATGGTAAATGTGTTGATACTTTACAAGAAAAAAACTTTTTCTGACTTTTCCCTAAATGTCACAGAAATTTTGGATACTTCATTCAAGTTATCTTAACATATAAACTATCATAAATAACCAACATTTAAAGCTTAGTATTTCATTACTCTACTGTTGCTTTTGTAAATTTGTCAAAAGTGACAACTGCCTTTAAACCCCTGACTAATCTAATTGCTTTGTTTTGCTATGAAAAGGGAGTGTTAAGTTCTCCTCCTCTCTGCAATAAAAACAGTGGAAAACAATTCCACAGCTTTCTGTCTTATTTTTATAACAGCTGCTATGTTTCTGACATTAGCAGGATTAATTTTCTACAGATTTAACTGTGTTTATGATATGTCATAAAGGCAGAGACAAATTCCTCTGCAAAGTGAGAAGTTACCCTTAAAAAAGTAGGTGGGCCTTCCCTTCCTTTGATTCCAATGTAAGGAAAAAAGTTACTTACTCACTACAACGTTCCATGTGCGTTGTTCTTCTCGCCTTCATTCTTACTGATAGGTTCGGAGCAGAGACCCAGCCAACTGCAAAACCCAGCCAACTGCAAAACCTCAAGGTCTTGAACCTGCTCGAGGCCAACTTCCTATCCCATGATGCACCCTGATTTTCCCTCAGATCTTGTTTGCTGCCTGACTACTTAAGTAGTACAAATATGCCACTTAGAGAGTTGGATAAGACACAAAGCACCCTATAAGAAAGGAGATGGACCTCAGGGTGGGACATAAGAATGAAGGTGAGATGAACAACTCACATGGAACGTTATGGTGAGTACATAACTTCTTTATGTGAAGTTGTTCTATCTCACCTTTCGTTCTTACTGATGGGTAGAGGCCCAAGCACCATCCTTCTCGGGTGGCTCATAGGAATATATTCCTGAGAACCGTGGAACCAAAGGAGGTCCTGTCCCTGGAGGCCTTGTCTGCTTTGTAATGAGTGATAAAGGTATGAGGTCTTGACCAGGTCACTGCTGCACAAATATAAACTAATGGTAACCTTGGAGAAAAAGCTAATGTGGTTGAAACAGCTCTTGTAGAGTGGGCCTTTATTTTTTGTTGCAAGGGAGCATTTTCTGAATTATAAATGAAGGAAATGCAATCTTCTCGACACAGTTACTTTTGTCACTGGAGCACCCTTCTTTGACTCTGAAAAGGAAAGAAAGAGCTGATCCGTTGATCTGAATTATTTCATTCAGTCCAGGTAAAATTGGAGTTGTCTAAAGAACATCAAGTTTGTTAAGCATGTGTGTTCCATCCTATTTGTGTATTGGGGAAAAAAGACTTGCAACTCAATAGATTGGTTAAGATTTCACTTAATCACTTAAGTGGTCGGCCAGAATTCCAAAGTCTAGGTCCGGCGTCGGTTGCTGTCGCCTCTTCCCTGTCGTCAGTGCACCAGGGGTATAAAAGATGCAGCCGACACCATTTTCTTCAGTTTTAATTGCCCCAGATGTCAGGTGCCCCAAATAGGTAGGCTGAAAAATATAGCAAAAAGAAATCCATGCACAAAAATAACATTTCCTTCATCTACAAGCAAATACACCAAAAAGTTTGTATAGGATAGAGAAGTGCAGATCAGTCCCAGCAAAGAGAAGGGGGATGGTGGATGGGTAACCTGGACTGCAACAGTGAATACACTCCAACATCTACATTTATGGTAGGTACACAACTGTACTATGTTCATCATGTTTCACTGTAGCAGTCATTACTCTTGGGTTGAATCCCAAAGCTGAGGATGGGTGGCTGGGCTAAATAGGATTAGGAGAGGCTATGAGGCCCTGCAGAACTGCAGTGGCGAAGCCTGCTCTGGGCTTAGAGTAGAGAGGCAAGTGGTAGTGTTTTGTAAAGGTGTGCACTGAACTCCAAGTTGCAGCCTCTAAGATTTCTTTGGTTGGTACTCCTCTGAGGAAGGCTGCTGAAGTGGCTGCAGCTCTGGTGGAATGAGGCCTAATGCCCTTAGGCACTGATTTGCCATGTTGAGAATAGCAGAAACGGATGCAATGGCCTAACCATTTATAAATAGTCTGTTTTGATATAGCCTTTCCTTGTGATCCTGCAGCATATGACACTAAAAGTTGCTCAGTTTTTCCGAAAGCTTTGGTTCTGTCCAAGCAGAAGCGTAACTGCCTGTGTATGTCCAAAGAATGCAGAATTTTCTCACCCTTGTTGTGTGGGTTTGGGTAAAAGGTAGGCACGTGAATGGTTTGGTTGAGGGTCACACTGGACACCACCTTAGGCATAAATGTAGGGTTTGTCCTCAGAGAAACCCTGTCTGGATGAAAAATGATGCAAGGTTCCACAGCCATGAGTGCTTGTAACTCTGAGACTCGCCTTGCAGAGGTTATGGCTAGCAGTAGAGCTGTCTTCCAAGACAGGAATTTAATATCCGCTATTGATGCTGGCTCGAAAGGACATAATTGAGGTCCCAGGCCGGAATCGGTGCTCTCCTTGGAAGCCTAATGTTTTTGGCCTCTCTGAGGTACTGCCTTATTAAAGGATGAGAAAAAATAGGTGGTTCCGTATTGTAATGTGCAGAAATGGCCGAGGCATGAATCTTAATTGATGAGAAGGAAAGGCCTTTGTTCAGCATCTCACTTAGGTATTGTAAAATCTGAGGAATATTAGGTACAGACGTGTCAATGCCTTGTTCCCGGTTCCAAGCACAGAATCTCTTCCATTTTTTCTGCATAAGATTTTCTGGTACTGGGCCTCCTGGCCTCCAAGATAACATCCATAACAGCTTTCGAAAGAGGAGTTTTTTGAATGGCTACATTATCCGCCATGCTGCCAGATTTAAGGTCCTGAGTTGACTGTGCAGGATCTGATTGTTTTGTTGGGTCAGCAAGTGAGAAGTTTAAGGCAATATCCATGCTGGACCTTGAGACGAGCTCTTTAGGATTGGGTAACAGTGCTGGCGTGGCCAGTCTGGTGCAATCAGAATAATTTTTGGCTTCTCTTGTCTGACCTTTAGGAGTACTCTGGGAAGGAGAGGCAGAGAGGGAAAAGCATATACTGTTAGAGTTTTCCAGCTGAATGATAAGGCGTCCACTTTCCATGCTTGCTTGTGGTAAATCCTTGTGCAAAATCTCGGCAGTTGACAGTTGTGAGGGCAGGCAAATAGATCTATGTCTGGGCAACCCCATTTCTTTATTACCATTCTGAAGACTTGTGGATCCAGTTTCCATTCATGGGGATCCATGAGGTTTCTGCTTAGTTCGTCTGCCAGAGTATTTGTTTTTCCTGGCAGGAATTGTGCTTGTAAGTGGACTTGAAAAGCCAATGCTGTGTCCCATAAGGTCATTGCTTGTCTGCAGAGGGGGTAAGAATGAGTACTCCCCTGCTTATTTATGTACCACATGACCGTAGTGTTGTCTGTCTTTATCAGTAATTGTCCTGGATGCAGCAGGTCCTTGAAAGCTGTCAGGGCATTTTGGACAGCTAACATCTCTTTTTGTTTGATGTGAAGATGCATCTGGTTTACAGGCCATGTGCCCTGAATACATTTTCCTGCCATATGGGCGCCCCAGGCATAATCTGATGCATCCGTTGCCAGTGTCTGGCTGTGGGTAAACTGAATTGCAGACCCTTGTTGTGGTGACAGGCTTCTGCCCACCATCGAAACTCCTGTTGTAGGCAGGGAATGACTGCAATTGCTGTCTCCAGGCTGTGGCAATGCTGAGTCCAAACACTTTTCAGATACCACTGAAGTTTCCTCATATGCAGTCTGGCATATGGAATTAGTAGAATGCTGGATGCCATGAAACCCAAGGCCTGCAGGATTTTCCTTGCAGATAAGTGGGTTTTTGTTGCCAATTTCTTCAAGTAAGTAGTCCGTTGTTTTTGCTTGTCTGGCGTGATATAAGCCATCTGGGCAGTTGTATTTAAGCTTGCACCCAGGAATATTATCTCTTGAGAGGGCACTAGTTTTGATTTCTTTTCATTTACTGTGTACCCTAGGCCAATTCGTAATCTTTTTACAAACGCCAGATGCTGAAGAAGAGTGTCTTTGTTCTCTGCTTGAATTAGGCAGTCGTCCAAGTAGGGATATATTTGAATTCCTTTTTGTCGGCAAAACGCAATTACTGGTGCCAGGCATTGTGTAAAGACCCTGGACGCAGTAGATAAGCCAAAGGGCAGTGCAGAGAATTGGTAATGCAATGAGCCAGCTATGAATCTGAAGTATCTTCTGCAAGATTGTCTGATTGGGACATGCAGGTATGCCTCTTTTAGGTCCAAAGTTACAAGCCAAGCCCTCTTGCCCAGCATGGGCAGTAGCTGCTGAAGAGTCAACATCTTGAATTGTGGAACTTCCAGAAACACGTTTAGTATAGACAGGTCCAGAATAGGTCTCCAGGTTTTGTCCTTCCTGGGTACTAGAAAAAGTCTGGAGTAAAATCCTTGCCCCTGCTCTTGTTGTGGTACTTGCTGAATGGCCCTCATATGTCCATGAGGGCTGTTATTTGTTTTTGTGCCTCTGCCCTTTGATTGTGTGGCAGGTCTGGCATGCCCTTTGACCTTGGTAGTGTGTGAAAATGGAACCTGTAGCCTTGTGACACTATGTTCATAACCCATTTGTCTTGGGTAACTATTTGCCAATTTGATGAGAAAAGTGCCAGTTTTCCCCCTAAGGGGGCTGTCAAAAGAAAATTGCTTGGAACTGGTAGAGGAAAGTCATTGGGACTGTTTCCTGTAAGGCTGTGATTTGTCTTCTCCGCTTTTGGAGGTAGCAGCACCCCATTGTTTAGGTCTGTATGAGCCTTGGGGCGGAGATCTGCTTCTGGGACGTCTGTATCTACCTCTTTGTGGTCTGTCAGAGACCGGAAAGGATCAATTTTTAGAAGGCCAGTTCCTGCTAAACCTAGGTGGCTGCACCTGTAAGAAATCCTTTACTGTCTGCATGGATTTTGCTTTATCCTCCATTTTTTTCAACACCTCTTCTGCTTTAGTACCAAACAAAGTATCATGCTGTAACGGTGCATCTAATAATTTTGCTTTAACATGATCAGGCAGATTTTGTTCCTTTAACCAAGCATGCCTTCTAATAACAGAACCTGTAACAGCGGCCCTGCAAGAGGCCTCCAGCGAATCATAACTACATTGCAAAGTATGCTTTCCCACTTGTTCAGTTGCATGCAATAAATCCTGCAATTCTTTGTTCTCTAAACATTCAGCATTTGTCAACATTTTTTGCGTAAGTAGTGACATTAAATATTGCTGATATTTAAGCATATGAAATTGACAATTTAAAGTCCGTACAGCCAGAGTGGCAGAAGTGTAAACTTTTTTCCCCCATCTGTCTAGCGCCCCAGAATTCCTATCAGAGGGGACAAGGTTTTTTTGCAGTGGAAGCTTTAACCACCTTGGGACCCTGAGATATAGTTTCTGGGTCTGCTGCAGGGTTTTTATATAGGAATTTATGAGAATCCAAGACCCTGTAGTATCTGTCTGGCTTAGCAGGTGCGGGGGGTAAAGAGTCAGGGGACAGTCCAAACTCTGAAAATACATCATCTACAATGTCTAGAACAGGTGGAATAGCTAGGGGTCTGTGCTGAGGAAGAAGCAGGAAGTCTCTGAGCCTTTTCTTAGACTCAGAATAATCTTGGCTCTCCCAGTGGAAATGCTCCCTCATAGTATGCAGTGTTTCCCCAAAAGAAAAGTCTTCAGGAGGACAGCTGAAGGAATGGATTTTTCAGCATCAGAATCCTCATAGGGAAGCATGGGGTAATCCAGATCAGAAGAGGAATCAGAGGAAATAGAAACCTGATCAGAAGAATAATACTCTGTCTCTTGCCTAGGCCTCTTATCAGGAGGGGGATGGGAGCCCCAGATCAAAGTAATTAGGTCTTCGGCCATTTTGAGCATCTGTTTTTTAGGCATGGAAGTCTGAAGAGGAGACTGCTGTACTTGTTTCTTTGTCTTCAGTGCTTTAGTCTTTGAAGCTGAAGATGGCTTAACATACAGTTGTGTCGGTCCGAAGACACCCTCAGAAGCCGATGCCTCCTCAGCGGCTCTGGACCCATCTGAGGGATTGATTTCCGAGTGTCCAATACCTTGAGTTTCCAGAGGCCCAGTTGGCTCCATGTGGGAGTCTGTAGCGGCCTGTGGCTCTGAGGTAGCGGGCGCCAGGGGCTGCAAAAGTGCCTCACTGAGAAACGGCGAACCGGCAACTGGCCTAGAAGAGGCTTCGTCGTCGGTTTTGGACCTTGGATGCCTATCCTTGTCCTTGCATGTTTTGTAAGCTCCGGTGGTTGGCTGTTCCGCCGGCATTATATAATTAAATCGTTGGCCAAAGTAATGAAATGCAAAATCGAACCGACGCTTGATAGTGCATTGTTTGAATCTAGCACAAAACCGGCAGCTAACAACGTTGTGATCAGGGCCTAGGCAAGGAATACAGTAAGAGTGAAAATCCTTATGAGGTATTTGCTTCCCACAAGAAATACAATTAACTTTTTCTGACATCGGTCTGGAGCAAGAAAAAAGTTTCCCCAATGGGGTACTTAGCTTTAATGAAGACTTCGGTTCTGAAATTCAGATTTGAAAATCTCAGGAGTCGGCCGACCAGCACTTGCGAACTGCTTTTGCTTCGGGCACTGCGCGGCAAAAAAGACTGAAGAAAATGGCGTTGGCTGCATCCTCTATACCCCTGGTGCACTGACGTCAGGGAAGAGGCGACAGCAACCGATGCCGGACCTAGACTTTAGAATTCTGGCCGACCACGGGCAGCCTGCCAGCAGGATAATCCAAGAGTAATGACTGCAACAGAGAAATACGATGAACATCGAATGGACGTCCCTGAGATACATGAGACCACCCAGCCATCACTGAAGGTCTTTCTTGCCCGTATTCGTTATGATAATTTTTTGTGACATTGGAAGTTCCTGAAAGGACCATTGAGAGAATAGGAGCCATTGTAGAATTCACATGTGCATTCAAGCAAGGGGAATGGCAATGATTTCTGCCGTCATCAACCCTAACAATTAGAGTACCATTGAGACTGGGGCTTTTTTCCCTGGAAACATGTCTAATACTGGTTTTCGTAAGACAGAAATTCTTTCTGGAGACAGACAATGTCATTGAAACTGTGTTTAGTTCTGCTCCTATAAAGACGGTCTGTTGCAATGGCGGTAAGGCAGATTTTTCTGAGTTGATGGCAATCCCCAACTGGTTGCAGAGATCTAAGGTTGTGCCCCTCGCATGAATAAGTTGATGCTTGGTGGTGGCAGTGAGGAGCCAGTCGTCTAGATATGGAAACAACTGGAATCCCAACCGTCTCAGATGAGCAGTGACTACTGCTATACATTTGAACACCCTGGGGGCTGTAGTAAGACCAAAGGGTAGAGAGCGAAATTGATAATGGCTGGCTCCCAGCCGGAAGCGTAGATGATCCCTGGATGGTCTGTCCATATTTATGTGGTAGTATGCATCCTGACGATCTACAGAGCACATCCAATTGTCTTTTCCTAGAAAGGGAAGTATTGACTGAAGCGTGACCATCTGGAATTTCGTCTTTTTTACTGACTTGTTTAGTCTGCTTAGATCCAGAATAGGTCTCCAGTCCCCAGTTTTCTTTGGAACTAAAAAGAACCTCGAGTAAGTTCCGGATCCTCTATGGTCGGCTGGGACTGGCTGGATGACTCTTGTCCAGCAACCTTTGGACCTCTAAGGCTGCTTGGTCTCTGCGACTGGGTGGAACGTCTGGGATTTTCCTTATTAGAGAAGGTGGGAGCGGCAAAGGGAATTGAGTATCCTCTGGACATTATGCTTTGTACCCAACTGTCTTTTGTTATTTTTAGCCAGGCATCTAGGTACAAAGATAAGCCTCCCCTGACTGCCTCCAGAGATGAACAGTCGGGCCTCCGCTCAGGAGTGCTGATAGGGCTTGCCAAAGAACTGGTCTCTGTCACCCTGGATCTGTGGACCCCTGTGCCGCATGAGCGACGTCTTCCATTATTACCACCTCCTCTGCCTGAAAGATCCTTGAGATTTACGGAACCATATCTTTCCATCTCCCCTCCCTTTGGGGTAAGGTCTGCTCGGGGTAGAAAAACGTACTCCGATGGCAGACAAGGTCTTTGTCTTTTTCACTCCTGGTAAGAGTTTCTTTTACCTTAGGTCTGAAAAGGAACGAACCGTCAAAGGGGGTGTTAATGAAGGAAGACAAACGGTTCCGCAAAGGAACATAAGCACATCCAGGAATGTCACCTGAGAGCTAATCCTGTACCCGCTGCCCAACTCGTACCATCAGCTGCATTTGCTAAAAGACGCATGGAAGAGTTCACTATCGAATTAAGAGTGGAGAGCTGGGAAGTTACCTTGTCCAAAACTCCAGCAGCTACTAAACCCTGTACGGTGTCGCCCAGCTCATTCAGGAGATCCCTTTGTACCCTAATAAAATGTGTGAGGTAGTTCAGCTATCGAAGGCCGAAGGCCACTGAACCAAACATATGCTTCCCGTATCTGTCCATAATCCTAGATTCTCTATTAGGAGGATGAACAGATGAAGACGTCTCCAATAATTCCTTCCTGGCGGCTGCTGCCACCACCATAGCATCAACAGGTACTCCTTTAGTAAGGTAAAGTCTTTGGGACTAGTTATAAATTTGTTAGGCCTCCTGGGGACAGGTTCCGTGGTGTCTGGGTACTCCCATGCCCTTTGAGTAATTCAAACAACTCATCAAAGGGCAGAGACACCCCAGAGGTGGAGGGTTGGGACTCAAAACTCTACAGGAAAACTGACTCATCATCAGAAGGGTTAAGGGATTTCCAGCCACCCCTCTGTTTAAGAATCTCTAAGATATCTGAAAAGGAGAAATGTTCTGAGGGGGACCGTGGGGACCCTTCTGACTCATCCAAGTCAGTATCCAAAGTGATTGACTCCTGAGGAGAGTCCAGATGCTTCCTCTTGCAGAGTCTCTTTCTAGGCACTAATTCAGTGGGGGCTTCTGGAGAGGTCTCAGAAGAACATGGCTCACCCAGTGGAGCTTCCTGAGGATCAGGATCTCTACGCTTCAATGGAGCGTGTGATGAAGAGGCATACACCGGTGCTTTCAGGGAGGGAGCTGCTCAAACTGATGGAGTGGTCGTTGGAGCGGACAAAGCCCTCCTCATAGCCTCAAAGGTCCCCCCGGTCCCGATGAGATGAATCCCTCAGATCCAAAGATCAGATGGAAATTGTCTGCACTGGTACAGAGGGCTCAGAGTCCAAGGTTGGGGCCAAACTCACTCGAGCCGAAGCCCCGAGAGGTAAAGTCAGCACCGACAAGTCGGTCCTACTATCTTCCTCGGACCTGACCGGTGAGTGTCGGCTCAGAAATTCCTTGGTCGGCGCTGAAGGTATCAGAGCAGTTGCGGCCAAAAACCTTATAGTAAGTGTCAGTCCCGAGGGGTCCACAATCATCAGTTCCGTGCTCTATGGTTCCAAAACTTTCATGCAGATCGGAGGAGGAACAGAGGGTGTAAGTAGAACTAAAGTCAGCTCCGAAGCCCCCTGGGATGGTGCCGATAAAATTTTTGGCAGTGCCGGTATTTGTAGCAGCTTCTTCATCACGAGGTCCACATCCAAATCAGACAGTCTACTTGAGGCCCGTGAAGAATGTGACGAGGCCACTGATTGCAATACAGGGGACTTTAAGGTAGGAGATACCGGCTCCAAGGTCGGGGACTGACTCCTAACCATAATGACAGTCTGTTTCGAAAGCCGTGGATGTCGAAGCTTTACTAGAAGCTGATTTCAATGTACATGGACTTTTTGTCAGTTCAATCTTTTTGGAGTGCTTGTCTGACTTATCAGATGACTCTTGAAAGGAGGATTTAAGCAGACCTTTATCTAATAATTTTCTCTTTCTTTCATGCAACACTCTTGAGCTGAAGGAGTGGCATATAGAACAGCTTTCTGGCAGGTGTACCTCCCCCAAGCAGTAGACACATTCAGTATGTCCATCAGTTATGGACATCTTTTGCCCACATCTAGGGCATTTTTTGAAGCCAGTCTTAGCTTTCTCCTTTTCCTGCTGAGACTTTTCAACACACCAACAATAACAAACCAAGTAACAGTAAAGACTCATACAAAAAAGCTCGTAAAGACTTGCGAAAAAATAGGCTTTAAGAATTAAGCACACAATGAAAATATTTATCTGCCCGATATGAAAAGAAGGGCTGTAATATCACACTAAAACACACACACGCAGTATACTACTACTAATATTCCAGAAAAAAGGCCTTAAAACACAGTCATTAACTTACACTACAATATTATTATCAGACATAAGTGCCCCGTAAAAAAGGAAGGGCTAAAAACTAATACAACCCACTCTAATGAATATGTAATATATGTAGAAAAAACTCTGTGCCCTGTGAAAGAAAAGGGCTCTAAGGTAATAAACACACACACAGATTATATACATCAGTGATGGAAAACCTCGACTCATGCATATTAAGTAGGTCATAAGGTCGACCCAACAAGATAGACAACTTCTGTCAATATTACTAGTAGCAACTCCCATTGCCAACCATGCTTCATGTCTCTGCCTTGTGTACGTCCTTCTGAACGACCGTACACATGAACGTCGACATTCCGACTGTCGGTCCTACCATGGTCGAGGAGGGGGCTGTCGTACAACTGAATGTTGACATTTTGATTGTAAATATATATATATATGTGTGTGTATATATATCTATCTATATCTATATATATATATATATATATATATATATATATATATATATATATATATATATATATATATATATATGTATATATCTATCTATATTTATAAGATAAAGAGAAAAAAGTGCCTAAAAACATGGCCACTAAATTCTCTGTTATTAAGCTAGGTAGGATAGGGAGAAGAGAAGGCCTAAAAAAAAAAAACGTCTCGAAAGACTAAGTACACAATCTAACTACTGAAAGGATCTAAATACAAAGTACTAACTACACATTCTATCTAGATGGCTAAATAACTATTTTAGGTAAAAAAGCAGCTATATTTTTGTAAAGAAGAAAAGTTATTCACTGGCCAGAGCTGGTGAATGTCGATCAAGTTGCAGCGGCAAACGAGATCTATGGGAAGATCAGGGTGCATCATGGAATAGGGAGTTGGCCTCGAGCTGGTTGAAGATCTTGAGCTTTTTTAGTTGGCCGAGTTGGAACCGTCAGTAAGAATGGACGGCAAGACAGAACAACTTCACATTAAAAGTTTTAAAAAGTACAAACTAGTTTCTGGTACCTACACAATACTGGAACCATTTTGCAGGGAGAATAGAAACCTAAGGATCAAGTTAAACTGTAGAAGAGGGCGGAGTTTTCCTTTAAACAATTCAGCCACAGTACTGCCAAAGAGATGGTGGATGTATGAAGGAGAAGCCAATAATGTGGCTTTGATGTCTTCAGAAAGAGCCTGGAGGCACAACCAAGAGCATCTCCTCCTAACAGATCCGGATGCAGCTGCCCTAGAGGAGGCATCAGCCGCATCATAACTACATTTAATAGATTTATGAGCCACCAGAAAAGCAGAGCAGAAGGGAAGTGACAGAAGTCGTATCCTCTTAATCAGGCAAATCAATAAGAATGTCCCAAAGCTGGGAAAGAAGAGCCAGGGAATACCTAGTCATACAGTTCTTGTAATTAACAGCTCTGAAAGAAATGGTAGCAGAGGTATATACTTTTTTACTATACCTGTCCATGGCACAGCTGTGTTTCGTAAGATAAAAGCTCAGAAGAACATTATCAGTGGCTGCAGAAATCACAGTAAGATCAAAGGAGGGGCTTTTATATGAAAACGGCTGAGCCTCAGGAAAGTACAGTTGTGTACACTTGCCATAAATGTAGATGTTCGAGTGTATTCACTGTTGCAGTCCTCATATACGAGTTATCAGGCTCCCGGTAGCCCTGAGTTGGCCCGAATACCAGTGTCCTTGGTATATGATGTCGGCTGCCGCCGGTTTTAAAAGTGATGTCAGAACGTCAGGTATAAAGGGAGGCAGCAGATGCCATTTCCTCAGTTTTTCTTGCCTTAACTGTCAAGAGCCCCCAAAAGAAGGCTAACCCAAGAAGGTAGCACCCTGGACACGTCATACAAAAAATAAAAATATATATAGTCTGTGCCTTAGGAAAAAAGCGGGAATGGAGAGTGGGAAACCAGGACTGCAACAGTGAAGACACTCGAACATCTACATTTATGTTAAGTGTACACAACTGTACTATGTTCTTCGTGTTTCACTGTTGCAGTCCTCACATATGGGTTGATTCCCAAAGCCCAGGAAAAAAGACAAAGGGTGGAGGAAGGATCACATAGTAAGGGTTGGTAAGAAGACCCTGCAAAACTGCAGAGGCAAAACCAGCCCTGGATTTAGAAAGCAAAGGTAGATTGTAATGCTTTGTGAAAGTATGGATTGAATACCAAGTAGCTGCTTCTAGAATGTCCTTAGTAGGCACACCTCTCAGAAAGGCTGCAGAGGCTGCTCTAGTAGAATGGGTCCTAATACCCTGAGGGGGAACCTTCCCATGCTGCAGGTAACAAAAGTGAATACAATGAGCAATCCATTGGGAGATGGTTTGTTTTGAAATAGCTTTACCCTGAGCCCCAGGAGCAAAACTAACCAACTGTTCAGATTTTCTAAAGGATTTAGTCCTGTCCAAGTAGAATCTCAACTGTCTATGCACATCAAGAGAGTGCAGAATCCTTTCCCCTTTATTTTTGGGATTGTTGATAAATGTAGGCAGGTGAATAGACTAGTAAAGGGTTAAACTTGAAACTACCGTAGGCATGAAGGAGTGATTAGTTCTCAGAGAAACTCGATCTGAGTGAAAAATAATGAAAGGTTCTACTGCCATTAAGGCTTGCAGCTCAGATACCCTTCTAGCTGAAGTAATAGCTAAAAGGAAAGCAGTCTTCCATGATAGAAACTTCAAATCTGCAGAGGCAACTGGTTCAAAGGGAGGCAGAGTAAGTTTTTCCAGGATAAAATTAAGATCCCAAGCAGGAGTAGGAGCTCTTCTGGGAGGTCTAAGATTACTAGCTCCCCTCAGGAACTGTTTCATCAAGTGGTGAGAAAAAATGGGTTGCTCAAAAGAACAATGAGCCGAAATTGCTGAAGCGTGAATTTTGATTGAAAAAAAGGAAAGTCCACCATTAAGCAGTACTGCTAGGTAGTCAAGAATGAGGGAAGAGAAGGATGATAAGAGTCTTCTCCTTTAGCTAGCATCCAAGAGCAAAATCTCTTCCATTTATCTGCATAGGATTTTCTGGTGCTAGGCCTCCTGGCCTCATGAAGAACTTCAACCACCTGTTGGGAAGGATTTAAAGTATTAGCCAGGCAGTTAAATGTAGAGTTTGAAGAGGAGGATGAAGGAACTTTCCCCCTTCCTGAACCAACAGATATGGTACCAGGGGAAAATGCCAAGGCTGATACTGTGAAAGGCTGTAAAGGAGGGGATACCAAAGCTGCCTGGGCCAATCTGGTGCTATCAGAATAGCCTTTGGTTTTTCGTCCCTTATCTTTAGCAGCACTCTGGGAAGAAGAGGCAGAGGAGGGAATGCATAAACTGAGAGATGTGTCCATGGGAAGGACAATGCATCCACCCTCCAAGCTTTGTTGCGAGACTCCCTGGTGCAGAAGGTTGGAAAGAGATGATTGGTGTGAGAGGAGAAAAGATCCACTTGTGGGGTGCCCCGATAATGAGTGATGCAATGGAAAATGTTCTTGTTCAGTTGCCACTCATGAGGATCCAGAACATGTCTGCTCAAATGATCCACCAAGGACTTTAGCCTCCCTGGGAGATACTGGGCTATCGGATCTAAGCCCATGGATGCTGCTATGGACCATAGTCTCATGTTTTGTCTGCACAAGGGGTAAGAGCCAGTCCCCCCTTGCTTGTTGATGTACCACATGACTGTGGCATTGTCTGTCCTGATCAGCAGAGTCCCAGGGTAGAGTAGATCCTTGAAAGCCAGCAAGGCCTGCTGCACTGCCATCAATTCTTTTAAGTTTATGTGCAGATGAATCTGCTTGTTGCTCCAAGTCCCCTGTATGACCCTGCCTTCCAGATGAGCTCCCCATGCAACATTTGAGGTGTCTGTGGTGAGAGTCTGGTGGGCAGGCGGTGGGCGGAAAGGCAGACCCTTGTTCTGAGAACAGGCTGTTGCCCACCAGAAGAACTCCATTTGTAGACAGGGAATCAGGGGAATAATCAAGTCTAAGTCCTGTGTATGTTGACACCAAAGATTCTTGAGATACCACTGAAGTTTTTTCATATGCAGCCTTACATATGGGATCATCAAAATACATGAAGCCATGAACCCCAGTGCTTGCAGGAATTGCCTTGCAGAGAGCTGGGTCATGCTTGCCAAGTTCATGAAGTAAGCCGAAAGATCTTGCTTCTGTTGTGGGAGGAATACCATCTGGGTGGCTGTGTTCAGACTCGCTCCCAGGAAAAATCTCCCTTGTAGGAACCAACTTTGACTTCTTTTCATTGAGAGTGTAACCCAAAGAGGTGACAGTGTACTTCACAAAATCCAAATCCTTTTCTAGTTGTTCTGGGGAGTGTGCTTGAATGAGACAGTCATCCAGGTAAGGATAAATATGAATGTTTCTCTGTCTGCAAAAAGCAATGGCTGGAGCCAGGCACTTCGTAAAAACTCTGGGAGCAGTAGATAAGCCAAAGGGCAATGCAGAAAATTGAAAGTGTTGCTCCCCAGCCCTGAAGTGAAGGAACTGCCTGCAACTTTCCCTTATTGGGATGTGCAGATAAGCCTCCTTGAGATCCAAAGTTACTAGCCATGGATTCTTGCCCAGCATTGGTAGTAACTGTTGAAGGGTGAGCATCTCGAATTTGGGAATCATCAGAAAAGTGTTTAGAATAGACAGATCCAAAATAGGGTGCCAGGTGCCCCCTTTCTTGAGTACCAGGAAAAGTCTTGAATAAAAACCTAGGCCTGCCTGATATGCAGGAACTAAGCTCTATAGCTCCCATAGTCAGTAAAGAAGAAACTCGAATTTCTACCTCTGCCCTGAGAGTTCTGGGTATGTCTGGGTACCCTTGTAAAACAAGGAAGGTGTGAAAGTAAAACTTGTAACCTTGGTTTACTATACTGAGCACCCATTTGTCGTCTGTGATGGTAGACAATACCTCTGCGAACCTGGCTAACCCCCCCCCCCCAAAGGAAACCCAGGGCCTGCAAGAGGTAGGCACAAGAAGGCCGGAGTCATTGAGAATGTTTGCTTTGGGAAGCTGGCTTAGAACTCCCCGATTTAGCAGAAGAAGAATGCCATTGTTTAGCCCTTTGAGGGGCAGAAGCCTGCCCTCTGGAAGATCTGAAACCCCTAGGCCTAGAGCGACCCTGCTTGCCAGGATCAGGGAAAGACCAATTCTTGGAAGGATAATGCCTACTAAACCGAGGAGGCTGAACCTGAAGGAAATATTTTACAGCTTGAATAGATTTTGCCTCACCCTCCAACTTTTTCAGTACCTCCTCAGCCTTATTACCAAAAAGGTTGTCCTTGAGAAATAATTTCTGGATCAGCAGTATGGTTTTTAAAAAGGAATTGACGAGATTCAGGAACCCTATAGTACCTATCAGGTTTTCTGGGGGCAGGAGGACCAGAATTAGGAGTTAAAGAATTTTCCATGAAAACATGATCCACACCTTCCAAAAAGTACAGTTTTGTACCTACCATAAATGTAGATGTTCGAGGATTCCCTTGCTGCAGTCCTGACAATTGGGTATAGTCCGCGTCCCAGTCGGCCCGAATACCAGAGAGGACGCCGGTCATGGCGCCTTAGACTGACGCCAGTACGTCAGGGTACTAATGCGCATGACCGACGTCATTTCCTCAGTCTTTTCTTGCCCCAGATGTCAGAAGACCCAAAAAGACAAGTCCCAAAAACAACCTGCACCAAAAAACATGTACAATATATACAGTAATATATACAAAAAATATAAGCATGTAAACTCACCTACACAACCACCCTGAAACACAGAGGGAAGGAGGGAGGGTAAATTGACTGCAGCAAGGAATCCTCGAACATCTACATTTATGGTAGGTACAAAACTGTACTATGTTCTTCGCCTTCCCTTGCTGCAGTCCTGACAATTGGGTAGAATCCCAAAGCAGAGGTAAGGGAGGCTGGCAAATTATAAAGTAGCAGGAGCTGACAACATGCCTTGTAAAACAGCTGTGGCAAAACCAGCTCTAGTCTTAGAGTATATAGGCAGGTGATAATGCCTAGAGAAAGTATGCACTGAACTCCAAGTAGCTGCCTCCAAAATATCCTTAGTTGCCACCCCCCTTAGAAATGCTGTTGAAGTGGCAGTAGCCCTAGTGGAATGAGGCCTAATCCCAGCTGGAACCTCTTTGCCATGATGGGAATAACAAAATGCAATGCAAAAGCCAATCCATCTAGAAATAGTTTGTTTTGACACAGGCTTGCCCTGTGAACTTAAAGCAAAAGAAACAAGTAACTGCTGAGACTGCCTAAAATCTTTAGTCCTGCTCAAATAATAACGCAATTGCCTGTGTACATCTAAAGTGTGCAAAATCTTTTCCCCTTTATTTTGAGGATCTGCAAAAACGAGGCAAATGAATAGTTTGGTTTAAAGCCACACTAGAAACCACCTTAGGCATAAAGGAAGGATTAGTACGTAATGATACCCTGTCCTTATGGAAAATCAAAAGGGCTCTACTGCCATAAGGGCCTGCAACTCAGACACCCTTCTTGCAGAAGTAATAGCCAACAGAAAAGCAGTCTTCCATGACAAATATTTCAATTCAGCAGTAGCTGCAGGCTCAAAAGGTTGTAGAGTAAGTTTTTCCAACACAAAATTGAGATCCCAAGCAGGAGTAGGAGCTCTACGGGGGTCTTATATTCTTTGCCCCTCTAAGAAACTGCTTGAACAAAGGATGCGAAAACAAAGGTGGGTCACAATCATAGTGAGCTGAAATTGCTGCAGCATGAATCTTTATGGAAGAGAAAGACAAACCTTTGTCCAATAATTCAGTAAGATATTGAAGAGCCACACTCAAAATAGGCTCAAATCTCCAAATTCTTTGCTGTACTCCAAAATAAAAATCTCTTCCATTTTTCATGACACTCTCCTAGTACTAGGCCTTCTAGCTTCCATAATCACATTTAAAACTTGTTGAGGAAGCTGAGACCTACCATGCTTCAACACAGAATATGCCAAGCTGTGAGATGAAGAGATGGAAGCTTGACATTGAGCAGATGACCGTCCTTCTGAGATAACAGATGAGGAATCAGAGGTAAAGGCCATGGAGGCTTCTTTACAAGACTCCTTAGAAGTGGGTACCAGTGTTGCGAGGCCAATCTGGAGCTATCAAAATCATCCTTGGCCTGTCCTGTCTGACCTTTAGTAATACCTTTGGAAGAAGAGGTAGAGGTGGAAAGGCATAGACATGAAGGTTTTTCCAACTGAAAGACAGAGCATCCACTTTCCAAGCTGTGTGATGAAACCCTTTGTGCAATACTTTGGCAGCTGGTGGTTTAGTGGAGAAGCGAACAGATCTATGTCTGGAGTTCCCCATGACACTGTCAATTTCTGAAATACATGAAGATCCAGTTTCCACTGTGGGGATCCATGATTTGTCTGCTTAATACATCTGCTAGGGAGTTCTGTGCTCCTGGCAGAAACCTTGCCTGAAGAGTCAGTTGCAGGCTTAACGCAGTCTCCCATAGAATCATTGCTTGCCTGCATAGAGGATAAGAATGTGTTCCCCTTGCTTGTTGATGTACCACATGACAGTTGTGTTGTCTGTCAGAATCAACACCTGCCCTGGAAGAAGTAACTCCTTGAACGCCAGCAATGCAAACTGGACTGCTAACATCTCCTTCATGTTGATATGTAGATGCTGTAGTCTGGCAGGCCACTTGTCTTGTATCCACTTTCCATGTAGATGAGCTCCCCAAGCAGTGTCCGAGGCATCTGTCGTTAAAATCTGACTCGCCTCTGGCCGGGTCACAGAGAGTCCCTTGTTTAGGTGACATTCCTGAGCCCACCACAAGAATTCCTTTTGAAGGCAAGGTATTATTTGAATGACAGTGTCCAAATCTTGGCAGTGCTGTGTCCATACATCTTTGAGATACCATTGCAGCTTCCTCATATGCAGTTTGGCATTGGGAAGCACCAGAATACAAGATGCCATGAACCCTAATGCTTGAAGGACTGTCCTTGCAGTCAGCACGGACTGATGAGATAGTTGATGGAAGTAAAGTGACAGACTCTTTTGTTTGTCCGGGGTTAAAAAGGCCATCTGGGCTGCTGTATTCAGTCTCACACCCAGAAAGCACATGTCTTGAGAGGGTACTAGACTGGACTTTATTTCGTTCTCAGAATACCCTAGGCATCTTAGCACTGCTATGACATATTCCAGATGCTGTAGAAGGTGTTCCTTTTCTTGAGCCAGAATCAGGCAGTCGTCCAAGTAAGGATAAATTTGAATGCCTTGAAGCCTGAAGTAAGCAATCACTGGAGCCAGAACCTTTGTGAATACTCTGGGCGCAGTAGATAAGCCAAAGGGCAATGCAGAGAACTGATAATGAAAATCTCCAGTTCGAAACCGCAGATACTTTCTGCAACTTAGCCTTATGGGCACATGAAGGTAAGCTTCCTTGAGATCCAAAGTTACCATCCAGTGATCCTTGCCCAGCAGAGGTAACAGTTGCTGTAACGTCAACATCTTGAACTTGGGAATGTCCAGATAAGTGTTGAGGATAGATAAATCCAAAATTGGTCTCCACGTGTTCCCCTTCTTTGGTACTAGGAACAGGCGAGAATAAAATCCAAGCCCCTTTCTGACACAGGGACTGGCTGAATAGCCCCTATCTGGAGTAACTGAGAAACTTGCTTGTGAGCCTCTTTTCTTTGTGGAGGAGGAACATCTGGCATGCCTTTGTAAGGGGGCATTGTGTGGAAATAAAATCTGTACCCGTGATGAATGATATCCAGCACCCATCTGTCTTGAGTGATTAAATCCCAATTTTCTTTGAAAAGAGACAATCTTCCTCCCAAAGGAGCTGCCAGACGAGAGTCCACTGGCAGCTGAAAAGGCAGGTCATTGGTTCTGCTTACGAAAGGACTGACCCCTGCCCTCACCAGAAGTCTGAGCAGGTAAACTGTCTGATCTAGGCCTAAAGAACCTTCAGCCCTGCCCCTACCACGCCTAGACCTACCCCTAGACTGGGAACCATAAGCAGGATATGTCCACCCCTTAGCAGGCCAATTTCTACTAAACTTGGAGGCTGCACCTGCAAAAATCTTTAACAGTCTGCATAGACTTAGCTTTGTCCTCCATTTTCTTTAAAACTGCTTCCACAGGCGGTCCAAACAACACATCAGACTGTAAAGGAGCATCCAAAATCCTGGTCTTAACATGCTCAGCTAAATTCTGATCCTTCAACCATGCATGTCTGCGAAGAACAGAACTAGTAGCAGCCACCCTCGAGGAAGCCTGAACAGCATCAAAACCACACTGCAAAGAATGCTTACCCACTTGTTCAGACACATGAACCAAATCCAGCAATTCTTTACACTCAATACCTTCCGCCAAAGCATCCACCTTAGATTTCAATTGTGAAAGGAGATAATTCTGATATTTCAGCATATGAAATTGACAATTCAACGCCTCATGGCTAGAGTGGAAGAAGTATATACTTTCTTACCCCACCTATCCAAAGCCCTTGCCTCTTTATCAGAGGGTACAGGATTTTTAACCACAGAAGCTTTAACACCTTTAGGCCCCTGATAAACAGTTTCTGGGTCTGCCCTGGGACTCTTAAACAAATACTTATGAGCTTCGGGCACCCTATAATACCTATCAGGCTTAACAGGAGCAGGAGGCAAGGAATCAGGGTTCAGAGAAGCTTCTGCAAAACATCCTCCACCACATTCAACACAGGAGGAATAGCTAAGGGCCTATGCTGGGGCAAAACAAGAATTCCCTAAGCCTTTTCTGGAGTCAGAGTAATCTTGGCCTTCCCATTTAAAGTGCTCCCTCATGGAGTGAAGAGTCTCTGAAAATGAAAAATCCTCAGGAGGAGAAGCAGAAGGAGTGGAATCATCCACATCAGAATCAGAATAAGTAGGAAACTCTTGCAAGTCTTCCACAGAAGACTCTGAAGCCTGTGAACACTGTTCAAAACTATCAAACTCCTGTTCCACCCTAGGCCTCTTATCAGGTGGGGCATAGAACCTCTAATCAGAGTAATCAAATCTTCTGCCATTTTAAGCATATGTTTCTTAGGCACAGAGCCGAAATGCTAGGAGAAGCCCCTACAGAAGCTGAACTTGGCCTTCCTCTAAAAGAAGCTTTGGCAACAGAAGGAGAGGCCCTAACTACCTTGGGAAGAGAGGGAAGAACAGTTACCTGAGAAGCCCCCTCAGCCTGGCCTACCTCCTGAGAGGGCACATCCTGTAACAGTAAAGCATCTGCCTGAGACTCCATAGAGACTCCTGGCAAAACCTCTGGCTCCTGAGCCTACTAAAGGACCGACGCCTGGGACTGCCGGTTCCTCACCCTAGACTTCACTGTTTTGTCCTTGCGCTTCTTAGATGAAGCAGGCCGGAGCATCCGACGGCATAGTATAATTGCAACGTTTCCCAAACACTAACCTAGCACAATCAAGCCTCCTCTTAATAGTGCGCTTGTTAAATCTAGCACAAGAGCGGCAACCAACAACGCCGTGCTCAGGCCCTAAACAAGGTATACACAAAGTATGATAATCCCTATGCGTATCTGCTTCCCACAAGAAATACAGTTATTCACTTTTTCTGACATCCGTTAAATACTGAGGCAAGAAAAAACCAAAATGTTCCCCAACGGGGTTACTTAGCCAACTCTGAATTCGGTCTGAAACTCCGGTTTCGGAAAATCTCAGAACGCCAACCTGCACTCGCAAAATTGCTTCTGCATCGGACCATGCGGCAAAAAAGACTGAGGAAATGACGTCGGTCATGCGCATTAGTACCCTGACGTACTGACGTCAGTCTAAGGCGCCATGACCGACGTCAGCCTTATACTCTGGTATTCGGGCCGACTGGGACGCGGACTATACCCAATTGTCAGGACTGCAGCAAGGGAAGACGAAGAACATCTGGAGGTATAGCCAGAGGCTTATGCTGTGGCAAATCCAAAAATTCACTAATTATTTTCTTAGACTGTGGAAAATCCCGACATTCCCATTTAAAATTCTCCCTAAGGGTATTTAAAGTATCCCTAAAGGAAAAATCTTCTGGAGGGGAGGCAGAAGGGATAGAGTCCTCAGCATCAGAATCCTCAAAGCCAGAAAAAAGATGAAAATTTCCTTCTTCACCAGCAGACATACTGGAAAGCTCAGAATCTGAAACAGACAAAACATCAGGAGATAATTCCCTAGCCCTCTTTGAAGGGGGGGGGGGTGGAGCCCCTAATCAAGGAGAGAAGATCACCAGCCATCTTTAACAACTAGGACTGAGGCACAGGAAGGGAGGCTGACGCCTGTTTGTGAGTAGGTTTGTGGCTGGAAGGTTTACTAGCAATCCGGAGAGACTCAGGAGGCCTAGCAAAGCACAGTTGTGTGCACTTACCATAAATGTAGATGTTAAGAGTGTCTTCACTGTTGCAGTCATCACTGCAGGGTTCTTCCTGTCGGCAGGCAGCCCTCGGTCGGCCAGAATCCCAAAGTCTGGGTCCGGTGTCGGCTGTGTACTCACCCTCCCTGACGTCAGTGCGCCAGGGGTACAAAGCTCCCAGCCGACGCCATGTTCTCCAGTTTTTCTTGCCCCAGATGTCAGGTGCCCAAAAGTAAAGGCTAAAAGTAAAACAAAAATGTAACATACAACAAACCCCATACCCTGTAGCAAATACACCTCAGAAGGGTGAAGCAGGGAACCACACCAATAAAAGTATAAGAGGGGACAGGAGGGTGGGTAACCCAGACTGCAACAGTGAAGACACTCGAACATCTACATTTATGGTAAGTGTACACAACTGTACTATGTTCATTGTGTTTCACTGTTGCAGTCATCACTGTAAGGTTGAATCCCAAAGCTGAGATAAAGGGTGGTGGTTACTGAGTAGAAGGGGCGGCTAGAAGGCCTTGCAAGACTGCAGAAGCAAAGCCTGCCCTAGACTTAGAATAAAGAGGGAGATTATAGTGCTTAGAGAAAGTATGCACTGAACTCCAAGTTGCAGCTTCCAAAATATCTTTGGTAGGGACTCCCCTGAGAAAGGCAGCTGAAGTAGCAGCAGCTATGGTAGAGTGTGTCCTAATTTTTTTTGGGATTTGCTTTCCATGATGAGAGTAACAAAATCTGATTCCATGAGCAATCCATTTAGAAATGGTCTGTTTTGAAATAGCTTTGCCTTGGGAATTTGCTGCATAGGAAACAAACAGTTGTTCTGTTTTCCTGATATCCTTGGTTCTGTCCAGGTAAAAGCGAAGCTGCCTGTGCATGTCCAAAGAATGCAAGATCCTCTCCCCCTTATTTTGTGGATTAGGGAAAAAGTTGGCAGGTGAATAGTTTGGTTTAAAGCCACTTTAGAAACCACTTAGGCATGAAAGTAGGGTTAGTCCTCAAAGAAACCCTGTATTGATGAAAAATAATGTAAGGTTCCACAGCCATGAGCACTTGTAACTCCGAGACTCTCCTGGCTGAAGTTAAAGCCAGTAGGATAACAGTCTTCCATGATAAATACTTTATATCAGATGTGGCAGCAGGCTCAAAAGGAGGCAGAGTAAGTTTTTCCAGGACATAATTGAGGTCCCAGGCAGGAATGGGTGGAGTCCTAGGGGGCCTTAAATTCTTTGCTCCTCTGAGATATTGTTTCAGAAGTGGATGTGAAAAAATTGGATCATCTGTATTACAATGTGCAGAGATAGCTGAGGCATGTATTTTTATGGAGGAAAAAGATAAACCCTTATGCAACATATCTGTTAGGTAATGTAAAATCAATGGAATATTTGGAATGTGAGGATCTGATTCCTGAGCATGCATCCAGGTGCAAAATCTCTTCCATTTACCTTCATAAGATTTCCTAGTGCTAGGTCTTCTGGCTTCTAAGATAACATCCATGACCTGGTTGGAAAGGGTAGGATTAATTACAGACCCTGAATACGCCAGTCTGCCAGGCTGAGAGTTTTGATATGAGAGTGCAGGACCTGGCCCTGATGCTGAGACAAAAGATTTGGAATCTGAGGTAGAATCCAAGGAGGTTCCTGGGATAGATTTATCAGTGTTGAGTACCAAAATTGCCGAGGCCAATTCGGGGCTAGTAAGATCAGCTTTGGTTTGTCCTGTTTTATTTTTAACACCACCCTTGGTAGAAGAGGTAGTGGTGGAAAGGCACACCCTGAGAGGTTCCACCAACTGAATGAGAGAGCATCCACTTACCATGCTAGCTTGTGATATGTCCTTGTGCAAAAAGTCTGTAACTGGTAGTTGTGGGGAGATGCAAATAGATCTATGTCAGGGCAGCCCCAGGCTTCTGTAATCATCTTGAATATTTGGGTGTCTAGCATCCACTCGTGTGGGTCTGACAGGTTCCTGCGCAGGCTGTCTGCCAGAGTGTTTTGTTTCCCTGGCAGGAATTGAGCTTGTAGGTCCAATTTGCAAGCTAGTGCTGTGTTCCTTAGAGTCATGGCTAGTCTGCAAAGGGGGGTAGGAGTGTGAACCCCCTTGCTTGTTTATGTACCACATAACTGTGGTGTTGTCTGTCCATATCAGTAGCTTCCCTGACTGTAAAAGATCCCTGAAAGCCAAGAGGGCATTCTGCACAGCTAACATCTCTTTTAAATTGATATGTAGATGCTTCTGATCCTCTGTCCAAAAACCTTGCAGGCCTTTCCCTTGCAAGTGGGCTCCCCATGCATAATCCGAGGCGTCCGTGGTTATCACTTGGTAGGCTGGAGGTAGACTGAAGGCTTTCCCTTTGTTTTGAAGACATGTCATGGCCCACCAACGGAATTCCTTTTGCAGGCAAGGCAAGACAGCAATCACTGTTTCCAGACTGTGACAATGCTGGGACCATACGCTTTTTAGGTACCATTGTATCTTCCTCATATGCAGTCTTGCATATGGTATGAGTAGGATGCAGGAAGCCATGTAACCCAAAGCCTGCAGGAATTTCCCTGCAGTTAGCTGAGACATTAACGCCAGGCTTTTGAAAGTTGAAGCCAGCTGGAGTTGTTTTTCTGGCGTCAGGAATGCCATCTGGGTTGTGTTTAAAAGAGCACCCAGGAAAGTTATCTGTTGAGTGGGTGCCAAATTTGACTTTTTTACGTTCACAGTGAATCCCAGGTACTTGAGTAGATTCTGAACAAATTCCAGGTGCTGGAGTAAAATGTCCTTGCTGTCTGCTTGAATAAGGCAGTCATCTAGATAAGGGTAAATTTGAATTCCCTTGAGTCTGCAGTAAGCTACTACTGGTGCCAGGCACTTGGTAAAGACCCTGGGCGCAGTAGACAAGCCAAAGGGCAGCACAGAGAATTGGTAATGTTTCGAGCCTGCCTTGAACCGGAGATATCTTCTGCACTCCTGTCTGACAGGAATGTGTAGGTAAGCCTCCTTTAAGTCCAATGTCACCATCCATGCATTTTTGCTCAACATTGGCAGGAGCTGCTGCAGAGTAAGCATCTTGAACTTTGGTATCTCCAGGAAAGTATTTAAGACTGACAGATCCAGGATGGGTCTCCAAGTATTTTGCTTTCTGGGAACTAGAAAGAGTCTTGAATAAAAGCCTTGTCCCGTCTCTGAATTTGGAACCAGTTCTATGGCCCTCATAGCCATGAGGGACCTCACCTGTTTTAATGCCTCTGCCCATTGAGTTTTTGGTAGGTCTGGCCATCCATTTGGTTTTGGTAAGGCGTGAAAGTGGAATTTGTAACCTCTTAAAACTACATCCAGAACCCACTTGTCTTGGGTTATGCAAGTCCAATTTTGGTGAAAAAGAGAAAGGTTTTCCTCCCAGAGGAGCTTCCAGGAGAGAGGTTCCTGGAGCCATGCAGGGGGAGTCATTGAGCCTGTTTCCTATAAGGTTGAGACCTATCTTCTCCATCCCTGGGGGTGGAAACACTCCACTGTCTAGGTCTATAAGAGGTCTGTGCTTGGGCCTTCCCTCTCTGGTGCCTATATCTACCCCTCTGAGGCCTGTCCGAGCTGGGAAAGGACCAATTTTTAGCTGGCCAATTTCTGCTAAATCTAGGAGGCTGAACTTGTAAGAAATCCTTAACCATTTGCATGGATTTTGCCTTATCCTCCAATTTCTTTATAATCTCTTCAGCCTTAGACCCAAACAAAATATTATGTTGAACAGGAGCATCCGGTAATTTCGCTTTTACTTGATCAGGCAAATTTTGTTCCTTTAACCAAGCATGCCTTCTAATGACCGTGCCAGTGGCAGCCGCCCTGCAAGAGGCCTCCAAAGCATCAAAACCACAGTGTAAGGTATGTTTCCCCACCTGCTCAGTAGCATGCATCAAATCTTGTAATTCCTTATTGTCTGCACATGCAGAAATGGTACACAGTTTTTGTTTCATAACAGACAAAAGGTATTGCTGATATTTCAACATATGAAATTGACAATTTAAAGCCCTAATAGATAAAGTAGCAGAAGTGTACACTTTTTTGTCCCATCTCTCCAAAGCTCTAGAATCCTTATCTGATGGAATAGGGTTCTTAGCAGTGGCGGCCTTAACACCCTTAGGACCCTGAGAAATGGTTTCTGGATCAGCAGTAGGAGTTTTAAATAGAAACTGGTGGGGGTCAGGGACTCTGTAATATCTATCAGGCTTAGCAGGGGCCGAAGGAAAGGAGTCAGGAGTTAAATTAGACTCAGAAAAGACCATCCACAATATCCAAAACAGGAGGAACAGCCAGGGGTCTGTGTTGGGGAAGAAGAAGGAAATCCCCAAGCCTTCTCTTAGATTCAGAGTACTCCTGTCCTTCCCAGTGAAAATGTTCCCTCATGTCATGTAAAGTTTCCCCAAAAGAATAATCCTCAGGAGGAGAAGCTGAAGGAATGGATTCCTCAGCATCAGAATCCTCATAAGGAGGGAAAGTATAATCCTGTTCAGAGGAAGACACTGAAGAGATAGATACCTGATCAGAGGATTTATAATCCAATTCTTGTCTTGGCCTTTTGTCTGGAGGGGGATGGGAACCCCTAATCATAGTTAGCAAGTCCTCTGCCATTTTAAGCATTTGTTTTTGAGATTTAGGTCCCGGGATCAGAGGAGGCCTGGGCTTGAGTCTTTGTTTTAGAAGGAGTCTTTGTCTTTGCCTTTACCTGAAGCTGCATAGGCCTGAAAACCCCCTCGGAAGCCGGTACCTGCACAGCGGCTCTGGACCCATCCGAGGGAGCATTATCCGAAGGTTCTGCACCTGGAGTATCCGAAGGCCTCGTTGGCTCCTCGTGGGAGTCCGTTTTGGCAAGCAGTTCTGTAATGGCCGACGACAGGGGCTGCGAAAGCACCTCACTGACGACGGCCGAACTGCCAACTGGCTCTGATTGTAAACTGTCTGATTTGGACCTCGGAGGCCTATCCTTATCCTTGTCCTTTTATAAACTCCGGTAGTCGGAAGCGTGTCCGACATGTTATACTTAAATCGCCTCCCAAAGTAATAAAAGGCAAAATCATATCTCCGTTTAATAGTACGTTGATTAAATCTAGCACAAAACCGACATCTAGCTACGTCGTGGTCAGGGCCTAGACAAGGAAAACAGTAAGAGTGAAAATCCTTATGAGGTATTTGCTTCCCACATGAAATACAATTATTAACTTTTTCTGACATCTGTCTGGAGCAACAAAAAGTTTCCTCAACGGGGTACTTAGCTTTGAAAAGAAGAATGTCTTCGGTATGAAGCACCAAAAATAACAGGAGTCAGCCGACCAGCAAGAAAGACTGTTAGGCACGATCTCACAGTGCAACATATGAAATCAAAGCAAGTGCTGGTAGAGGGTATGCTCATACCCAAGCATGTTAACTTCACAGAAACAATATACATAAAGTAAATAAAGGAACAGCATCCTGACTACAGACTCACCAAGAAGGATCCCCATTATCAGAGCTGAACGTTAACAAAAATGTGCTGAATTGGAGTAAACATAAAGGGAAATTCCATCAGCTAACTACTGTAGAAAATATCAAATCAGATATTCCTCCTCCTCTCCCATGCCTTTATATGGTACACAGGCACAGCTTTCTTTTGGAACTCAAAAAGAAACTGGGCCTAATAAGCTAGGTATTAAACAAGAAGTACAACCCTATTCAAAACCACATAACGTTTGTATAGGAGATTTTTGTTCGAGAGATTTTTTTCCCCCCCCAAATCAAAGTTTGCTGCCTGATACATGAAGGAAAGTCTTATGGCACCATTTTAAAGTAATCTTAGATCAGTGTGCTTTGATGGTGGCTACCTTTCTATAGCAACACATACCCTAGTATGCCATTCTAAACAAAGAAAAAAATGAGATTTAATTAAGATGGGGAAACAAAACCAAAAAAAAATACTAAAAGAACTCTAGCAGACATTCTGTAGGGACCATGATTAGTCAACAGCAGAAAAGAGCAGCGCATGAACTGAGGTCACCCAAACTATTTACAAAATGGATAATGGCAATGATTTTTTTTCACTTCTGATGTCTGTGCCCTCCTCTGCAAAGCTAAGCAACATCTGTTGTATCCTAGCTCCTCCCCTTAGATTCCACTAGCAAGGCAGAGAGCAGACAGGGTGCACCCCAGTACGGTGGTATCACGACAGAAGAAAATGCCTTCCTCCTGATGTACCCTAAAAGCCCAGCTACTCATGCACAACAGCAAGCACTACCAGTACAGTTCATGTGCATGTCAACAACTGTATACCTTTCGCAGAGGACCATCTGATTGTACTTCACCTGTACATTCTGTCTCTCAGAGGTAGAAATCTCTGCAACCATGAGGAAAATGGGTGTTGTAGCACCTTAGGATGCAGCACAAGATGTTTATTTCCATCCCTTCACCAGCCAGCTGTTACAGTGCCAAGGCCAGCTACTCAAAAACTGTCTTATGGTTCATAGTCAAGAGTTTACACATTTGCACCATGGAACCAGTAATTTCAGTGGTACTAAAAAGCTACTATTAAGTGACAGCAACCCCTGGATTACACTGCTAAGAACACTTGCTTCCGTGGTACCCTAGTGTCAATGACTCAATAGGCAGCACACTAGCCTCTACTGCGGGAAGATCAGAAGCTTGTGAGTTCTATTCACAGGCTAGACTCTTAGATTCATTACTCAGTACTGGTTCTGAAATACAGCTTAAAGGGGGTCACTGCACACAATGAGTGCGCCATCCTTTGGATGAGATATTAAACCAAGGTCATTCTGTCTGTTATGACAGGAGCTCAAGTAGATGTCAAAGACTCCATGGTACTGATCAGGCACAAAGGAGTAATTTCCGCAATGTCATGGCCGAATTTCCCCTTGTCAGTATGAATACTACCCCAGGTCTCATCTGAAAACAGGCATAACCTCAAAGGAACTAACCCAATCTACAAAGTCATACATAAATAACTTCTTAACTAAGCAATTTTCACTTATGTGACCTACTGACTGTAGGCATGATGGTTTTAGGGGTATTTCAATTATAGTTTTTTTGTATTATGAGATTCTAGTACAGGTAAACAGTGCAAGTAACAACTTACTTATTAAATAAAACCTCTTTTTTCCATCCATACCTCCAAACACTGTGTTATCTAGGCCTTCCAGCGTTGGCAATGGCTCTATGCTGCTGCTGAATGACTACAGGAACATGGGAAAGAGAAACAAATATTTCAGCCTTGGTTCAACGCAATTTACATGCATCTATTGACAGTGAAATTAACAGCCTTCCAGAAATTAATGAATTAAGATACATAATTTGCAAGAGAGAAAGTACAGTTTTGTACCTACCATAAATGTAGATGTTCGAGTGCTAATACAGCTGCAGTCATAACAGATGGGTTCTCCTGCCGTCAGGCGGGTCCTCGGTCGGCCGAATTCCAAAGTCTAGGTCCGGCGTCGGTTGTCGTCGCTTCTTCCCTGACATCAGTGCGACAGGGGTATAAAAGAACCAGCCAACGCCATTTTCCTCAGTTTTTCTTGCCCCAGATGTCAGGTGCCCCCAGAAGGAAGGCAATACATAAATTTGTGTAATAAAGCAATGCCATATAATCAAAATACAGTAGTGCAAGCAAATACATCATGAATGAATACCCCAATCAGGTTGTATGAGGAGGTGTTAGCCAAAAGACCTGTCCCAAGAGGGAAAGGAGGGAGGGAAACCTGGACTGCAGCTGTATTAGCACTCGAACATCTACATTTATGGTAGGTACAAAACTGTACTATGTTCATCGTGCATACAGCTGCAGTCATAACAGATGGGTAGAATCCCAAAGCTAAGAAAGGGGTGGTAGGCACTAGGTGGAACTAGGAGGAGCCAGAATGCCCTGCAAGACTGCAGTGGCAAAGCCTGCTCTAGATTTGGAGTATAATGGAAGGTGGTAGTGCTTGGAGAAGGTATGCACAGAACTCCAAGTGGCTGCTTCCAAAATATCTTTGGTAGGAACTCCTCTGAGAAAAGCTGCAGAGGTAGCCGTGGCCCTTGTGGAGTGAGATCTGATGCCTGTAGGTACAGTTTTGCTATGAAAAGAATAACAAAAGCGTATGCAGTGGGCTATCCATTTTGAGATTGTCTGTTTGGAAATTGGCTTCCCTTGAGCTCCTATAGCATAGGACACAAAGAGCTGTTCTGATTTTCTGAAAGGCTTTGTTCTGTCCAAATAATAACGCAGTTGTCTGTGGATGTCCAAGGAATGTAGTAATCTCTCCCCTTTGTTTTGAGGATTAGGATAAAAGGTAGGTAAGTGTATAGCCTGATTCAAAGCTACCCTGGATACCACTTTTGGCATAAAGGACGGGTTGGTTCGTAAGGAAACTCTGTCCTGATGGAAGATGATAAAAGGCTGCATAGCCATGAGAGCTTGTAGTTCCGAAACCCTGCGTGCTGAGGTAATAGCCAGAAGGAAAGCTGTTTTCCAGGACAAATATTGCAAATCTGTTGAGGCAGCTGGCTCAAAAGGAGGCAAGGTCAGCTTTTCTAAAATGAAATTGAGATCCCAAGCAGGTATTGGTTGTTTCCTTGGGGGTTTTAGATTCTTAGCCCCTCTGAGGAACTGTCTTAAGAGGGGGTGAGAGAATAAAGGTGGATCAGTGTTGTATTCTGCAGAAATGGCTGAGGCATGGATTTTGATAGAGGAGAATGAAAGTCCACTGCTTAGCAGCTCAGCTAGACACTGTAATATTTGAGGTAAATTCAGTTTTCCAGGATCCTGGCCCATTTTTCATTCCAGACACAAAACCGTTTCCATTTTGTGGAGTAAGCATTTCTAGTAGACGGCCTTCTGGCCTCCAAAATGACATCCTGCACCTCCTTGGAGAGTAGGGTCTGTTGTGATGCTAAGGAATCTTCCATGCGGCTAGATTGAGTGTTTTTAGCTGACTGTGAAGAGTTTTGAAGCTGTGCTGAGTCAGAAGAAGAGGCATTAGAGGCAGGGTCCATGGTGGGGAATGCGTCAGGCTCCTCAGGAGTGGGTACCAGAGTTGTCTTGGCCAGTCTGGAGCAATGAGAATCATCTTTGGTCTGTCTGCTCTGGTTTTTAATAGAACTTTGGGCAGCAGAGGAAGAGGTGGGAAGGCATAAACTGTCATTGATGTCCAACTGAAAGAGAGAGCGTCCACTTCTCCAGGCCTTTGGATGAAAAATCCTTAAGCAGAATTTTGTCAATTGGTGATTTTTGTGGGAGGCAAATAGATCTATGTCTGGCCTTCCCCATGCTTGAATTATCTCTGCAAAAACTTGAGGATGCAACTTCCATTCGTGTGGATCTGTCATATTTCTGCTTAGGTTGTCTGCCAGCGTGTTTTCCTTGCCTGGCAAGTACTGTGCTTGAAGTTCGATTTGTAAGTCCAGAGCCATGTTCCAAAGTGACATGGCCAGCCTGCATAGGGGGTATGAATGGGTTCCTCCCTGTTTGTTTATGTACCACATTACTGTGGTGTTGTCCATCCTTATCAATAATTGACCTGGTTGTAGAAGGTCTTTGAAAGCTATAATAGCATTTATTACTGCTAGCATTTCCTTTTGATTGATGTGAAGGTGCTTTTCTTTTTGGGACCATTTGCTCTGAATGCACCGATCTGTCATGTGCGCCCCCAGGCATAGTCCGAGGCGTCTGTTGTGATGACTTGATTTGCTTGAGGCTTGCTGAATGGGAGACCTGTGTTTGTTTGGCATGCTTGAGCCCACCACAGAAATTCCTTTTGAAGACATGGAATTAGTGGTATTATTGTTTCCAAACTGTGGCTGTGTTGAGACCATAGGTTTTTCAGGTACCATTGAAGTTTCCTCATATGCAGCTTTGCACATGGGATTAGTAAGATGCAAGATGCCGTGAATCCCAGAGCCTGCAGGATTTTCCTTGCAGTCAGCCTGGTGAAATTTGCTACTGTTCTGAAGTATTGAGTTAGATGCCCCTGCTTCTCTGGCGTGAGGTAGGCCATCTGGGTGTTTGTGTCCAAGTTGGCACCCAGGAAAATTATTTTCCGAGAGGGTATTAGCCTTGATTTCTTTTTGCTGACTGTGTATCCCAGAGAATTCAACAACATTATTACATAAGCCAGATGTTTCAGAAGTATGTGCTTGCTGTCCGCTTGGATCAGGCAGTCGTCCAAATAGGGGTATATTTGTATCCCTTGAAGTCTGCAGTAGGCAATTACTGATTCCAGGCATTTCGTGAATACTCTGGGCGCAGTAGATAAGCCAAAGGGCAATGCAGAGAATTGATAATGGGTTGAACCTGCAAGAAATCTGAGGTATCTTCTGCAATTTTGTCTGATTGGGACATGCAGGTATGCCTCCTTGAGGTCCAATGTTACCAGCCAAGACTCCTTGCCCAGCATGGGAAGAAGCTGCTGTAAAGTGAGCATCTTGAATTTTGGTACGAGTAAGAATGTATTTAGGATGGATAGGTCCAAAATAGGTCTCCAGTCTTTTCCCTTCTTTGGTACCAGGAATAGTCTGGAATAAAAACCTTGACCTTGTTCGTGAGTAGGTACCTCTTGAATAGCTTTCATGTCTATGAGATCTGAAATTTGTCTTTGTGCCTCTGCCCTTTGATTGTGTGGCAGGTTTGGCATGCCTCTCATTTTTGGAAGGGTGTGAAAATGGAATCTGTAGCCTCTGTTTTTAATGTCCAGGATCCATTTGTCTTTTGTGACAATATGCCAATTTTTTGAAAATGATGCCAGTTTTCCGCCTAAGGGTGCTGCCATTTGAGCCTTGCTTGTTATGCAAAGGGGAAAGTCATTGGGCTTGCTTTCTGAATGGCTGCGAACTATCCTCACCACCTCTTTGTGTAGGAGCTTGCCATTGTCTGCCTCTAAACGATCCTTGGGATTGCCCTCTGCCCCTCGGGCACCTGTATCTACCTCTTTGGGGTCTGTCCGTGGCTGGAAAGGACCAATTTTTGGAAGGCCAATTTCTACTGAAACGTGGGGGTTGTACCTGTAGAAAATCTTTCACTGTTTGCATTGATTTAGCCTTTTCCTCCATTTTCCTTAATACCTCCTCAGCATTAGCACCAAATAATACATCCTTTTGTAGAGGGGCATCTAGTAATTTAGCTTTGACATGATCTGGTAAGGTTTGTTCCTTGAGCCAGGCATGTCTACGTATGACTGATCCTGTAACATCAGCTCTACATGAGGCCTCTAGAGCATCAAAACCACATTGTAAGGTATGTTTACCCACTTGTTCTGCACTATGCATCAAATCCTGCAACTCCTTCAAGTCTGGTTGTTCAGATTGTGACATTTTACTTTTCAATTGTGATAACAGAAACTGTTGGTACTTTAGCATATGGAACTGGCACTTTAATGCCCTCATGGTTAAGGTGGCCGAGGTATATACCTTTTTTCCCCACCTTTCTAAGGATCTGGAATCTCTCTTGGAAGGTAATGGATTTTTAGCAGTGGAGGCCTTAATTCCCTTGGGGCCCTGTGAGATAGTTTCTGGGTCAGCAGCATGGCTTTTGTATAGAAATTGGTGTGAGTCAGGAACCCGGTAGTACCCGTCAGGCTTGACTGGGGCTGGAGGTAAAGAATCCGGGTTAAGGCAGGCCTCCGAGTACACATCATCTAGTATGTCCAAGACAGGAGGTATAGCCAGAGGCCTGTGCTGAGGTAGCAAGAGAAATTCCCTAAGCCTTTTCTTGGAATCTGAATACTCTTGGCCTTCCCAGTGGAAGTGTTCCCTTAAGGTATGCAAGGTTTCCCCAAATGAGTAATCCTCTGGGGGGGGATACAGAGGGAATAGACTCCTCTGCATCAGAATCTTCAAAAGGGGAGTAAGAATGTTCCTGTTCATCAGAGTGCTCTGATATAATGGAGCCCTGATCAGAGGAGGGGGATTCTTCCTCCACTCTGGGCCTTTTGTCCGGGGGTTGAGAACCCCTGATAAGAGTAATTAAATCCTCAGCCATTTTAAGCATCTGTTTTTAGGCATGGGGCCTGGAGATGGGCCCTGTGTAGCTTGTCTCTTAGAATGCATGGCTGCTTTAGACTTAGTGAAAGCCTTGATGGAAAAAGAAGAGGAAGGTCTGAAGACACCTTGAGAGGAGGCAGACCTGTCCACATTTTGAGATTCACCACCAAGAGTGGCTTCGGTATCTGTAGTCGGGGTGTGGGCCGAGGAGCCTGCGACCTCGGGCACAGAAGACACCGCCAAAGAAGTGTCGTCGGTAGTCAGGGGCTGCGTAGGCGCCTCGCTGAGAACCGGACCACCTGTAGTCGGCTTTGGCGTGATGTCGGTAGAGGCCGCGGACCTCGTGTGTCGGTAAAACTGGAGTCGGAGTATCCGATGACATAATATAGTTACATTTTTTGCCAAAATAATGGTGGGCGAACTCCGCCCGACGCTTAATGGTGCGTTTGTTGAATGTAGCACAAAAACGACAGACCGAGACGTCGTGGTCTGGGCCTAAACAAGGAATACAGAGGGAATGGAAATCCTTATGCGGTATTTGCTTCCCACATGAAATACAATTATTAACTTTGTCTGACATCGGTCTGAGGCAAGAAAAGTTTCCCCAACGGGGTACTTAGCTTTCAAGAAGACTTCGGTTGCAAAATTTTTCGTAATTTCAGGAGCTGGCCGACCGGCACTTGCGAACGGCTTCTGCTTCGGGCACCGCGCGGCAAGAAAGACTGAAGAAAATGGTGTCGGCTGGTTCTTTTATACCCCTGTCGCACTGACGTCAGGGAAGAAGCGACGACAACCGACGCCAGACCTAGACTTTGGAATTCGGCTGACCGAGGACCCGCCTGACGGCAGGAGAACCCATCTGTTATGACTGCAGCTGTATGCACGATGAACATCTGATTAACAGTAATATACCACTGTAGACAGTTTACTCCATTAATCCAAATAAACTGCAAAGGACACAAACAGCTGATCTGAGGTTTCTGAAGTTCTTGCCTTTATCCACATAATATATGGATGCCTAGAGAGTGAGGACTTCACACATACCGCATCAAGTATTTGCATCTCATATCAAAATACATAGTTAACAAGCATGAATTTAAAGTTATGCACTCACCATAAAGTACAGTTGTGTACCTACCATAAATGTAGATGTTCGAGTGTATTCACTGTTGCAGTCATTACTCCTGGGTTATCCTGCTGGCAGACTACCCGCAGGGTACTTAGCTTTAAATGAAGACTTTGGATCTGAAATTCGAACACGAAAATCTCAGGAGTTGGCCGACGGGCACCGCGCGGCAAGAAAGACTAAAGAAAATGGCGCTGGCTGCATCTTTTATACCCCTGGCGCACTGACGTTCGGGAAGAGGCGACAGCAACCGACGCTGGACCAAGACTTTGGAATTCAGGCCGACTGCGGGTAGCCTGCCAGCAGGATAACCCAAGAGTAATGACTGCAACAGTGGAAACATGATGAACATCTAGGAATCTGTCTCATCCATTTTCATTCTTCCTCAACATATGCGTTACGGCTCCAACTCAGCTGCATTCTACAGACTTCAGAGCCAACTCTCTAGCTCCTTTCTTTAACCACAATGCCCTAGCCAATTCCCAATACCTCAAACTGAGCTTGTTGTCTTAAGTTTCTTATTATCTAATAGAAGAGGAAAGAGGAATTAAACCAGGACTCAAACCCAAAACTTTGGGTTCCAAAATTCGATCAGGTCATTCCAGAAGTTGAAAGAAAGGGAGAAGGAGTGATGGGAGTTGAGGAAGAATGAAAATGGACAACACAGATGCCTAGTTATTGTGATTACATAACTTTAAAATTTGATGTTCTCCCTTTCACTCCAACATATGAGACAGAGTCCCCAGCTAAGTAAATCTTGGGTGGTCCTCGTGGAAGGATATTCCAGAGAACTGTGAATCAAAGGCAGCTCTGTTTCTTGAAACTATGCCCATTTGTAATGAGTAACAAAAGTATGAGTATTAGACCACATGGCTGCTGCACAAATATCAACAGAGTTCTCGACCAGAACACAGCAGATGTGACCATAGATCTAGTAGAATGTGATTTTGGTAAGGAGAGGCCTTGTTGAGAACATACCCAGGAAACAGAATTTGTTATCCATTTGGCCAGTGTAATTTTAGAAACTGGAGACCCCAATCGACTAGGTGAAAAAGAAACAAATAACTGGTCTGTTTTCCTGAAATATTTTCTTCTGTGCAAGTAAACACACAACCGTCTATGGCCATCAAAAAGATGCGGCATACATTCTCCTTTGTTCGAAAAAAGCAGATGGTTTCAATTATATTTCACTCAGAAGCCAATTTTGGCAGGAAAGTAGGATTGTTTCATAGGGTAAACTATCTTTATAAAACACAATGTAAGGAGCCTTCGAAGAAAGAGCATGGAGTTCGGAAATCCTTTTAGCTGAAGTAACAGCCACTAAAAAAGCTGTCTTTCAAGATAGGGACTTTAAGTCAAATTTTGCTGAAGGTTCAAAGGGATTTCTGAGTTAAACCTTGCAGTATTACTGTTAAATCACAGGGAGATGATCAATCTTTTCCTAGAGGTCTAAGCAGGAAGGTGCCCTTTAAATACCACCTAACAATGTGGAAGCAGCCAAACAAGACATTGTCCCCTGAATGAAAATTTGATACGACTGACAATTGTACTTTGACTGTGGAAAAAATAGCACCTTTTTAAAGAAGCTAAAAAGTCCAGTACAGCAGAAATAGGGGCACTGAATGGATTAGTGTCATTTTTCAGAGCCCAAATTGAACATCTTTTCCATTTGCTTTTATAAATCTTTTTAGTGAAGTCTTTTTGTGAGGATAAAAGTATGTCACGTACTGGGGAAGAAAGCCTGGGCTGTCTGGCTACTAATGGAAGTGGAGAAACAATGTGGTTAGTTTCAGGGTTGGAATATTGGTGTGTTTTATGCCAAAGGAATGTGACAGAAGGTCCAGGCTGGGGTCCAGTACCAAAGTAGTATAACAAAGATGAGACCAAAGGAATGGGAACCAGACCTGGCGAGGTCAGAAACAGGCAATGGGAATAATGGAGTACTTCAACCTGCTGGCTTTCTGCAATACTTTTGTGATCAGAGGTACTGGGGGATTGGCATAAAGGAGAAAGGAGGGCCAAACCTGGACTACAGCATCCTTCTGTGACTCCACCTGGGGGGGGATCAGGGCGAACTACCTGCTGCACTTGTTGTGGGGAGAAGCAAAAAGATGGCAGCAAGGTTGACACCAACAACAGAAAATTTTCTCTGACACTGAATGATTGAGAGGCCACTTGTGAGGCATCAGAATGGACCTGATGAGTTTATCCGCTAGTAGGCTGGGTTTCACCAGTGTGTGCTTTTCTACTAGAAAGAGGTTGGAGGAAATCGCCCACTGCCACAACCTCATAGCTTAGGGGTAAGATAGAGTTCGCCCTTGTTTGTTGATGTACCAGACCACATACATGTTGTCTTTTTGAATGGCAATAGTACCTGCAGGAAGAGCATCTTGAAATGCCTGCAATGATAAAAAGAAGGACTGCTCTCATCTCTAGGATGTTGACATACGAATTGGTCTCCTGGCAGAACCAAGTGCTTTGGACTGTCCTTCCCAAAAACTGCACCTTCCCCTCAGTTGGGAGTTGTCTGTGATCACTACGGCTAATGGGGGGGGGGCAGAGAATAAATGGCGGACCTATGTAAATGTTGACTGACTGGATCCACCAGCAAATATGACTTTTGCATATCCGAGTAAATTAGACTGGAAACGATAGTGGCTGTCAAAGAACAGACCACTGAACATATAAAGCCCAGTGAAGAACATGCATATAGCAACATGCTAATGGGACTAACACTATAGAAGCTACCATGGTACCTAAAGCTCAAAGAATAAGTCTGGTAGGAGGAGCAGGATGAGAAAGAATTTGATGAACCTGAGATCAGACTGTGCATATACAGTGAGGAGGTAAAGAAGCAAACTGATTTATTGTGTTTAGATGGGCACCAATGAACTACTACTGTATTGGTAGTAGTTTGGATTTGGAATTATTAATGGTTATGCCTTGTGATTGGCAAATATGGAGAAAACAATCCATGGACTGTTCTAGGAACTGCATGGCTGGGGCAGTGAGAAAAAGTGGAGATGAAAATGCATTATTCTATGTACTGATGAAGGGTGGTTAGCCCAAAAGCTTTGCATTAAATTTTTATATTTTAGTGTAGTTTGTGTTTTGGAATTTTGATGTTACACAGTACTGTTCATTGGTTCTTGAATATGGGGCAGTGAGAAGCCAGTTGTTTGGACATGGAAACACTCAATCCTTGAAGTCTCAGGTGAGCGGCTACCACTGCCACAGACTTGGTAACACCCTGGCAGCTGTGGTGAGTCCAAAGGGCAGGGCTCTGAAATGATACTGACTGGCTCCCAGCTGAAAGTGTAAATGTCTTCAGGAGCTTCTGTTTATTTTGATGCGATAGGACACTTCCTGAAGATCAATAGAACAAATCTAATTGTCCTTGTGTAACAGAACTGGAATGGACTGAGCTGTGGCCATTTGGAACTTTGATTTCCTCACAAACTGGCTCAGGTTGTTTAGATCCAAAATTGGTCTCCGGTCCCCTGTCTTCCTTGGCAATAAAAAGAACCTTGAGTAAGTCCCAAATCCTGTTTGATCCGGTGGGACCACCAGGATGACTCTCGTCTGCTAACTTTTGAATTTCTTGTGCTGCAGATTCCCTATGACTAGGTGGAACATCTGGGAGGTAGGTGGGTATTTGAATAAATAGTATTAAGTAACCTCTGTATATTATTTTTAGCATCCAAGAATCTTTTGTTATAGCAGCCCAAGTATCTGGGTGCATGGACAAGCATCCCCAAATACCCCCAAAGGCAGGCAGTCAGGCAGCACTTCAGGAGTGCTGAAAGAGTCCATCAGGAAAGGAATCTTGGAAACCCTGATTTTGTAGGCTTCCCCTGTCACAAGGATGACTTTGTCCATTCAAACACCCTCCACTGCCTCTGAAGGAGTTGATCCGAGCGAATCCTGGAAAGATCCCTGGGAAGTATGGAACCATACTTTCTTGCCACCTCTCCGATTCCTTGAAAAGGATCACTGAAGGATAGAAAATCAAATCCCTACAGCAGAGTCTTTCCTTCTTGTGGACTGAGGGGAAGCATTTCTTTCACAGAAGGGCCAAACAAGGATGTTCCATCAAAAGGAGCATTGATGAAAGAATACTTGAAAGGCTACGCAAAGTCACATAACGGCATCCAAGCAGGTCTCCTTAATGCAATGCCTGAATCAGCTGCCTGCGAGGTACCATCTTTCTGCATGAGAGATCAATCTCATGGATGCACTAGAAATACGTAAAGAGTGGCCAGCTGAGAAGATGATCTTTTGTAATCCTCTGCAGACATGGACTCAGAAAGAGAGGGAGAGAGAGAGATTTTAATATTTCTTTGGTCAAATCTTTCTGCAGTCTTGTAAAGTGTGCCAGATAATTCAAGGACCTTAAGACTAAGGTAGCTGAAGCAAACACATGCTTTCCAAATCTGTCCAACATCCCAGACTCTCTGTTAGAGAGGGGTGGACAGAGGAGCTCTGTTCTGCTAGCTCCATTTTGGTGGCTGCCCCCACAATCACTACACTGACAGGAACACCTTTGCTCCAGTGGGGTTTTTCTTGTCTGACCAGTGCAGGATAGGTTCAACCAAATCCGGTTCCTTCCATTCCCAGTGAGAGACTAAGTGAATAAGCTCATCAGTCGGGGTATTAATCCAAGATGTGCATGGGCCAAGCACCAAAAGCCTCCAGAAATACTGACTCCTCAGAGAAAGTATCAGAAATCCAACCACCTTTCTGCTTAAGGATCTCCAAAATGTCTCCCAAATGAGACATCATCAGATGATCTAATGGACCCTTCCCCTTCACAGAAATCAGTATCTTCAACACGAGATTCCAAGGGGGACTTTACGTGCCTACTCTTACACATTCTCTTTCAGTGAACATCCTCAGTGGGATGTTCAGGGCAGGTGTACGAATACAGGGGTAGTTGTTCCATGGGAACCATCTGGAATTTAGATGGAACTGGCTGCCCCTGTGGAGTAGGTCTGATGGAATCACAGCTCAGAATCACAGAAAGGAAAAGGGGGTAGGATCCCAGGACACATGAGAGACTGGACCCCTAGAATGACAGAAAACCTCTTCACAACTTCGAAGGCAGACAAGACTGGGAGAAGCCATGGACAGCCGCACCAGAGTTGAAACTTCAAGTATAGGCAGATACATGGAGATGATGACTCTGTTCGGATCTGTGCCTCAAGTAGGGAATCGGACCCGAGCTATCCAACACCGAGGCTCTGAGGGGCATGGATGGATCTGACATCAGAGTCCACTCCTGCGCCACTGTTCAGACTCTGATGCTTCAGCTCCAAGACTTATTTCAATCAAAAGGCATAGGAGCAGAAAGTACAGTTGTGTACACTTAACCATAAATGTAGATGTTGGAGTGTATTCACTGTTGCAGTCATTACATTTGAATAATTTGCTGCCAGGTTGTCCTCAGTCGGCCTGATTAACAAAGTCTTGGGTCCTGCGTCGGTTGCTTTCCCTTCTTCCATGACATCAGGTCGTCAGGGGTATAAAACATGCAGCCAACACCATTACATCAGTTTTTCTTGCCCCAGATGCCAAGTGCCCCCGAAAGGGGAGCAAAATATGGATATATAATTAAAAACACAAAAATATATACCTCCAAACAAAAGCAAATACACCAAAAAGGCTTTTAAGCATAGTAAAAGAAAGTAGAGGTATAGTAAGAGAAAAACAAGGGGCTGGAGGGAGGGTAACCAGGACTGCAACAGTGAATACACTCGAACATCTATATTTATGATAAGTGTACACAACTGTACTATGTTCATCGTGTTTCACTGTTGCAGTCATTACAATTGGGTAGATTCCCAAAGCTATGGTTGGGAGGATGGATTTATACAGCATTAGGACCAGCTATAAGGCCCTGCAAAACAGCAGTGGCAAAGCCAGCTCTGGATTTAGAGAAAAATGGTAAATGATAATGCTTGGTGAAAGTATGAACTGAACTCCAGGTAGCAGCTTCTAGAATATCCCTGGTAGGAACACCTCTGAGAAAGGCTGCAGAAGTAGATGCAGCCCTGGTGGAATGAGATCTGATCCCCTAGGGGATAGGTTTTCCCTGGTGCTTATAACAGAAATGAATACAATGGCTTATCCATTTAGAAATGGTTTGCTTTGAAATAGCCTTCCCCTCTGCCCCTGCAGCAAATGCTACCAACAGTTGTTCAGATTTTCTTCGAGATTTAGTCCTGTTCAAGTAGAATCTAAGTTATCTGTGTACATCAAATGAATGCAGAATCCACCCCCCCCTTCTTCTGTGGATTGGGAAAGAAGGTTGGCAAGTGAATGGACTGATTAAGAGCCACATTGGATACCACCTTGGGCATGAATGATGGATTGGTCCTGAGTGACACCCTGTCCGCATGAAAGATGATGAAAGGTTCCACTGCCATAAGGGCCTGTAATTCAAGATATCCTTCTAGCTGAAGTGATTGCTAAAGGGAAGGCTGTTTTCCAGGAAAGAAATTTTAAGTCTGCAGTAGCAGCTGGCTCGAAAGGAGGTAGAGTGAGTTTCTCCAATACAAAGTTAAGGTCCCAGGCAGGGGTTGGAGCTCTCCTGGGTGGTCTCGAGTTTTTGGCCCCTCTGAGATGCTGCTTTAGAAGAGGATGAGAAAAGAGGGGGGGGGGGTTGTGTTGTAATGAGCTGAAATGGCTGAAGCATGGATTTTTATGGAAGAAAAAGACAGGCTCTTGTGAAGCATCTCAGTTAAGTATTGTAAAATTTGAGGTAAATTGGGCACTGCTGTGCTCATCCCTTGAGACTGATTCCAGGCACAGAATCTTTTCCATTTGTCAGCATAAGATTTTCTAGTACTAGGTCTTCTCGCCTCCAAAATGACATCCATCACAGGTTTGCTGAGGGATGCTAAGGGCGAATTTAAGTGATTAGCCAAGCTGCAAGATTCAATGTTTGAAGCTGAGGGTGCAGAATTTGGCTCTTCTGCTGAGACAGTAAGGAAGGTGTCGGAGGCAGGTGCCACGGTGAAATGTGTGATACACTGCGCAGGAGTGGGTACCAGTGTTGCCGAGGCCAGTCTGGAGCAATCAAAATCATTTTTGGTTTGTCCTGTTTGACTTTTAGTAGAACTTTGGAGAGCAGAGGCAGATGGGGAAAAGCATACACTGACAGGTTTTTCCAGCTTAAGGACAGAGCATCCACTTTCCAGTCTTTTTTGTGATGAGTTCTTGTGCAAAATTTGTCCAACTGGTAGTTCTGGGGCGAGGCAAAAAGATCTATGTCTGGGCTCCCCCATTTGCATGTCAACATGTTGAAAATCCGTGGTTCCAGTTTCCATACGTGTGAGTCCATGAGATTTTTGCTTAGTTCGTCTGCCAGAACATTCAGCTTTCCTGGCAGGAATTGAGCTAGTAGTTGTACTTGGTAGCTCAAGGCAGTGTTTCACAATGACATGGCTAGTCTGCAGAGGGAGAAGGAATGTGTACCCTCCTGCTTGTTTATGCACCACATAACAGTGGTATTGTGCATCTTTATCAGTAATTGTCCTGGATGAAGGTAGTCCTTGAAGGCTGTCAGTGCATTCTGTACAGCTAGCATTTATTTTTTAATTGATATGAAGGTGCATTTGATTTGGGCTCCATTTGCCCTGAATACACTTCCCTGCCAGATGAGCCCCCCATGCATAGTCTGATGAGTCTGTAGTTAGGGTTTGGGCGGCAGGGGGTGGTGTGAATGGCAGTCCCTTGTTTTGGTGGCAGGCCTCTGCCCACCATAGGAACTCTAGGCGCAGGCAAGGTACAATAGGAATCATTGTTTCCACGCTGTGACAATGTTGACTCCATAAACTTTTTAAGTACCACTGAAGTCTCCTCATATGCAGTCTTGCATATGGATTTAGAAGAATGCAGGAGGCCATGAACCCCAAGGCTTGCAGTATTTGCCTTGCAGATAGCAGGGTTTTTGTGGCCACCTGTTTCAAGTAAGGCATCAAATGAATTTGCTTTTCTGGCATAAGGAAAGCCATCTGGGCAGTTGTATTCAAGATTGCACCCAGGAATGTAATTTTTTGAGAGGGTACCAGTTGAGATTTCTTTTCGTTTATGGTGTACCCTAGACAAGTTAGAACTCTTTTTACAAATGCCAGATGTTTTAGAAGAATGGCCTGGTTTTCTGCCTGAATTAGACAATCATCCAGGTATGGATATATTTGAATATTTCTTTGCCTGCAAACTGCAATTACTGGAGCCAGGAACTTTGTGAATACCCTAGGCGCAGTAGACAAGCCAAAGGGCAGTTCAGAGAACTGATAATGCATGCAGCCTGCTTTGAAGCGTAGGTATCTTCTGCAAGATTCCCTGATTGGAATATGCAGATAAGCCTCTTTTAAATTTAGAGTTGCCAACCAGGCATCATTCCCTAGCATAGGAAGTAACTGGTGAAGAGTCAGCATCTTGAATTTTGGAATGTCCAGAAAGGCGTTTAGAGTGGACAGGTCCAGAATTGGACGCTAAGATTTGTCTTTTCTGGGTACCAGGAAAAGTCTGGAATAGAAACCTTGTCCCTTTCCCTCTTCTGGTACTAGTTGAAAAGCCCCCATGTTTAGGAGGGAAAGTACTTGTTTCTGAGCCTCTGCCCACTGATTTGGGGGCAGGTCTGGCCACCCGTTCGGAGTTGGCAGCGTGTGGAAATGAAATCTGTATCACTGAGACACTATATTTAAAACCCATTTGTCCTGGGTTACAAGTTGCCAGTTTCTTGAATGAAGAGCCAGTCCCCCCCCCCCCCAAAGGGGGTGGCTAAGAGGTACGTGCTTAGCAATTTTGAAGGGAAGTCATTGAGACTGTTTACCACAGGGTGGTGCCTTGTTGTTTCCAGATTTGGAAGTGGAAGCACACCATTGCTTAGTTCTGAAAGTCCCTTGGGACTGAAACCTGGTGCTTTTGGAATGTCTGGGTTTGGCTGGAGTGGCTCTGGAAGGAGCTGGAAAGGACCAGCTCTTAGTAGGCCAGTGCCTACTAAATCTAGGAGGTTGTAATTGTAAGTAATCTTTCACAGTTTGCATAGATTTAGCTTTATCTTCCATCTTTTTTAGAACTTCTTCAGCCTTATTGCCGAACAGGCAGTCCTGCTGTAAAGGAGCATCCAAAAGTTTTGGTTTAACATGATCAGGCAGAGACTGCTCCTTAAGCCAAGCATGCCTTCTAAGCACAGACCCAGTAAAAGCAGCCCTGCAAGAGGCCTCTAAAGAATAAAAACCACATTGCAAAGTATGTATGCCAACTTGTTCAGCTAAATGCAATAAATCCTGTAAATCTTTATTCTCCACAAAGTCAGAAATCAACATCATTTTCTATTTAAGCAGTCCCATGATATGGTGTTGACATTTTAGCATATGGAATTGACAGTTTAAAGCCCTGATTGCTAAGGTTGCAGAAGTATAAACCTTTTTACCCCAGCTATCCAGCTCCCTGAAGTCTCGATCAGAAGGGGTAGGATTTTTAGCAGTAGAAGCCTTAATGCCCTTGGGCCCCTGAGAAATGGTTTCAAGGTCCGCAACAGGATTTTTGAAAAGGAATTTGTGGGACTCAGGAACCCTGTAGTACCTGTCTAGTTTGCTAGGGGATGGAGGCAAGGAATCAGGGGCTATACTGGATTCTGAAAACACATCAACAATGTCTAGTACAGGAGGTATAACCAAAGGCCTAAGCGGAGGAAGAAGGAAATCCCCAAGCATCTTTTTGGATTCAGAGAAATCTGGACTTTCCCAGTGGAAATGCTCCCTTAAGGTATGTACAGTTTCCCCAAAAGAGAAATCCTCAGGCAGAGAAGCAGAGGGAATGGAATCCTCTGCATCAGAGTCCTCATAAGTAGGTATGGACAAATCCAGATCATTAGAAGAGTCAGAAGAAACAAGAGTCCTGTTCAGAAGATTCATAGTCAAGTTCAGTCCTAGGACTCTTGGGGGGGGGAGGTTGACAACCCCTGATTAGAGTAATTAAATCTTCAGCCATCTTGTTCATTTGTTTTTTAGGCATAAGGGCCTGAACATGTGGTCCGGGCGACAGTTTTTTAGACATAGATCGAGATTTAAGTCTTAGTACTGAAGTTGGAGTCTGTTTAATATGCAAGTCTGCAGGCCTGAATACACCCTCAGAAGCCGGTGCCTGCTCAGCGGCTCTGGACCCATCGAAGGTAGAGACATCCGAGGGTTCCATATGTGAAGCATCTCGTGGCATACCAGACTCCGAATGGGTCTCAGTAGAGGCCTGCGAATCAGAAGTAGCGGGTATCCGGGGCAGCGAAAGCGCCTCACTGAGTACCGGCGAACTGGCGACTGGCTTAGAAGCGTCGTCGGTAGTTTTGGATCTCAACGGGCTGTCTTTTTCTTTGCGTTTTTTCGGTAGTCGGATGGCTAACTGATGTCATTACTGGATAATTAAACCGAGAACCAAAATATTTAAAAGCAAAAATGTACCAACGACGAATAGTGCGCTGATTAAATAAAGCACAAAACCGACAGCAGGGTACGTCATGGTCAGGGCCTAGGCAACGAATACAGTACAAATGAAAATCTTTATGAGGTATTTTCTTTCCACAAGTAATACAATTATTAACTTTTACTGATAGTGGTAAGGAGCAAGAAAAAGTTTCCCCAATGGGCTACTTAGCTTTTAGTTGAAGACTTTGGTTCTAAAACTCGAAAATGAAAATTTCAGGAGTCGGCCGACCGGCACTTGCAAACTGCTTCTGCTTCGGGCACTGCGAGGCAAGAAAGACTGATGTAATGGCATCGGCTGCATGGTTTAAACCCCTGACGACCTGACGTCATGGAAGAAGGGACAGCAACCGACGCAGGACCCAAGACTTTGTTATTCAGGCCGACTGAGGGCAACCTGCCAGCAGATTACCCAAATGTAATGACTGCAACATTGAAACACAATGAACATCTGGTCAGGGTCAAAGACGTAACTGTCTTTGGCACAGACAGTGGAACTCTCAGAAAGTACAGTTGTGTACACTTACCATAAATGTAGATGTTCGAGTGTATTCACTGTTGCAGTCATTACATTTGGGTTATCTGCCTGCAGGTAACCCTCAGCCGGCCTAAATACCAGAGTCTTGGATTCCTGCGTCGGACGCTGTCTCTTCTTCCATGACATCAGGTTGTCAGGGATATAAAACATGCAGCCGACGCCATTACATCAGTTTTTCTTGCCCCAGATGTCAGGTCCCCCCAAAATGGGAAGCAATTATATGTTATGTTACACCTCCGTCAAAAAGCAAGTACACCAGAAAGCTTAAATACACCAAACAAGAAGGAAAGGTAAAGCCAAGAGAAGTCAGGGGGCTGGAGGGTGGGTAACCAGGACTGCAACAGTGAATACACTCGAACATCTACATTAATGGTAAGTGTACACAACTGTACTATGTTGTTCGTGTTTCATTGTTGCAGTCATTACATTTGGGTTGACTCCCAAAGCTAAAGGAAGTGAAGAGGAAGTTAGAGAGTATTAGGACCAGTAATTACGCCCTGCAAGACTGCAGTGCCAAAACCAGCTCTGGATTTAGAAAAAATAGGCATGTAGTAATGCTTGGTGAAGGTATGTACCGAGCTCCTGGAAGCAGCTTTTAGGATGTCCCTGGTAGGGACTCCTCTGAGAAAGGCTGTAGAGGTAGATTCAGCCCTGGTGAAATGTGATCTAATCCACTGTGGGGTAGGTTTTTCAAGGTGCTTGTAGCAGAAATGGATGCAATGGGCTATCCATTTAGAAATGCTTCGCTTTAAAATGGCCTTCCCCTCTGCCCCTGCAGCAAAGCCAACTAGCAGCTGTTCAGATTTGAGAGGCTTACTCCTGTCCAAATAAAATCTAAGTTGTCTGTGCATGTCCAAAGAGTGCAGTATTCTCTCTCCTTTGTTTTGTGGATTCGGGAAAAAAGTAGGCAAATGAATGGACTAAGTTAGGGCCACACTAGACACCACCTTGGGCATAAAGGAGGGATTAGTCTTGAGGGGAAACCCTGTCTGCATAGAAGATAATGAAGGGCTCCACTGCCATAAGGGCCTGTAATTCAGACACTCTTCTAGCTGAAGTGATGGCTAGAAGGAAGGCTGTTTTCCAAGAAAGGAATTTCAACTCTGCAGTTGCAGCTGGTTCAAATGGAGGGAGCGTGAGCTTTATCAACACAAAGTTAAGATCCCTGGCTGAAGTAGGGGCTCGCCTGGGGGGGGGTCTTAGATTTTTAGCCCCTCTGAGGTATTGCTTTAACAGTGGGTAAGAGAAGAGGGGAGGTTCAGTATTATAATGTGCTGAGATGGCAAAGGCATTCATTTTGATAGATGAGAAGGATAGGCCCTTGTGGAGTATTTCTGTTAAGTACTGAAGGATATGAGATAAGCCGGGCACCGTAGTGGCCATTCCCTGAATATGGATCCAGAAATAGTATCTTTTCCACTTTTCAGCATAGGATTTTTTTAGTACTAGGTCTCCTTGCTTCCTGAATGAGATCTAGCACCTGTTTACTGAGGGATGCTATTGGAGAGCTCATGGAATTAGCCAGGCTGCAAGATTCAGGGTTTGAAGCTGAGGGTGCAGAATCTGGCCTGCCTGCTGGGACAGCAGGGAAGGTCTCTGAGGTAGGTGCCATGGATCCAGCTGTATCATACTGCGCAAGAGAGGGTACCAGTGCTGGCGAGGCCATCTGGTGCAATCAGTATTGTCCTTGGTTTATCCCGTTTGATCTTTAGCAGAACCTTTGAGAGGAGAGGCAGAGCGGGAAAGGCATAAACTGAGAGGCTTTCCCAGGTAAAGGACAGGGCATCCACTTTCCAAGCTTGACTGTGGGATGTCCTTGTGCAGAATTTGTCCAAATGGTAGTTCTGGGGGGAGGCAAACAGGTCTATCTCTGGCATCCCCCATTTTTTTCTCAAGATGTTGAATATGTTTGGTTCCAGTTTCCATTCGTGTGGGTCCATGAGATTTCTGCTTAGGTCGTCTGCCAGTGAATTTGGCTTGCCTGGCAGGAACTGAGCTTGCAGGTGCACTTGGTAGCTCAGGGCTGTGTTCCACAGAGCCATGGCTAGTCTGCAGAGGGAGTAAAAGTGGGCTCCTCCCTGCTTGTTTGTTTATGTACCACATAACTGTGTTGCCTGTCTTTACCAATAATTGTCCTGGAAGGATATGATCTTTGAAAGCTGTCAGGGAATTTTGTACAGCTAACATTTCTTTTTGGTTGATATGCAGGTGAATCTGACTCGGGTTCCATTTGGACTGAATGCACCGCCCTGCCATGTGACCCCCCCCCCATGCATAGTCTGATGAGTCTGTAGTCAGGGTTTGGGTGGCAGAGGGTAGATTGAAAGGGAGCCCCTTCTTTAGGTGGCAGGCCTCTTTCCACCAAAGGAACTTTGTCTTCATACAAGGAATGATAGAAATCCTTGTCTCCAGGTCCTGAGAATACTGACACCATAGGCTTTTTAGATACCACTGTTGTCTCCTCGTATGCAGTTTTGCATATGGAATTAGTAGAATGCAAGAGGCCATGAACCCCAGGGCTTGCAGGATATTCCTCACAGATAGCTGGGTCTTTGGGGCCAGTAGTCTGAAGTAAGCTGTCAAACTTGTTTCTCTGGTGTGAAGTAAGCCATCTGGGAAGTTGTGTTCAAGCTTGCTCCCAGGAATACAATATGTTGGCAGGGTACTAGATGAGATTTCTTTTCGTTTATGGTGTACCCCAGCAAGGTTAGAAGTTTCTTTACAAATGCCAAATGTTTTGATAGGATGTCCTGGCTTTCTGCCTGAATTAGACAATCGTCCAGGTATGGGTATATCTGAATGTTTCTCTGCCTGCAAAATGCTATGGCTGGAGCTAGACACTTTGTGAATACCCTGGGCGCAGTAGATAAGCCAAAGGGATATGCAGAGAACTGACAGTGCATGGAGCCTGCCCTGAAGCGTAGGTATTATTTGCAAGATTCCCTTATTGGAATGTGCAGGTAAAGCTTCCTTTAAGTCTAAGATTGCAAACCAGGCATCTTTGCCTAGCATAGGAAGCAGCCGTTGAAGTGTTAGCATTTTGAATTTTGGGATTACCAAAAAGGTGTTTAGAATGGAGAGGTCCAGGATAGGGGACGCTAGGAGCTGTCTTTTCTGGGTACCAGGAAGTGTCTTTAGTAAAAACCTTGTCCCCTTTCTTCTGCTGGGACAGGCTGAAAAGCCATGATACTTGGAAGAGAGAGAAAGTACAGTTGTGTACACTTACCATAAATGTATATGTTCGAGTGTATTCACTGTTGCAGTCATTACATTTGGGTTATCTGCCTGCAGGTAGCCCTCAGCCAGCCTGAATATCAAAGTCTTGGATCCCTGCGTCGGATGCTCTCTCTTCTTCCATGACGTCAGGTCATCAGGGGTATAAAACATGCAGCCGATGCCATTACATCAGTTTTTCTTGCCCCAGATGTCAGGTGCCCACATAATGGGAAGCACTTGTAAGTTAGGTTACACCTCCAACAAAAAGCAAATACACCAGAAAGCAGAAATGCACTAAACAAGAATAAAAATATAGCCAAGATAAGTCAGAGGGCTGGAGGGTGGTAACCAGGACTGCAACAGTGAATACACTCGAACATCTACATGTATGGTAAGTGTATGTACACAACTGTACTATGTTCTTCGTGTTTCACTGTTGCAGTCATTACATTTGGGTTTATTCCCAAAGTTAAGGAAGGGAGGAGGAAGTTGAGCATTAGGACCAGCTATTAAGCCCTGCAATACTGCAGTGGCAAAACCAGCTCTGGATTTAGAAAAAATAGGCATGTGGTAATGCTTGGTGAAGGTATGTACAAAGCTCCAGGTAGCAGCTTCTAGGATGTACCTGGTAGGGACACCTCTGAGAAAGGCTGTAGAGGTAGATGCAGCCCTGGTGGAATGTGATCTTATCCTCTGTGGGGTAGGTTTTCCATGATGCTTATAGCAGAAATGGGCTATCCACTTAGAAATGGTTGGCTTTGAAATGGCCTTCCCCTCTGCCCCTGCAGCAAAGTCAACTAGCAGCTGTTCAGATTTTCTGAGAGGCTTAGTCCTGTCCAAATAAAATCTAAGTTGTCTGTGCACATCCAAAGAGTGCAGTATTCGTTCCCCTTTGTTTTGTGGATTTGGGAAAAAATTAGGCAAATGAATGGACTGATTGAGGGCCACACTAGACACCACCTTGGGCATAAAGGAAGGATTGGTCCTGAGGGACACCCTGTCTGCATGGAAGATGATGAAGGGCTCCACTGCCATAAGGACCTGTAATTCAGACACTCTTTTTGCTAAAGTTATAGCTAGAAGGAAGGCTGTTTTCCAAGAAAGGAATTTCAACTCTGCAGTTGCAGCTGGCTCAAAAGGAGGTAGAGTGAGCTTTTCTAATACAAAGTAGAGGTCACAGGCAGGGGTAGGGGCTCTCCTGGGTGGTCTTAAATTTTTGTCCCCTGTAAGGAATTGGTTTAGCAGGGGGTGAGAGAAGAGGGGTGGCTCAGTATTATAGTGTGCTGAAATGGCAGATGCATGAATTTTAATTGATGAGAAGGAAAGGCCCTTGTGGAGCATATCTGTTAAGTACTGAAGAATATGCGGTAAGCTGGGCACCGTTGTGCCCATCCCCTGAGTTTGGCTCCAGGAACAGAATCTTTTCCACTTTTCAGCATAGGATTTTCTAGTACTAGGCTTCCTTGCCTCCAGAATGACATCTAGCACCAGCTTACTGAGGGATGCTATTGGAGAGCTCAAGTAATTGGCCAAGCTGCAAGGTTCAGGGTTTGGAGCGGAGGGTGCAGAATCTGGCCCTCCTGCTGGGACAGCAGGGTTGGGATTTGAGGCAGGTGCCATGGTTCCAGCAGTGACGTACTGCGCAGAAGGGGATACCAGTGCTAGCGTAGCCAATCTGGTGCAATCAATATTGTCTTTGGTTTGTCCTGTCTGATCTTTAGCAAAACTTTCGAGAGGAGAGAGAGAGAGGGGAAAAGGCATAAATAGAGGTTTTCCCAGGTTAAGGACAGGGCATCCACTTTCCAAGCTTTGCTGTGGAGAGTCCTTGTGCAGAGTTTGTCCAATTGGTAGTTCTGAGGGGAGGCAAACAGGTCTATCTCTGGATTTCCCCATTTATTTCCCAAAAGGTTGCATATCCTTGGTTCCAGTTTCCACTCATGTGGGTCCATGAGATTTCTGCTTAGGTCTGCCAGTGAATTGAGCTTGTCTGGCAGGAATTAAGCTTGCAGGTGCACTTGGTAGCTTAAGGCTGTGTTCCACAGAGCCATGGCTAGTCTGCAGAGAGGGTAGGAATGGGTTCCCCTCTGTTTGTTTATGTACCACATAACCGTGGTGTTGTCTGTCTTTACCAATAATTGTCCTGGAAGAATGTGGTCCTTGAATGCTGTCAGGGAATTCTGTACAGCTAACATTTCTTTTTGCTTGATATGCAGGTGCATCTGTCTCTGGTTCCATTTGCCCGGAATGCACTGCCCTGCCAAGTGAACCCCCCATGCACAGTCTGATGCATCTGCTGTTAGGGTTTGGGCGGCAGGGGGTACATTGAATGGGAGCTCCTTGTTGTGGTGGCACGCCTCTGCCCACCAAAGGAACTCTGTCTTTATACAAGGAATGATAGCAATCATTGATTCCAGATCCTGAGAATGTTGACACCATAGGCTATTTAGATACCATTGTAGTTTCCTCATATGCAGTCTTGTATATGGAATTAGTAGAATGCAAGAGGCCATGAACCCCAGGGCTTGCAGGACTTTCCTTGCAGACAGCTGGGTCTTTGTGGCTAGTAGTTTGAAGTAGGCTGTCAAATAAACTTGTTTCTCTGGCGTGAGGTAAGCCATCCGGGAAGTTGTGTTCAAGCTTGCTCCCAGGAATACAATTTGTTGGCAGGGTACTACATGAGATTTCTTTTCATTTACAGTGTACCCCAGAGATGTTAGAAGTTTCTTTTCACATGCCAGATGTTTTAGTAGCATGTCGTGGTTTTCTGTCTGAATTAGACAATCATCTAGTTATAGGTATATTTGAATATTTATTTGCCTGCAAAATGCAATTACTGGAGCTAGACATTTTGTGAATACCCTGGGTGCAGTAGATAAGCCAAAGGGAAGTTCAGCCTGCTCTGAAGCGTAAGTATTTACTGCAAGATTCCCTTACTGGAACGTGCAGGTAAGCTTCCTTTAAGTCTAAGGTTGCCAACCAGACATCTGTGCCTAGCATAGGAAGCAGCTGCTGAAGTGTTAGCATTTTGAATTTTGGGATTATCAAAAAGGTGTTTAGAGTAGAGAGGTCCAGGATAGGACGTCAGGAGCTGTCTTTTCTGTGTACCAGGAAAAGTCTTGAGTAAAAACCTTGTCCCCTTTCTTCTGCTGGGACAGGTTGAATAGCCCTGACACTTAGAAGAGAGAAAACCTGCGGTTGGGCCTCTGCCCACTGGTTTGGGGGTAGGTCAGGCCAACCGTTTGGGGTTGGTAAGGTGTGGAAGTGGAATCTGTATCCTTGGAAAACAATATTTAAAACCCATTTGCCCTGGTTAATGAGTTTCCAGTTTTTTGCATGCAGTGCAATCTTTCCTCCTAAGGGAGCAGACAGTTGAGCAGGGCTTGGAAGGTTTAAGGTTAAGTCATTGTGACAATTTTCCATAGGGGGGTGTCTTACTACTTCCATCTTTGGAAGTGGGAGCCCCCCCCCACTACTTAGGCATGTGTGTGCCTTGAGAATGTAGCCTAGGTGGTCTGCTGTTCCTGGGTTTGGGCTGAGAAGGCCTGAAAGAGACTGCAAAGGACCAATTCTTAGAAGGCCAATGCCTACTAAATCTGGGAGGCTGTACTTGCAGGAAATCTTTAACAGTTTGCATAGATTTAGCTTTTTCCTTCATCTTTTTAAGGAATTCTTCTGCTTTGTTGCCAAACAGGCAGTCTTGGTTTAAGGGAGCATCCAGTAATTTTGCTTTAACATGATCTGGCAAATTTTGCGCCTTAAGCCAAGCATGCCTTCCAAGTACAGACCCAGTGACAGCAGCCCTGCAAGATGCTTCTAGAGAATCAAAACCACATTGCAAAGTATGTTTTATCAACTTGCTCAGCAGAATGCATTAAATTCTGTTATTCTTTATGTTCAGCACAGTCAGCAATTAACTTCATCTTCTGTTTAAGTAGTCCCATAATATGCTTCTGATACTTTAACATATGAAACTGGCAATTTAAGGCCCTAATAGCCAAAGTAGCAGAAGTGTATATCTTCTTACCCAATCTGTCCAAGGCCCTGGAATCTCTATCAGAGGGGGTAGGGTTTTTGGCAGTAGTAGCCTTAATTCCTTTAGATCCTTGGGAAATGGTCTCTGGGTCCGCAGTAGGATTCTTGAAAAGGAACTTGTGAGAGTCAGGTACTCTCTAGTACCTGTCAGGTTTTCTGGGAGCTAGAGGTAAAGTGTCTGGGGCCAGGCTGGCTTCCAAGAATGCATCATTTACAATGTCCAGAACAGAAGGGAAAGCTAAAGGCCTGTGTTGAGGGAGGAATAAGAATTCCCTAAGTCTCTTTTTGGAGTCAGAGTAATCCTGGCTTTCCCAGCAGAAATGCTCCCTGAGAGTGTGCAAGGTTTGACCAAAGTAAAAATCTTCTGGTGGAGAAGCAGAGGGAATGGAATCCTCTGCATCAGACTCCTCATAGGTAGATAAGGGCAAATCCTGGTAATCAGAAGAAACAGAAATTTCAGAATCCTGATCAGAAGAATCAGAAGGAAAATCAGTTCTAGGTCTCTTAGAGGGGAAAGGCTGGCTTCCCCTAATTAAAGTAATAAGATCTTCAGCCATTCTTATCATTTGTTTTTAGGCATATGGGCCTGACCATGCAGTTTGGACGTCTGTTTTCTAAGTGTGGGTTGAGTTTTAGGCCTTGAAGAAGAAGATGGTGTCAGTTTGAAATGAAAGTCTGTAGGCCTGAATACACCCTCAGAAGCCGGTGTATGTACAGCGACTCTGGACCCATCCAAGGTAGAGACATCCACATGTTCCATAGTCAAAGAAGCATCTCGCGGGATACCGGACTCCGAATGGGTCTCAGCAGAGGCCTGCGAATCTGAAGTAGTGGGTATTAGGGGCTGCGAAAGCACCTTACTGAGTACCGGTGAACTGGCGACTGGCTTAGCGGAAGCATCGTTGGCAGTTTTGGACCTATGCGGTCTATGTCTTTATCTTTACGTTTTTCCGGAATATCGGTAGTCTGATGGCTTATCGACATTTCTGGATAGTTAAACAGAGAACCAAAATAATTTGCTGCAAAAATAGACAGACGACGAATAGTTTGGGGGTTGAATAAAGCATAAAACCAACTGTGAGGTACATCGTGGTCTGGGCCTAAGCAAGGAATGCAGTACGAATGAAAATCTTTATGAGGTATTTGCTTTCCACAGGCAAGACAATTGTTAAGTTTTACTGACATCGGTTTAAGAGCAAGAAAAAGGAACCCCAACGGGTACTTAGCTTTTTTGAAGACTTCGGTTCTGAAACTCGAAAACGAAAATTTCAGGAATCGGCCAACCGGCACTTGCGAACTGCTTCTGCTTTGCACACCGCATGGCAAAAGACTGATGTAATGGCGTCGGCTGCATGTTTTATACCCCTGACGACCTGACATCATGGAAGAGGAGACATCATCCGACACAGGAATCCAAGAATCTGGTATTCAGGCCGGCTGAGGGCTACCTGCAGGCAGATAACCCAAATGTAATGACTGCAACAGTGAAACAAGAGGAACATCTGTCAGATGCTGGATCTCTGAAACCAAAGGACAGATCGGAAAAGGAGATAAAACTGTATGGGCAGTGGTAGGAAGGCTCATGGAGCCAATGGGAGATGGAGCTGATATAACCCACATCTGTATCGGAGTTCTGTGGAACTTTCTCATCATCCTATCCACATCCACTTCAGAAACACTTCCAGAGAACCTGAAAGATGTAGTGGACTGTGGTCCGGAATGCTTTCTTGGTGTTTGTGTTAATGGAGAGCAGAGCCGAGGAGAGATGAGGTTGACCATAAACTCGGGTGAGTGAGCCCTGGGCCAGTTATGGGATCCGATGGTTTTGGATCCTTAGTCTGAATGGTAGGGCTGGTTGAGATAACTATCTGATCTGAATGTTTGGTATCTGAAAGCTTAGAGTCCACAGTCTTTCTTTTTGGATCCAACAATTTGTGAATTTTTTGTGGTAGCTCTGCAGAAAAGGAGTAAATTAAGTTTTTTTGTTTTGTTTTGTTCTTTTTTTGAAACTAGAGAAAGAAAAGGAGCTACCAACAATGGCTAAAGAAAACAGCACCCCCTAAAAATGGGTAAGAAAAAGGGCAAAATCTAAACAGATAGAAAAGTACCAACAATGGTAAATAAAACTTACCCTTTAAATATGGTAGTGAGAAGTCAGAAAAGCAAAAGACTGAACTAATAAGAGGGTGGACTAAAGTTAATTAGAAATTAGTGACCAAATTAAAAAATGCTTACTATTCAAAAAAGTGCTATGAGAGGTGATCCACGTACGTGAGCGATGGCAGCAAACAAAATATGAGGTATTTGGGATGGACTGGGGCATTATGGGTAAGGGGAGGAGCTCAAGAGTTGGACCCGAAATCTGTAGAATGCAGCGGACTCAGATCTGTAACCCATAAAATGAGTAAGAATGAAATGTATATCAGATACTACCACTGATTTCATCCAGGTTTCAAATAGGGCCCTTAAGAAAAGATCCTGTATGCAAACAGTACCATCTGTACAGGTCAGTAAGCCTATCTGCAATGGAGAAAGAAGGGTACACCTCTCTCCCCTGTGTCCTCTCATGTGGGCTTTAAAAACCTCCACTCCTACATATACACAGGTAGTAGTATGTTCCCTCTGGCCCACTCTGTCAGAGTGTCTGCATTAAGAGAAGTGCAATTCAAAATGGACACCTGCTCATGGACCCCATCATGAATGAAACACTCCCTATAAAATGACTATAAAATCTACTGCAGCAAGGTGCTTAGCTTGAAAAATTAACACAACCCACAAAGTGAATTGTGAGGTGGTAAATGAATACTCATTGCAGACTTCTCTCCAACATGACAGACATGCATTACTTATTGGGTGGGATCACCACTGCAACAGGAAACCATTTGGCAATGCCTTCTTGCAGACCTTTTTCATAGCAAAATTCTTTCAGTCTCAATCTTCCTAGTCCCTAAGGCCCGTGTGTTGCCTGGCAGCATACATCAAGGTACTTGTGCATCCCCTCTAGGAGTGCAAGTCTTACTCCACTCTCTAATTTCTGCCCTCACAGAGCTTGAGAAAATATAACCAAGATAAATAAGGACATAAATAACCTCATTAAACAAAAAATAGTATCAATTTACAAAGCAAATAGAAGGGCCATCCAAAACAGGGACTTGTGAGAAGAGTATCAAGTGCTCTCAGACAGACAGGCCTACCATCAACAGATGCAGCACATACGCACAAACATCTTACTTTGAAGGTCATTCTGCAGTGGTTAGCCAATGGAAAGAATCCCAAACACTATGAAAATAACATTTCAGGAGAGGAGGGAGGAAGGAGCCATATGGTTAAAAAGGACAAACCTAGAAGGCAAAATCCTCACCCACTAAAGTGCCAAAGACAGCCCAAGTGCTGAAATCAAAGTCCAAGCTAAAGTGTCTGATAAAGACATGAAATGAAATCCAAAAGGACTGACATGAGTGTCTGCAAAGGACATACTCTTGGAACAAGCACTCGCAGCAGACACACTTCTGCTGGACGGGCTTCTGAAAGCATCAGCAAAATGAAGAGTAGTCAGCTGACACACGATTCTGGCTAGCAATCCAATAGGGTACAACTTGCATACCTAAAAGCTAGGTCCTTCTTAGTCAAAGTTAAGGAGATGAACAGCTGAAATCATCTTTATAAACTCAGGTACCTGACATCAAGTAAAATCCAAGAAAGTGACATATTTCAATGCATGAAAAAGACACACCACAGATTCTGTTCCATGAAAGAAAAAAAGGAAATTTTCACAAACAGACTGAAAAGTAGAAGGCACTGATGCAGAAAACATATCACTGTTTCAAACTTTGATAGCACCAATTGCAGGTGTGCATTTAAGAACTAACATCAAACTCCTCATTAATCTATGGACACAGTGCTACCAATGTTTAGGCCATTTAACATGAAAAGAAGCCTGGACTTGATTTTGGTGCTGCCTTTTTATTTAAATTAATGACAACCTTTTCTGATCCAGAAGTGAGCCCCAGTGGCATTTTAGCAATCTTCAGTGAAGCTTGATGAGAATTTATATTCATCTTTTTCAATTACCTGCTCTTTTTCAGGATATTTCTCAGATGACCTCTATTTTTTCTACCATTTTAAAATCAAATGAAACAAAGAAAAAAGTTGACTTTTTTTTTTTTTTTTTATTAGCACTAGAAAGTGTTTTCTGACTTGCTTCTGTGATGCAGGAAAACCAGTCTCTATATCTTCTTAACATAGTGGCTTTGGCATGCTACAGACAATGCTCAAGAGTTCTCCGTTATGATGCTGTCCCCAAAACAAGAGAAACCGTGGGTATGTGTCCATAGATTAATGAGGAGTTTGGGAGGGTGGCCTAATGTTTAAGGTGTTTGCCTTACAAACACAAGATACAGGGTTTGAATCTCACAGGGGATAACTGTCTAGGCTTAAAATGGCTCGCAAGAGCAGTTAGCCTAGTACTAACCTATGAACCTATGAACCTATGAACTATATAACTACCACAAGTACCTTTTAATAGACTTTAAAAAAGGGAGCACATAACTCCCAGATGAAATATATAAAAAGGACTCAAACTGTAAAAATTAAAAAAAAAAAAAATCAAACAGCTACAGCAAAAGCTTAGAGTCTAAAAACGCAATCAAACCCAAAACAGACAAAAAAACTACAAAACAACTTCTCATTATCCATACTATTTTGAATAAGCAACTCCTTTTGCCCTAGCATTTCCTCACTTGTCTCCCTCGATCCCTCAGAAGCCCTAACCAATGTCTTACAAAATCACAAACATAAAAAATCTATTGGATGGAATCTCTACAGCTACTTCCCTGCTCTTGCATGGAACAAGCTCCCCATGAATCTTGGAAACATTTCCTACATCCAAAAATTCAAGAAAACTCCAAAGGTACCTTAATAGCACATGGATTTGCCTCTGTAATCATCCCACATGAACCCACCCTTTTTTCACTTTCTCTCATCCTCCCTTCCCTACTACCATAACTCACTTAACTGCTCAGTACTGTACAGTTATCCTCTGAAGATAATCCTCTGTGTTATGTAAATTCATTCAAATGTTTTATTGTACATTTCTTTGCTGTTTTTTCTTCAGTGTTATATTGTCTCTTACTATATTGTACTGTGGAGCTTTATCTACATTTGCATAACTGTTTTATTGTAAATTTTTTTTCACTGTATTCATCATCATCATCATATTCTGGCTGTTCCCGTTAGAGGTCGCCACAGTGGATCACCTGTTTCCATTTCTTCCTGTCCTCTGCATCTTGCTCTGTCACACCAATCCCCTGCAAGTCCTCTCTTACCACATCCATAAACCTTACCTTAGGCCTTCCTCTTTTCCTGTTACCTGGTAGCTTCATCCTTAGCATCTTTTTCCCCAGTATACTCAGCATCCCTCCTCAGCACATGTCCAAACCAACATAATCTTGCCTCTCTGGCTTTGCCTCCAAACCTTCCAACCTGGGCTGACCCTCTAATATACCTATTCCTAATCCTGTCCAACCTTGTCACACCCAGTGCAAATCTTAACATCTTTAACTCTGCCACATCCAGCTCAAACTCCTGCCTTTTTGTCAATACCACGGTCTCCAACCCATATAACATAGCTGGTCTCACTACCCTCTTGTAGACCTTCCCTTTCACTCTTACAGGTACTCGTCTGTCACAAATCACTCCTGACACTCTTCTCCACCCACTCCATCCTGCCTGTACTCTCTTCTTCACCTCTCTTCCACACTCACTGTTACTCTGAACTACTGACCCCAAGTATTTGAACTCATCCACCTTCGCCACCTCTACTCCTTGCATTCTCACCATTCCTCTATCCTCCCTCTCATTCATACACATATATTCTGTCTTAGTCCTGCTGACCTTCATTCTTCTCTCTAGAGCATATCGCCATCTCTCCAGGGTCTCCTCCACCTGTTCCCTACTCTCACTACAGATCACAATGTCATCTGCAAACATCATAGTCCACGGGGACTCCTGTCTGATCTCATCTGTCAACCTGTCCATCACCATTGCAAATAAGAAAGGGCTCAGAGCTGATCCTTGATGTAACCCCACCTCCAGCTTAAATGCATCCGTCACTCCCACTGCAGACCTCACCGCTGTCACACTACCCTCGTACATATCCTGCACCACTCTTACATACTTCTCTGACACTCCTGACTTCCTCATACAATACCACAACTCCTCTCTAGGCAACCTGTAATATGCTTTCTTTAAGTCTACAAAAACACAATGCAACTCCTTCTGACATTCTCTGTACTTCTCCATCAACACTCTCAGAGCAAACATCGCATCTGTAGTGCTCTTTCCCGGCATGAAACCATCTTGCTTACTTGTACTGTGGAGCTTTTCTCCTCGGGCCTCCACTGAAAAAGGGCTTTTGCTCAGATGCACTACCCGGTTAACAAATGTCAAATAAATAAACTAATAGTTCTCAAGTGGTGAGAAGATCTGATGTAGGCAGCATGCCAACATTCCTTACACAGGAATCTCATAACACCATGTATCAGTAACTACATCAACACAAGATCAGTAGTAGCTTTGCAGGATACCAGCACTATGGGGGGGGGGGGGGGGACATCAGACCACAGCAGCTTCACTGGCAAGACCAAATGTTGTGATATGATGCAAAAAGAATTCCCCTAAAAAAAAAAAAGATCAAATGAATTGGTGAACACAGACTTGTTAAATCCAATACCGGGTGCCTTTCGCAGTACTGGAAAGGATCTTCCAAGAGGCCAGAACTGAATAGGGGTCAAACGCATATGCTTAGAATGCACAAATCTTGTACCAATAATGTACAAAAAGAAACTAGCCTCTCAAGTCATGGTCAAGGCAATTACGGGTAGTGAAAGCAGCAACCAAAGATCAAGTGACTATGGCACAAATGTTCACAAGGTTTGAATTCCTTTGGCTCTCTCATCTCATTAAGAAAACATTTTGATAAACCATATGTGCAGTCACAAATGTATCTAAATTTTAGTGACAGGAATGATGGAAAGCAACCAAGCAACTGTGATTTACTAACATTTTAACGCATTACTTCATTATTTTGTGAAAATAATGGTGTCTCCCTGACTCAGCCATGTTGCCACATGAGAAGATGATAGACAGGTAAAGTACAGTTGTGTACACTTACCATAAATGTAGATGTTCGAGTGTATTCACTGTTGCAGTCATCACACTTGGGTTATCCTGCCAGGGGTAGGCCTCAGTCGGCCCGAATACCAGAGGCTTAGTATTTCTGCGTCGGTTGCTGTCACTCCAGGACTGACGTCAGGTCGTCAGTGGTATAAAAACAGGCAGCCAACACCATTACATCAGTTTTTCCTGCCCCAACTGTCAGGCGCCCCCAAATAGGGAGCTAGGTTATGGTGGAAGAACACCACCAGTAAAACGTAAATACCAAAAATTCCCTGTAAGGAGTGAGGAAGAGTGAGAGAGAGAGAGAGACAAGGGGGATGGGGGGGTGGGAATCCAGGACTGCAACAGTGAATACGCTCGAACATCCACATTTATGGTAAGTGTACACAACTGTACTATGTTCTTCGTGTTTCACTGTTGCAGTCATCACACTTGGGTTGATTCCCAAAGCTGAAAAGGGTGGAGGCAGTCAAGAAGACTGGAGGCTGGCTAGGATGCCCTGCAAGACTGCGGTTGCAAAGCCTGTCCTGGATTTGGAGAAGATAGGCAGGTGGTAATGCTTGGTGAAGGTATGAACAGAAGTCCATGTTGCACCCTCCAGGATGTTCCTGGTGGGGACCCCTCTGAGAAAAGCTGCAGAGGTGGAGGTTGCCCTGGTGGAATGTGTCCTGACCCCCTTAGGGGGCGGTTTCCCGTGGTGTTTGTAGCAGAAATGGATGCAGTGTGCTATCCATTTGGAGACTGCTTGTTTGGATATGGCCTTGCCTATTTTCCTAAAAGATTTACTCCTATCCAGGTAGAATCTGAACTGTCTGTGCACATCTAGAGAATGCAGAATTCTTTCCCCCTTGTTTTGTGGGTTAGCAAAAAAGGTAGACAAATGAATTGATTGGTTGAAAGCCACACTGGACCACCACTTTAGGCATGAATGCTGGGTTAGTACTGAGGGAGACCCTGTCAGCATGGAAAATGATGAAGGGCTCTACATCCATGAGTGCTTGTAGCTCTGAAACTCTTCTAGCTGAAGTGATGGCCAGAAGCAAGGCTGCTTTCCAAGAGAGGAATTTTAACTCTGCTGAAGTTGCAGGCTCAAAAGGGGATAGGGTGAGTTTTTCCAACACAAAGTTAAGGTCCCAAGCTGGGGTAGGAGCTCTTCTGGGTGTCCTTAAATTGTTGGCCCCTCTTAGGAACTGTTTGATGACAGGGTGTGAGAAGAGAGGTGGCTCTGTGCTGTAATGAGCAGAGATGGCAGAGGAATGAATTTTAATAGAAGAGAAGGATATGCCCCTGTGTAGTAAGTCTGCTAAGTAATCCAGGATGAGAGGTAGGGAGGGCTGTGCTGTTTTCAGCTCCTTTAGCCTGGATCCAGGTGCAAAACCTTTTCTACTTGTCAGCATAGGATTTTCTAGTGCTGGGGCATCTGGTCTCACGCATAACATCCAGGACTTGTTTGCCTAGGCTGGCAGCTGGAGGAGAGGTCAGGGAATAAGCCAGGCTGCCAGATTCAGGGTCTGCAATTGTGGATGCATGAAATTTCTATTCTTCTGGGTCAGGAGTGTTGGAATCTGAGGTAGGAGCCATGGTGGCAGGGGTGACAGGCTGCGCAGTAGTGGGTACACCAGTGCTGGTGTGGCCAGTCTGGGGCAATCAAGATTGACCTTGGTTTTTCCTCCCTTATGTTGAGCAGTACCCTTGAAATTAGTGGTAGAGGGGGAAATGCATAGATCAAGAGGTTCCCTGGTGCAGAATTTGCTGAGCTGGTGATTGTTGTGGGAGGCAAAGAGGTCCACCTTCGGGGTGCCCCATTTTTGGGTTACAAGGTTGAAGGTTCTGTGGTCTAGCTGCCACTCGTGTGGGTCTAGCAGGCTTCTGCTTAAGTTATCTGCCAGAGAGTTTAGGGAGCCTGGCAGGAATTGTGCTAGCCGGTGAATGTGCATGGCTGAAGCTGTGTGCCAAAGGGTCATGACGAGCCTGCAGAAAGGATAAGAGCGAGTTCCTCCCTGCTTATTGACATACCACATCACTAAGGTGTCTGTTTTGATCACTAGAGGCCCTGGGGAGAGTAGGGGTCTGAAAGCTGTCAGAGCATGCTGAACAGCTATCATCTCTTTTTGGTTGATGTGCAGATGTATTTGATTTGGGCTCCAATGGCCGTGAATGCACCTGCCGTCCAGGTGTGCACCCAGGCATAATCTGATGCATCTGTGGTGAGGGTCTGGGCGGTGTGGGATTGTGAGAAGGGAAGACCCTTGTTGTGGTTGCATGCTGTTGCCCACCAAAAAAATCTTTCCTTAGACAGGGTATCATAGGTATAATAGTTTCCAGGTCTTGAGAGTGTTGACATCAAAGGCTTTTTAGGTACCACTGTAGTTTCCTCATATGCAGTCTGGCATATGGAATGAGTAGAATGCAGGAGGCCATGAACCTTAGAGCTTGCAGGATTTTCCTTGCGGATAACTGGGTTCTGGTGGCTAGTTGAGAGAAGTAGCCTGTCAGGTAGGCATGTTTTTCTAGAGTAAGGAATGCCATCTGGGCTGCTGTGTCCAGGCTTGCTCCCAGGAATGCAATTTTTTGAGTGGGGACTAGCTTTGATATATTTTCGTTTATAGTATACCCCAGGGAGGTCAGTAGGTCCTTTACAAAGGTCAGGTGCTGCAACAGCTTTTCCTGTCTGGCTGAATCAGGCAGTCATCTAAGTAAGGGTAAATTTGAATTTTTCTTCATCTGCAAAAAGCAATGGCTGGAGCCAGGCATTTTGTGAGAACTCTGGGCACAGTGGATAAGCCAAAGAGAAGCGCAGAAAACTGAAAAGTGCATAGATCCTGCCCTGAAACGTAGACAGTTCCTGCAAAATTCCTTGATTGGGATGTGTAGGTAGGCTTCTTTTAGGTCTAGGGTATCTAACCAAGCATCCTTGGAAAGCACAGGAGGAAGCTGCTGGAGGGTGAGCATTTTGAATTTTGGCATCACCAGGAAGGGGTTTAGAAATGACAGATCAAGGATTGGGCGCCAGGTGCCCACTTTGCTGGGTACCAGGAAAAGCCTGGAATAGAAACCTTGGCCTATCTGATCTGCAGGAACAGGCTGTATTGTCCTCATGGAGGACGGGGAATGGATTTGATTTTTGACCTCTGCCCACTGGTTTGGAGGAAGATCTGGGAACTCTTTTGGGTTTGGCAGAGTGTGGAAATAAAATCTGTATCCCTGGCACACTATGTTGAGGACCGATCGGTCATTGGTAATAGAGGCCCAAGTTGTTTGCATGGAATGAGAGTTTTCCTCCTAGGAGCACAACTAGTTGGGCAGAAATAAGGGGTGGAAGTGTAAAGTCATTTTGAGTTCTTTCCATAAGGGGGTGGCTTAGCACTCCCTGTTTTTGAAGTGGAGGAACTCCATTGCTTAGATCTCTGCATTCCCTGGGACTGCTGTGTGTGTGTGTGTGTGGGGGGAGGGGGGGTCCTGCTTGCCTAGGTCTTGTCTGAGCTGGCCTGGAGGGGGCCAGAAAGGACCAGTGCTTGGAGGGGCAATGCCTACTGAACCTTGGAGGCTGGACCTGTAATATGTCTTCAACTGTCTGCATAGATTTAGCTTTTTCTTCTGTCTTTTTTAAGACCTCTTATGCCTTGGTGCCAAACAAATTGTCTTTTTTCATTGGTGCGTCCAATAGTTTTGATTGGACATGGTCTGGCAAGGTCTGTTCCTTAAGCCAAGCATGCCTTCTAATTACAGAACCAGTGACTGCTGCCCTACAAGATGCTTCTAGGGCATCAAAGCCACATTGCAAGGTGTGTTTAGTAACTTGGCTTGCAGAATGCATAAGCTCTTTTAATTCTTTATTTTCTGCACAAGCAGGAAAGGTAGATATTTTTTGTTTGAGGAGTTCCATGCTATGTTGCTGGTATTTCAGCATGTGGAACTGACAATTTAGTGCTCTAATGGCAAGAGGTTGCAGAGGTGTATACTTTTTTACCCAATCTGTCTAAAGCTCGGGAACCCCTGCCCAAGGGGGTGGGATTCTTAGCTGTGGTTGCTTTAATTCCTTTAGGTCCTTGGGAGAGGACCTCTGGGTCAGCAGTAGGATTTTTGAAAAGGAATTTGTGAGAGTCAGGAACTCTAATACCTGTCAGGTTTTCTGGGAGCAGGAGGAAGGGTGTCAGGAGTCAAACTGGATTCCATAAAGACATCATCCACAACATCCAAGACAGGAGGGATGGCTAAAGGTCTGCGCTGTGGTAAATTTAAGAATTTCCTGAGTCTCTTTTTTGGACTGAGGATAGTCCTGACATTCCCACTGGAAATGCTCCCTTAAAGTATGTAGGGTTTCACCAAATAAAAAATCCTCTGGAGGAGAGGCAGAAGGAATGGATTCCTCTGCATCTGAATCCTCATAAGCAGATAGGGGTTGCATGTCTTCATATTCAGAAAACTTAGAGTCATCGGACTCCTGGTCAGATAAAACTGGTGGGGACAAGTCTCTCTTTCTTTTGGAAGGGGTAAGCTGGCTTCCCCTAATAAGTATGATAAGATCTTCTGCCATTTTAAACATTTGAGTTTGAGGCATGGAAGCAGGTGCATGCACTTGGGTATTAATTTTTTTAGGTATAGCTCGTACCTTGGGCCTTAGAAATTCTGTAGTTTTAGAAAGAACTGAAGACATGAAAGTCGTCTGTGTCGAATATCAGTAGTGAGAACAACTTCCTCAAAAGCCGGTGCCTGCTCAGCGGCTCCGGACCCATCCAAGGTAGAGACATCAGCAGGATCCTTAGTCAAAGAAGAGTCTTGCGGCATACCGGACTCCGAACGGGTCTCAGTAGTGGCCTGAGAATCCACAGAAGCGGGCATCAGGGCCTGCGAAAGTGCCTCACTCGAGGAGCGGAGAACTGGAGACTAGCTTAACGGAAGCACTGTCGGCAGTTTTGGACCTGTGCAATCCTGTCTCTATCCTTTTTTTTTTCGGAAGATCTGTAGTTGGATGGCTTACCAAAGCCATATCGGAATACGGGGACCAAGAGCGAAAGTATTTAGTTACAATAAGGGCCCGACGACGTATAGTTCTGGTGTTGAACAAAGCACAAAAGCGACACCAAGGTACGTCGTGGTCTGGGCCTAGACAGGTGACACAGTAAGAATGGAAGTCTCTGTGAGGTATTTGCCTTCCACAAGCGAGACCATTGTTAACTTTTTCTGACATCGATTAGAGCAAGAAAAAAGGATCCCCAATGGGGTACTTAGCTTTAGAAGACTTCAATTCAGAAACGAAACTCGGGTAGAGGCCAACCGGCACTCGTGCGAACTGCTTCTGGCTCCTCGGCAAGAAAGACTGATGTAATGGCGTCGGCTGCCTGTTTTTATATCACTGACGACCTGACGTCAGTCCTGGAGTGACAGCAACCGACGCAGAAATACTAAGCCTCTGGTATTCGGGCTGACTGAGGGCTACCCCTGGCAGGATAACCCAAGTGTGATGACTGCAACAGTGAAACACAAAGAACATCTTCAGTGAGACTTGAAAATATACAGGAGAACCAGAAAACTTGGAAAATACAAAACCTGTGAGTAAGAAGGCTTAATGATGGAAATGGGGTACACTATGTAGTTCACCGGAAAGGTCCTACAATCCTTTCCTGCTACAACAGATGTGCCATCACAGAATGTGTGCATCGCATCAACTCAAGGGTCGGAAATGAGTAAGCCCAGGCAATTTATTGTAAAGTGCCTAGAATACAACAGAAAACAGATTTTCACCAGAAACTAAGAAATTAGTGTTACAGCCATACCTCTCAACAGTCCAGATTTTTGCAGCTTGCCCATATTTTTGGGTCATATTTTTTGTCTGTTCATGATAAAATTTGTGGTCTTCCCACAGTTCACTAAGGATTCAAGTCACTAAATAATGACATACATTTGTGTGTCAAACTTTATATCCTTCAGAAAATGCACACGAACACCATTTCTGTTATTCTAGCAACTTCCTAGGTTTATGAGAGCAATATTTAAAATCTGTCCCTCCTTTTGGGCCCTTGTCTCCCCATTATTTTAAGCTTTATCCAGACTTCTTGTGCTAAAGGGTTGAGAGGTATGGCTGCAGCAAAAACTGCTGGATGACCTTTTCAGATCTCTCCTGATTAGTGTAATACCTTATATCAAAGAATGAGGCATTCCGGGCTGTCGAGTTGTTGGGAAATGGAAGAAAAGCTAGCTTTGAACAAAAGCTTGGGAAATTTAATGACTAAACACTCTCTTTTAATATCCCACAGGAAGCAGATGCAGTACTGGGCAGTTTTGGTAAACTTAAGGACTGCACAGATAAGGATCAACAAAATTATAAACAGGCTTGACTAGGAGTGGGGAGGGAGACGCTGACCTACTACACCCAAAGGTTGCCACATAACAACAAATGGATTGGTTCACTGTCGAAATGGAGAATGCCAAAGGGTCCTGACCAGACTTCTAGGGTCCAATCATAAATTATTTGAAAACGGGACACCAATGCAAAATCATTATGTACCTTTATTAAAGCTGATGACAAGGCAGAAGAAAAAGTGTGATTTAGTACACTGGATCCACCACTTGTGGATTTACTTCAGAATAAACAAGATTTCAGCACTGTAGAGCTGATGGCTCAATCAAATAACTCAATGGGCACAAGAACTTGCAAATCTACATTGAGGACTATGTCACAAAAGTGGCTGCTTTTGGGATCAAGCTTTACTTCTGTCCCACCCAGATGTTACTGATTTTATTAATATAACTATCCTTTCAACTTCTGTATCTGTATACATGCCCAAGATACTGACCTGGCAGTAGGCTTCTATTATTCTGTTTAACAGTCAGCACATGTCCTATGATGATTTAAGGGACAACAAGATTTCTTTGCTTGCTGCCTGGATTTTAATCTAGAATACTACAACTTTATAAATGTATCTCTACAGCTCATTGATTTAAATTAGTTATTTTATTAAATGCATTTTAATTGAAACTGTATGCCAGAATGTTCTTCAAAATGTTAGCAATGCGTATCTGCTCAGTGTGGTTTACAAAACTCTTCTAACCCTGGGGTAGTCGAGTTGCATTTGTATTGCAAGCACATCATACTCTACCTGTGGTCAGTTCTTTCATCTTCTTTCTTAATGACAGCTAATGATCAAATTTTTGGAAAGGGCTATGGTCAGTGACTGAAACGGTTTACAGTTGTGAGTGAATACAATCAGATTTCTCCATGAGGGGAGGTGGAGGGATGCAACAAGATTTAAAAACTAACAGCACTTCTTTTGAGATCTTGCCTAAGCTCATTCAATTCTTTCTAGTTTAGAGTAACAGCAGCACTTTAGACAGTTGGTTAACCTGCCATTTATTAACATATCTGTTACTTTGATTATTCATTACTTACATCACTAATGCTACATCTCTGTTGTATAATTTTTCTTTGTGTTTTCTAGTTTGCATTCTACGTATTGTTTTAGAACACCAAAACCATTATTATACATCAACACTCGGGTGGCAGACTCGAGTGGATGTTGTGCAGTAATGATGTGACAGACAGCAGTGCATTTCTCAAGACCACTGCCATTAAATAACTTAACCAAGCACAGCTAAGTGAGAAAATGGGTCTGTTCAAATTCATATCATGGAATGTTAGAGGCTACAGTACTACTAAGAGGGCATCAGTAACACTGGATAGGACAAAACAGGTGAAAACACAAGTAGTCACGCTGCAAAAGACTGAACTTAAAAGTTCTAGACTAGAGTGGATACTTAAGAAATGAAGGAGTTGGAGTAAAGATGTAATAACTAGTACATTAAAAGGACTGGGATCACTTACATGATACTTAGCTCCAGCAAGGGCAAAAGAGGTATAATGGATATGACCAGGGGCAATCTGAATTTAGGAGTCTTCTACAGTACAGTCAAGTACAAGACAAATGGTGGATTGTACTTGATTACTGTTCTAATGAGGGCTGCATACAGTGGGAGTACAATTTCCTTGGATTTAGATGACATGCCATCGCTTATAAGTTGTGCCACATAGGACTTCCTCACAACTGTGGACACATCATGGTCAAAGTTCAGGCCATCTATGTACCTAGATCACTCATGGGTGTGCTATTGATCTCATAATTTGCAGGGGTATTTGACTTCCCACAGGGTATGACAATGCATTTTTTCACATTTAGTTTTGGGCCATGGTTCTGACATCAATCATTTGTCTGATCTAGACCCTCCTGAAGTAAATCTACATCACTGGGAGATTTAATGATTGCCAATGACTGCTAGATGGAGGCAAAGTTCATCATCCAAATGCCTTCCACATTTGCCTCATCTTCAGAAGTATAACCCGAATAGGAGCGGTCCCAGCACTGAGCCCTGTGGCACACCACTAGTAACTGGCCTGTTTCTGGATCCACTCACGTTAACCACCTTTGTCCTGTCTACGAGTCAAATGGCTATCCATCTGGTGAAGTAGGAATTTATGACCAGTTTTGAGAGTTTATTTAGAATACCCAAGTGGGGAATTGTGTCAAATGCCTTGGCCAGATCAAGGTAGGTGGTGTGTACTGTTTTACACTCATCCATGGCCTTAGTGCCATTCTCAAAGTAATCCATCAGATTCACTAGGCATGACCTGCCCCTGACAAAGCTGAACTGGGATGGGTCCAGTGTTTGGAGGTTACCTATGTCATTATTTATCAGGTCCATGATTATTCTTTCCATGACCTTACATACAAGACTAGTCAAACTTATGGGTCTGTAATTTCCTGAGTCAGTAGACAGTCCTCCTTTATGCATAGGGAAGACTGTTGCGGTCAGCCATTCTACTGGGACAAAGCTAGTCCAGGGGCTGTGGATAAACAAAGATACTAATGAGTCTGTTAAGTCCTGATTAAAGCTGTTTAACAGACAGCCTGGTATAGTGTCAGGCTCCACTGAAGCTGTTTTTTTTTTTTGTTTGTTTTTAGCTTTAAAGAGCACAGTGGCAACTCATTCTTTGGTGATAATTGTCAAAGGAGTGGTGAGTGGTATTTCTCGGTGGGAGAACTGGGGATGATGGGGAGGTGAAATATCAGCTGAATTTGTTGGCCAGCAGATTTGCTTCATCTTCTGGTTGATTACAGATGATGCCATCTACAAATAATTCTGCACAATGTTGGGTGCTGTCCTTAAGACTGAGGACATAATTGAAAAAATGTATTATGTTATACTTAGCTATGGAGGCTATTTTTACCCCAAAGTCTGCTTTCAGAGACCTGATTAGTTCCCTGATTCACTTATTTAGACTAATGAGGAAATTCTTACTCTGTTGTGTACATTACACTTCTTACTTCAACAGGATTTTCTTTATTTTGTTGTACAACCTATTAATACCAGGTGTCCACCAGGGTGGCTTGTTTTTGCAGTTTGACCTGCATTTACTTAGGTCTGGTACTGCTGCTTCTATGATGTTGTTTATATGGTCACACAGGGCTTCTGTATATGCCTCTGTGTAACTTTGTGTTTTTTTGGATTTGGGGGACCTTGGAAACTAGCTATGCCATCACTTAATAGGGGTAATTTACCTGAGTGCTATAATAAGGTAAGGTAGACCTAATCGGTCCTAGCCAAATGAGCAAACTACTTGCCCCATGAGTAAAGCAGGACTGAGGTGAAGTTCCGAGGTGTTTTTTAATGGGAAGTTTCAACTTCTGGTGATTGAGTATATACAAGGCCCCAAGTAACAGTCACTGTGCAAACAGCATCTTCACGCAAACAAGATTTTACACCAACTATGCCCAAAGACCTATCAGGTAAGCACACAATGAGCTTTCTACCAGCAATTTCCATCTCAAAAAAGTGAAATCAGCCCTCTCTTGCTACAAATGTGAAGATTAGATGCCCAATACAAAGTACAAAAAACACTAGATACAATGCATTTCAGTGCAGAACAGAAGCCCTTACAGTACTTCGAAAATGCAACTTTAAAGAAGTGCAAAAATAAACAAACAGCATAGCAGACTTTCACAGTATAATAAAAATAAGTAATGTTTTTAGATGTTTGTGTCTGTACAGGGCAATGGCATGAATTGCAGCTCCGTGCAAAGGTGTTAAATTTATACCAGCAATGGAAATACAGAAAACTGACTACAGAGCTTTCTGGCCAATGACTACACTTAAAAGTCCTTTTGGGTCCTTCCCAACTCAGACAAAGTAAAAACTACTACCACTAGATGAATAATCCCAGTCCTCCTAATGTAAAAGCACAGAAAAAGTGTGTCTGGAGTGAAATGTTACCACAAACAAACTTAAGGAAAGGCAATAAGTAATTCAAGATAACAGCGGTGTACTTTAAACAGCTTATAAAAGTGTGATTATTCAATACAAGTACTTCACTTTGTGGAAATGAGCCAACAGCCACTCAATTGTGCAGAATTTATAAATGCACTAAAAGCAAGTTAAGCTAATTTATAAGCCCTCTGGCCAATAAAACTGTTTGCAGGAATCTCTAGTGTGTTTCCCCCAACCTGTATACACCAGACTACCACCCACTGCCACTGGACAGAAAATACTCTGTCCTCCTGATGTAAAACACAGAAAAGAGCTTGCTAGCGTGTAACAATACACTACTTTATCCAACAGCTAGCTAGATGACCAGCTAGGCCCACTGGATAAAAGTACCCATTTTCAGGGGCAACCAGGGAGCACTGTCTGGTTAAAAGACTTGTTCAGAGTCACACAACAGGCAAATGAAGGTCGAGGGTATCAACACCGTGAGCTACTGGATAAAGCTAATCAGTAGTTTCCAGTCTTAATCCTCTGCAATAACTGCCTTAATAAAACTGATTGCAAGAGCTGCTCTAAAGACTGCCAGAAAACATAGCATTATTATGGAAAAAGCTTTGAAAGAGGCTTCCTACCCTTCTACTACATCAAAGAACCCCACACAAAGTTTTCTGGAAGCTTTAACTTTCACTTTCTCAGCAGTAAACAATTTGGAGTCAAAGGGAAAACAGAAGTAAGCAGGTGATTTTTTTTTTAAACAGCAATTCTGTAATGTACGAGGGATTCATGACAGGAAAGAATGTACTTCCACAACATACATCTTTCAGAGGGCAACACTTTTACGAAACAAAAAGTACAGTTGTGTACCTACCATAAATGTAGATGTTCGAGTGTATTCACTGTTGCAGTCATTACTCTTGGGTTATCCTGCTGGCAGGCTACCCTCAGTCGGCCAGAATTCCAAACTCTAGGTCCGGCGTCGGTTGCGGTCGCCTCTTCTCTGACGTCAGTGTGCCAGGGGTATAAAAGATGCAGCCGACGCCATTTTCTTCAGTTTTTCTTGCCCCAGATGTCAGGTGCCCCCAAATTGGTAGGCTGAAAAATATGCCAATAAAACTGCATACACAAAAATAACATTTCCTTTATCTACAAGCAAATACACCAAATAGGTTGTACAGGATAGAGAAGTGCAGATAAGTCCCAGCAAAGAGAAGGGGGATGGTGGGTGGGTAACCTGTACTGCAACAGTGAATACACTCGAACATCTACATTTATGGTAGGTACACAACTGTACTATGTTCGTGTTTCACTGTTGCAGTCATTACTCTTGGGTTGAATCCCAAAGCTGAGGATGGGTGGCTGGGCTAAATAGGATTAGGAGAGGCTATGAGGCCCTGAGGCCCTGCAGAACTGCAGTGGCAAAGCCTGCTCTGGACTGAGTAAAGAGGCAAGTATTAGTACTTTGTGAAAGTGTGCACTGAACTCCAAGTTGCAGCCTCTATCTTTGGTTGGTACTCCTCTGAGGAAGGTTGCTGAAGTGGCTGCTGCTCTGGTGGAATGAGGCCTAACGCCCTTAGGCACAGATTTACCATGTTGAAAATAGCAGAAGCGGATGCAGTGGCCTCTCCATTTTGAAATAGTCTGTTTTTAGATAGCCTTTCCTTGTGATCCTGCAGCATATGACACTAAAAGTTGCTCAGTCTTTCTGAAAGCTTTAGTTCTGTCCAAGTAGAAGCGTAACTGCCTGTGTATGTCCAAAGAATGCAGAATTTTCTCACCCTTGTTCTGTGGATTTGGATAAAAGGTAGGCAAAAGTGAATGGTTTGGTTAAGGGCCACACTGGACACCATCTTAGGCATAAATGTAGGGTTTGTCCTCTGAGAAATCCTGTCTGGATGAAAAATGATAAAAGGTTCCAGAGCCATGAGTGCTCATATCTCCGAGACTTGCCTTGCAGAGGGGTTATTGCTAGTAGTAGAGCTGTTTTCCAGGATAAGAATTTTATATCTTCTGTTGATGCTGGCTCGAAAGGAGGCAGTGTGAGTTTTTCCAAAACATAATTGAGGTCCCAGGCGAGAGTTGGTGCTCTCCTTGGAGGCCTAAATGTTTTTGGCCTGTCTGAGGTACTGTTTAATTAAAGGATGAGAAAAGATAGGTGGTTCCGAATTGTAATGGGCTGATATGGCAGAGGCATGAATCTTAATTGATGAGAAAGAAAGGCCTTTGTTCAGCATCTCAGTTAGGTATTGTAAATCTGGAGGATATTTGGTACACACGTGTCAATTCCTTGTTCCTGGTTCCAAGCACAGAATCTCTTCCATTTTTCTGCATAAGATTTTCTGGTACTGGGCCTCCTGGCCTCCAAGATAACATCCATAACAGCTTTTGAAAGAGGATTGTTTTGAATGGCTACATTATCTGCCATGCTGCCAGATTTAAGTTGGCTGTGCAGGATCTGATTGTTTTGTTGGGTCAGCAAGTGAGAGGCTTGAGGCAATATCCATGCTCGACCTTGAGACAAGCTCTTTCGGACTGGGTACCAATGCTGGCGTGGCCAGTCTGGTGCAAATCAGTATCATTTTTGGCTTCTCTTGTCTGACCTTTAGGAGTACCCTGGGAAGGAGAGGCAGTGGAGGAAAGGCATATACTGTTAGATTTTTCCAGCTGAAGGATAGGGCGTCCACTTTCCATGCTTGCTTGTGATAAATCCTTGTGCAAAATCTCTGCAATTGGCAGTTGTGACTGGAGGCAAATAGATCTATGCCTGGGCATCCCCATTTCCTTATCATGCTGAAGACTTGTGGATCCAGTTTCCATTCGTGGGGATCCATGAGGTTTCTGCTTAGTTCGCCTGCCAGAGTATTTGTTTTTCCTGGCAGGAATTGTGCTTGCAGGTGAACTTGAAAAGCCAATGCTGTGTCCCATAAGGTCACTGCTTGTCTGCAGAGGGGGTAGGAATGTGTACCTCCCTGCTTGTTTATGTACCTCATGACCGTAGTATTATCTGTCTTTATCAGTAGCTGTCCTGGATGAAGCAGGTCCTTGAAAGCTGTCAGGGCATTTTGAACAGCTAGCATCTCTTTTTGATTGATGTGAAGATGCATCTGGTTTGCAGGCCATGTGCCCTGAATACATTTTCCTGCCATATGGGTCCCCCAGGCATAGTCTGATGCATCCGTTGTCGGTATCTGGCTGTGGGTAAACTGAATGGCAGACCCTTGTTGTGGTGACAGGCTTCTGCCCACCATCGAAACTCCTGTTGCAGGCAGGGAATGAGTGCAATTACTGTCTCCAGGCTGTGGCAATGCTGAGTCCAAACACTTTTTAGATACCATTGTAGTTTCCTCATATGCAGTCTGGCATATGGAATTAGTAGAATGCAGGATGCCATGAAACCCAAGGCCTGCAGGATTTTCCTTGCAGATAGGTGGGTTTTTGTTGCCAATTTCTTGAAGTAAGAAGTCAGTTGCTTTTGTTTGTCTGGCGTGAGATAAGCCATCTGGGCAGTTGTATTCAAGCTTGCACCCAGGAATATTACCTCTTGAGAGGGCACTAGTTTTGATTTATTTTCGTTTACTGTGTAGCCTAAGCCAGTTAGTAATATTTTTACAAATGCCAGATGCTTTAGAATAATGTCTTTGTTCACTGCTTGAATTAGACAGTCGTCCAAGTAGGGATATATTTGAATTCCTCTTTGTCTACAAAATGCAATCACTGGTGCCAAGCATTTTGTGAAGACCCTGGGCGCAGTAGATAAGCCAAAGGGCAGTGCAGAGAATTGGTAATGCATTGAGCCAGCTATGAATCTGAGGTATCTTCTGCAACATTGTCTGATTGGGGCATGCAGGTATGCCTCTTTTAGGTCCAAAGTTACGAGCCAAGCCTTCTTGCCCAGCATGGGAAGTAGCTGCTGTAGAGTCAACACCTTGAATTTTGGAACTTCCAGAAACGTATTTAGTATAGACAGGTCCAGTATTAGTCTCCAGGTTTTGTCCTTTCTGGGTACTAGGAAAAGTCTGGAGTAAAATCCTTGCCCCTGCTCTTGTTGTGGTACTTACTGAATGGCCCTCATGTCCATGAGGGCTGTAATTTGTTTTTGTGCCTCTGCCCATTGATTGTGTGGCAGGTCCGGCATACCTTTTGACCTTGGTAGTGTGAAAATGGAACCTGTAGCCTTGGGACACTATGTTCAAGACCCATTTGTCTTGGGTAACCATTTGCCAATTTGATGAAAAAAGTGAAACTTTTCCCCCTAAGGGGGCTGCCAAAAGAAAAGTGCTTGGATCTGGCAGAGGAAAGTCAGTGGGACTGTTTCCTGTAAGGTTGTGATTTGTCTTCTCCGCTTTTGGAGGTAGGAGCACCCCACTGTTTAGGCCTGTATGAGCCTTGGGGATGAGATCTGCCTCTGGGACACCTATATCTGCCTCTTTGAGGTCTGTCTGACACAGGAAAGGACCAATTTTTAGAAGGCCAGTTCCTGCTAAACCTGGGTGGCTGTACCTGTAAGAAATCCTTGACTGTCTGCATGGATTTTGCTTTATCCTCCATTTTTTTCAACACCTCTTCTGCTTTAGTACCAAACAAAGTTTAATGCTGCAATGGTGCATCTAATAATTTTGCTTTAACATGATCAGGCAGATTCTGTTCCTTTAACCAAGCATGCCTTCTAATAACAGAACCTGTAACAGCGGCCCTGCAAGAGGCCTCCAGTGAATCATAACCACATTGCAAGGTATGCTTTCCCACTTGTTCAGCTGCATGCAATAAATAGTACAGTTTTGTACCTACCATAAATGTAGATGTTCGAGGATTCCCTTGCTGCAGTCCTGACTATTGGGTATAGTCCGCGTCCCAGTCGGCCCGAATACCAGAGTATAAGGCTGACGTCGGTCATGGCGCCTTAGACTGACGTCAGTACGTCAGGGTACTAATGCGCATGACCGACGTCATTTCCTCAGTCTTTTCTTGCCCCAGATGTCAGAAGACCCAAAAAGACAAGTCCCAAAAACAACCTGCACCAAAAAACATGTACAATATATACAACAATATATACAAAAATATAAGCATGTAAACTCACCTACACAACCACCCAAACACAGAGGGAAGGAGGGAGGGTAAATTGGACTGCAGCAAGGAATCCTCGAACATCTACATTTATGGTAGGTACAAAACTGTACTATGTTCTTCGTCTTCCCTTGCTGCAGTCCTGACTATTGGGTAGAATCCCAAAGCAGAGGTAAGGAGGCTGGCAAATTATAAAGTAGCAGGAGCTGACAACATGCCTTGTAAAACAGCTGTGGCAAAACCAGCCCTAGCCTTAGAGTATATAGGCAGGTGATAATGCCTAGAGAAAGTATGCACTGAACTCCAAGTAGCTGCTTCCAGAATATCCTTAGTTGCCACCCCTTAGAAATGCTGTTGAAGTGGCAGTAGCCCTAGTGGAATGAGGCCTAATCCCAGCTGGAACCTCTTTGCCATGATGGGAATAACAAAATGCAATGCAAAAGCCAATCCACCTAGAAATAGTTTGTTTTGACACAGGCTTGCCCTGTGAACTCAAAGCAAAAGAAACAAGTAACTGCTGAGACTGCCTAAAATTCTTAGTCCTGCTCAAATAATAACGCAATTGCCTGTGTACATCTAAAGTGTGCAAAATCTTTTCCCTTTATTTTGAGGATCTGCAAAAACGTAGGCAAATGAATAGTTTGGTTTAAAGCCACACTAGAAACCACCTTAGGCATAAAGGAAGGATTAGTACGTAATGAAACCCTGTCCTTATGGAAAACCAAAAGGGCTCTACTGCCATAAGGGCCTGCAACTCAGACACCCTTCTTGCAGAAGTAATAGCCAACAGAAAAGCAGTCTTCCATGACAAATATTTCAATTCAGCAGTAGCTGCAGGCTCAAAAGGTTGTAGAGTAAGTTTTTCCAACACAAAATTGAGATCCCAAGCAGGAGTAGGAGCTCTACGGGGTCTTATATTCTTTGCCCTCTAAGAAACTGCTTGAACAAAGGATGAAAACAAAGGTGGGTCACAATCATAGTGAGCTGAAATTGCTGCAGCATGAATCTTTATGGAAGAGAAGGACAAACCTTTGTCCAATAATTCAGTAAGATATTGAAGAGCCACACTCAAATTAGGCTCTGAAATCTCCAAATTCTTTGCTGTACTCCAAAATAAAAATCTCTTCCATTTTTCTCGTGACACTCTCCTAGTACTAGGCCTTCTAGCTTCCATAATCACATTTAAAACTTGTTGAGGAAGCTGAGACCTGCTGTGCTTCAACACAGAATATGCCAAGCTGTGAGATGAAGAGATTGAAGCTTGACATTGAGCAGATGACCGCCCTTCTGAGATAACAGATGAGGAATCAGAGGTAAAGGCCATGGAGGCTCCTGTACAAGACTCCTTAGAAGTGGGTACCAGTGTTGCCGAGGCCAATCTGGAGCTATCAAAATCATCCTTGGCCTGTCTTGTCTGACCTTTAATAATACCTTTGGAAGAAGAGGCAGAGGTGGAAAGGCATAGACATGAAGGTTTTTCCAACTGAAAGACAGAGCATCCACTTTCCAAGCTGTGTGATGAAACCCCTTTGTGCAATACTTTGGCAGCTGGTGGTTTAGTGGAGAAGCGAACAGATCTATGTCTGGAGTTCCCCATGACACTGTCAATTTCGAAATACATGAAGATCCAGTTTCACTGTGGGGATCCATGATTTGTCTGCTTAATACATCTGCTAGGGAGTTCTGTGCTCCTGGCAGAAACCTTGCCTGAAGAGTCAGTTGCAGGCTTAACGCAGTCTCCCATAAAATCATTGCTTGCCTGCATAGAGGATAAGAATGTGTTCCCCTTGCTTGTTGATGTACCACATGACAGTTGTGTTGTCTGTTAGAATCAACACCTGCCCTGGAAGAAGTAACTCCTTGAACGCCATCAATGCAAACTGGACTGCTAACATCTCCTTCATGTTGATATGTAGATGCTGTAGTCTGGCAGGCCACTTGTCTTGTATCCACTTTCCATTTAGATGAGCTCCCAAGCAGTGTCCGAGGCATCTGTCGTTAAAATCTGACTCGCCTCTGGCCGGGTCACAGAGAGTCCCTTGTTTAGGTGACATTCCTGAGCCCACCACAAGAATTCCTTTTGAAGGCAAGGTATTATGTGAATGACAGTGTCGAAATCTTGGCAGTGCTGTGTCCATACATTTTGAGATACCATTGCAGCTTCCTCATATGCAGTTTGGCATTGGGAAGCACCAGAATACAAGATGCCATGAACCCTAATGCTTGAAGGACTGTCCTTGCAGTCAGCACGGACTGATGAGATAGTTGATGGAAGTAAAGCGACAGACTTTTTTGTTTGTCCGGGGTTAAAAGGGCCATCTGGGCTGCTGTATTCAGTCTCACACCCAGAAAGCACATGTCTTGAGAGGGTACTAGACTGGACTTTATTTCGTTCACAGAATACCCTAGGCATCTTAGCACTGCTATGACATATTCAGATGCTGTAGAAGGTCTTCCTTTTCTTGAGCCAGAATCAGGCAGTCGTCCAAATAAGGATAGATTTGAATGCCTTGAAGCCTGAAGTAAGCTATCACTGGAGCCAGAACCTTTGTGAATACTCTGGGCGCAGTAGATAAGCCAAAGGGCAATGCAGAGAACTGATAATGAAAATCTCCAGTTCAAACTGCAGATACTTTCTGCAACTTAGCCTTATAGGCACATGAAGGTAGGCTTCCTTGAGATCCAAAGTTACCATCCAGTGATCCTTTGAATCCCAAAGCTGAGGATGGGTGGCTGGGCTAAATAGGATTAGGAGGCTATGAGGCCCTGAGGCCCTGCAGAACTGCAGTGGCAAAGCCTGCTCTGGACTGAGTAAAGAGGCAAGTATTAGTACTTTGTGAAAGTGTGCACTGAACTCCAAGTTGCAGCCTCTATCTTTGGTTGGTACTCCTCTGAGGAAGGTTGCTGAAGTGGCTGCTGCTCTGGTGGAATGAGGCCTAATGCCCTTAGGCACAGATTTACCATGTTGAAAATAGCAGAAGCCCGGATGCAGTGGCCTCTCCATTTTGAAATAGTCTGTTTTTAGATAGCCTTTCCTTGTGATCCTGCAGCATACTGACACTAAAAGTTGCTCAGTCTTTCTGAAAGCTTTAGTTCTGTCCAAGTAGAAGCGTAACTGCCTGTGTATGTCCAAAGAATGCAGAATTTTCTCACCTTGTTCTGTGGATTTGGATAAAAGGTAGGCAAAAGTGAATGGTTTGGTTAAGGGCCACACTGGACACCATCTTAGGCATAAATGTAGGGTTTGTCCTCTGAAATCCTGTCTGGATGAAAAATGATAAAAGGTTCCAGAGCCATGAGTGCTCATATCTCCGAGACTTGCCTTGCAGAGGGGTTATTGCTAGTAGTAGAGCTGTTTTCCAGGATAAGAATTTTATATCTTCTGTTGATGCTGGCTCGAAAGGAGGCAGTGTGAGTTTCCAAACATAATTGAGGTCCCAGGCGAGAGTTGGTGCTCTCCTTGGAGGCCTAAATGTTTTTGGCCTGTCTGAGGTACTGTTTAATTAAAGGATGAGAAAAGATAGGTGGTTCCGAATTGTAATGGGCTGATATGGCAGAGGCATGAATCTTAATTGATGAGAAAGAAAGGCCTTTGTTCAGCATCTCAGTTAGGTATTGTAAATCTGGAGGATATTTGGTACACACGTGTCAATTCCTTGTTCCTGGTTCCAAGCACAGAATCTCTTCCATTTTTCTGCATAAGATTTTCTGGTACTGGGCCTCCTGGCCTCCAAGATAACATCCATAACAGCTTTTGAAAGAGGATTGTTTTGAATGGCTACATTATCTGCCATGCTGCCAGATTTAAGTTGGCTGTGCAAGATCTGATTGTTTTGTTGGGTCAGCAAGTGAGAGGCTTGAGGCAATATCCATGCTCGACCTTGAGACAAGCTCTTTCGGACTGGGTACCAATGCTGGCGTGGCCAGTCTGGTGCAAATCAGTATCATTTTTGGCTTCTCTTGTCTGACCTTTAGGAGTACCCTGGGAAGGAGGCAGTGGAGGAAAGGCATATACTGTTAGATTTTTCCAGCTGAAGGATAGGCGTCCACTTTCCATGCTTGCTTGTGATAAATCCTTGTGCAAAATCTCTGCAATTGGCAGTTGTGACTGGAGGCAAATAGATCTATGCCTGGGCATCCCATTTCCTTATCATGCTGAAGACTTGTGGATCCAGTTTCCATTCGTGGGGATCCATGAGGTTTCTCTTGGTTCATATACCAGAGTATTTGTTTTTCCTGGCAGGAATTGTGCTTACAGGTGAACTTGAAAAGCCAATGCTGTGTCCCATAAGGTCACTGCTTGTCTGCAGAGGGGTAGGAATGTGTACCTCCTGCTTGTTTTATGTACCTCATGACCGTAGTATTATCTGTCTTTATCAGTAGCTGTCCTGGATGAAGCAGGTCCTTGAAAGCTGTCAGGGCATTTTGAACAGCTAGCATCTCTTTTTGATTGATGTGAAGATGCATCTGGTTTACAGGCCATGTGCCCTGAATACATTTTCCTGCCATATGGGTCCCCAGGCATAGTCTGATGCATCCGTTGTGATTATCTGGCTGTGGGTAAACTGAATGGCAGACCCTTGTTGTGGTGACAGGCTTCTGCCCACTGAAACTCCTGTTGCAGGCAGGGAATAAATGCAATTACTGTCTCCAGGCTGTGGCAATGCTGAGTCCAAACACTTTTTAGATACCATTGTGGTTTCCTCATATGCAGTCTGGCATATGGAATTAGTAGAATGCAGGATGCCATGAAACCCAAGGCCTGCAGGATTTTCCTTGCAGATAGGTGGGTTTTTGTTGCCAATTTCTTGAAGTAAGAAGTCAGTTGCTTTTGTTTGTCTGGCGTGAGATAAGCCATCTGGGCAGTTGTATTTAAGCTTGCACCCAGGAATATTACCTCTTGAGAGGGCACTAGTTTGATTTATTTTAGTTTTACTGTGTAGCCTAAGCCAGTTAGTAATATTTTTACAAATGCCAGATGCTTTAGAATAATGTCTTTGTTCACTGCTTGAATTAGACAGTCGTCCAAGTAGGGATATATTTGAATTCCTCTTTGTCTACAAAATGCAATCACTGGTGCCAAGCATTTTTGTGAGACCCTGGGCAGTAGATAAGCCAAAGGGCAGTGCAGAGGTGGTAATGCATTGAGCCAGCTATGAATCTGAGGTATCTTCTGCAACATTGTCTGATTGGGGCATGCAGGTATGCCTCTTTTAGGTCCAAAGTTACGAGCCAAGCCTTCTTGCCCAGCATGGGAAGTAGCTGCTGTAGAGTCAACACCTTGAATTTTGGAACTTCCAGAAACGTATTTAGTATAGACAGGTCCAGTATTAGTCTCCAGGTTTTGTCCTTTCTGGGTACTAGGAAAAGTCTGGAGTAAAATCCTTGCCCCTGCTCTTGTTGTGGTACTTACTGAATGGCCCTCATGTCCATGAGGGCTGTAGTGTTTTGTGCCTCTGCCCATTGATTGTGTGGCAGGTCCGGCATACTGACCTTAGTAGTGTGAAAATGGAACCTGTAGCCTTGGGACACTATGTTTCCAAGACCCATTTGTCTTGGGTAACCATTTGCCAATTTGATGAAAAAAAGTGAAACTTTTCCCTAAGAGGCTGCCAAAAGAAAAGTGCTTGGATCTGGCAGAGGAAAGTCAGTGGGACTGTTTCCTGGGTTGTGATTTGTCTTCTCCGCTTTTGGAGGTAGGAGCACCCCACTGTTTAGGCCTGTATGAGCCTTGGGGATGAGATCTGCCTCTGGGACACCTATATCTGCCTCTTTGAGTCTGTCTGACACAGGAAAGGACCAATTTTTAGAAGGCCAGTTCCTGCTAAACCTGGGTGGCTGTACCTGTAAGAAATCCTTGACTGTCTGCATGGATTTTGCTTTATCATCCATTTTTTTCAACACCTCTTCTGCTTTAGTACCAAACAAAGTTTAATGCTGCAATGGTGCATCTAATAATTTTGCTTTAACATGATCAGGCAGATTCTGTTCCTTTAACCAAGCATGCCTTCTAATAACAGAACCTGTAACAGCGGCCCTGCAAGAGGCCTCCAGTGAATCATAACCACATTGCAAGGTATGCTTTCCCACTTGTTCAGCTGCATGCAATAAATCCTGCAATTCCTTTTTCTCTGAACATTCAGTATTTGTCAACAATTTCCGTTTAAGCAATACCATTAAATATTGCTGATATTTAAGCATATGAAACTGACAATTTAAAGCCATTACAGCCAAGGTAGCAGAAGTGTAGACTTTTTCCCCCCATCTGTCTAGAGCCCTACAGTCCCTATCAGAGGGGACAGGGTTTTTTGCAGTGGAAGCTTTAACCCCTTTGGGACCCCGAGATATAGTTTCTGGGTCAGCAGCTGGATTTTTATATAGGCATTTATGAGAATCCGGAACCCTGTAGTATCTCTGTCTGGCTTAGCAGGTGCAGGGGGTAAAGAGTCAGGGGACAGGCCGGACTCTGAAAATACAACTACAATGTTGAAAACAGATGGAATAGCAAGGAGTCTGTGCTGAGGAAGTAGCAGAAAGTCTCTAAGCCTTTTCTTAGATTCAGAATAATCTTGGCTCTCCCAGTGGAAATGCTCCCTCATGGTATGCAGGGTTTCCCCAAAAGAATAATCCTCAGGAGGAGAGGCTGAAGGAATGGATTCTTCAGCATCAGAATCCTCATAGGGAAGCATGGAGTAGTCCTGTTCAGAAGAGGAATCAGAGGAAATAGAAACCTGAGCAAATAGAAACCTGAGCAGAAGAATCATACTCTGTCTCTTGCCTAGGCCTCTTATCAGGAGGGGGATGGGAGCCCATGATCAAAGTAATTAGGTCTTCGGCCATTTTGAGCATCTGTTTTTTAGGCATGGAAGTTTGAGGAGGAGAATGCTGTACTTGTTTCTTTGTCTTTAGAGCTGCTTTAGTCTTTGTCTTTAAAGCTGAAGATGGCTTTATATATAGTTGTGTAAGTCTGAAGACACCCTCAGAAGCCGATGCTTGCTCAGCGGCTCTGGACCCATCTGAGGGAATGATTTCCGAGTGTCCAATACCTTGAGTATCCAGAGGCCCAGTCGGCTCCACGTGTGAGTCGGAAGCGGCCTGTGGCTCTGAGGTAGCGGGTGCCAGGGGCTGCGAAAGCGCCTGAAAACCGGCGAACCGGCGACTGGCCTAGCAGAGGCCTTGTCGTCGGTTTTGGACCTCGGATGCCTATCCTTTTCCTTGTCCTTGCGTTTTTTGTAACCTCCGGTTGCCAGCTGTTCCGACAGCATTATATAATTAAATCTTCGGCCAAAGTAATGAAATGCAAAATCAAACCGATGCTTAATAGTGCGTTGGTTAAATCTAGCATAAAACCGACAGCTAGCAACGTTGTGATCAGTGCCTAGGCAAGGAATACAGTAAGAGTGAAAATCCTTATGAGGTATTTGCTTCCCACAAGAAATCCAATTGTTAACTTTTTCTGACATCAGTCTGGAGCAAGAAAAAAGTTTCCCCAACAGGGTACTTAGCTTTAATGAAGACTTCGGTTCTGAAATTCGGATTTGAAAATCTCAGGAGCCGGCCGACCGGCACTTGCGAACTGCTTTTGCTTCGGGCACCGCGTGGCAAGGAAGACTGAAGAAAATGGCGTCGGCTGCATCTTTTATACCCCTGGTGCACTGACGTCAGGGAAGAGGCGACAGCAACCGAAGCTGGACCTAGACTTTGGAATTCTGGCCGACTGAGGGTAGCCTGCCAGCAGGATAACCCAAGAGTAATGACTGCAACAGTGAAACACGATGAACATCTACTTTAAACAAGCTGGTATTGACTGTCCACCACTAATGGGCCTTATGGCAAGGGACACACACACAAGAATGTCCACTAGCTCATGGTGCTTGAGAAGTCCACCTCAATAGAAACATCTAGTGTGAAAATGGTACCATGAAAAAACAAGACCATCATGAAGCCCAGAAGCCACAACAAAGTCAAAGCCAGGACCCTACAGTGTTATCCTTACAGAGTTGCACAAGGCCAACAGCTCCAGGCGGCCTCAAAGGGCAGGAAAAAAACCCACTAGAGAATGCCCCACTTGTGCAATAAAAAAAGAAGTTATGTACTCACCATAACATTCCATCTTAGTTGTCCACCTTCATTTATACTTGACAAATGGGTTAAATTTTGATAATCGGGATAGTCTTGGCCATTTCTACAGTTCTCTCAGGCCAAAAACTCTCAACCTGCAACCCTATCCCACAATGCATCTCCCTAGTTACATCAGATCGAGTTTGTAGATTATAAATAGACATAAAAACAGAAAGCCTGATGGAAACCATATCTGGTATGTAACACAAATCAAAACAGAGAGGTATGGTCATATCCATTCCACCAAAGGACATTTGTAAGGCTGGGAGAAGGAGGGAGGGGAGTCAAGGATAAATGAAGATGGACAACTCAGATGGATCATGGTGAGTACACAACTTCTTTATCTGAAGATGTCAAACTTCATTTTTTCCTTGACAAATGGGACAGAGTACCCATCTACCTTAGATGTTAGGCGGACCCAAGTAAGGATATTCCTGAGCACTACTGAACCAAAGGATGCTCTTCCCCTGGACACCAGATTCAATTTGTAATAGGTAATAAAGGTATAAGGAGAAGCCCAAGCTGTTGCTGTACAAATGTCATCCATGGAAGCTTGAGACTGAAAAACTGCTGATGTAGCCATAGATCTTGTAAAGTGAGCCTTTAACGGTCTAGGCAGGTCAATTTTTTTTTTGCAATAAATGAAGGATCTACAGTCTATTAACCATCTGGCAAAAGTTACTTTGCTGACTGGTTTGCCAATTTTGGTACTTGAAAAGGAAACAAACAATTGGTCTGATTTTTGAATATCTTTTTTTCTGTGCAGGAAAAAATGTAACTGTCTAGGAACATCTAGTAAGTATAGGGAGTATTCTCCTTTATTGGAAAAGTTGGGAAAGAATACTGGAAGATTAACAGTCTGATTAATATTAGTGTCTGACACTACCTTAGGAAGAAAGGAGGGATTCGTCCTCAAGGTAACACAGTCTTTGTGAAAAATCAAGTATGGCGGCTTACAAGATAAAACATGAATTTCAGAAAGCCTCCTGGCAAATGTTACTGCTGCAAGGAATAAGGAATCTCTGAAACCCTGATTTTGCAGGCCACCCCTGCCACATGGGTAGTGTCCTTCATCAGAGTTCTCCCTCTGCCCCAAGAAGAACTTCCACCACATGTGCCCGAAAAAGGCCCCCTCAGTTTTTTGAACCATATTTTTCCACCAACTCTCCAATTCCTGGAAAAGGGTCTTCCTTCTCACAACTAGATAATGTTTCTCTGACCTTTGGGCCAAACAAGGATGATCCGTCATAAGGTGCACTGACAAACGAAGACTTAAATGGCTCCACAAAGTCACATCCAAGCATGTCTTTTTATCGGCTGCATGTGCAATGAGCCGCATGGACAAATTAAGACACAGACTCCATGGTAGCTAACAGAGAGACAACTTTGCCTTGTGCCTCTCCAAAGCCAACTCCTGCCAGGGTATATGAAGCGTCTACATTATAGCACTGAATGGGCTGTTAACCGAATGCCCTTCTATATGCACACATTAATCAAAATACAAAAACCCGGAACGGTAACAAAAGCAAATTTTTTCCCAGGGGAAAAAATCGCTTGGCCAATACAAAAAAAAAAAATTCAGACCATATGAATTGTGGGGCTTCACTCCCCCACACCCCCCTAATTAAATATAGCAACTCCAAGATCGCACTACAGTGGAGGAAAGGGCAAATCCCCGATGATGGCCAAGTGATTTTTCCCCTGGGAAAAAATTTGCTTTTGTGGCTATTTGGGATTTTGTATTTCGCTTAATGTGTGTCAATAAAAAGGGTGTTCAGTTAACAGCCTGCTCAATGCTGTAATATAGACCCTATAAGACAGCTCCTTGATCAGATCCCTCTGAAGCATGGAGAAATTTGCCAGAAAATTCAAAGACTGTAATGCAAAGGTCAATGAAGCACAAATCTGCTTGCCAAACCTATCCATCGTCCGGGACACACTTGTGTGGATGGATAGAGGAACTTTCTTTAGCCAGTTCCTTTTTTGTGGTCGCTGCTACAACCATGGCATCTGCTGCTAAACCTTTTGCCCAAAATTGCTCATCTTCTGGAGGGGATAAAATTTTGTATGGCCTCCTAGGGAAAGGTTCATTGGAGTCTGGCACCTTCCACACCCGCTAAGAAATTAAATGAATAAGTTCATCAGCTGGCAGGGTAACCCAAGAGGTAGATGGACAAGTGGCAAAAGCCTGCAGGTATACAGATTCCTCAGGGGTAGGGTTTTGGGATTTCCAATCACCCCTCTGTTTCAAAATTTCCAGGATGCCTCCAAAGGAGATCTGGGGGACCCTCCCTCTTCATCAAAACCAGCATCTTCGATGATGGATTCATGCGGGGAATCTAAGTGTTTCCTCTTGCACTTTTTCTTCAGAGAGACCTCATCACAGGATGGTGTGGTGACCACTTGCTGTCCCAGTGGAGGAGCAGGCTCGATAACTGGACTCGAGGAAGGAATATGCTTCAAGGAAGAGGAGGTCAACCGCATGGCTGAGGCAGCCACGGCTCTCTCCATAGCCTCGAAGGCTGTACCCACAAAGAGGGAAGGGAGCCCAGAACTGAGCTAGACTACCATGGGACTGAGGTCACTCCCCGCTCCAACGAGACCGCCTCTGAGATAGAAGCTGGAGCCGAAATGACTAGCCGAAGCCTCAAAATTGGAGTCGACTCCTTCCCCTCGGGGTCAACAGAATAGTTGTGTAAAATCTTACCATAACCTCAGATGTCCTTCACGTCCATGTTGTAGTATTCTAACATGCGGGATTCTCCGCCTCAGGTGAACTGAATGTCCGGCTCATATACAAAAGCTTAGCCTGGCTGCTGTAAGGTGCGTGGGATATCACACGTAGACACCATAAACCATGGGCCATAAAAGTACAGTTTTGTACCTACCATAAATGTAGATGTTCGAAGATCCACATTGCTGCAGTCCTTACATATGGGTAGTCCGCTGTCCTCGGTCGGCCCGAATACCAAAGTATAAGGCTGACGTCGGTCAAGGCGCTTAGAACTGACATCAGAACGTCAGGGTACAAAAGCGCATGACCGACGTCATATCCTCAGTCTTTTCTTGCCCCAGATGTCAGAAGGCCCTAAAAAGAAAGGCCAAAACCCAAAGACAGCAAAAAACCAACCAACCACCCCTGCACTAATCCTATTTACAATATTTACAATATTCACAACCCAAAACACACAACCGCCTCTAACTACAGAGGGGAAGGAGGGAGTAATTGGACTGCAGCAATGTGGATCTTGAACATCTACATTTATGGTAGGTACAAAACTGTACTATGTTCTTCATCTCACATTGCTGCAGTCCTTACATATGGGTAGAATCCCAAAGCAGAGGTAAGGGAGGATGGCAAAACTATAAAGCATTAGGAGTTGCCAAAATGCCCTGCAAAATTGCAGTGGCAAAACCAGCCCTAGATTTAGAGTAAAGTGGAAGGTGGTAATGCTTAGAGAAAGTATGCACTGAACTCCAAGTAGCTGCCTCCAAAATATCTTTAGTTGCCACCCCTTAAAAAGCTGTAGAAGTGGCAGTAGCCCTAGTGGAATGAGGCCTAATCCCAGCTGGAATCTCCTTACCATGATGGGAATAACAGAAAGCAATACAAAACCCAATCCACTTGAAATTGTTTGTCTTGAAACAGGCTTGCCCTGAGAACCCAAAGCAAATGAAACAAATAACTGCTGAGACTGCCTGAACCCTTTAGTTCTGCTCAAATAATATCGCAACTGCCTGTGTATATCCAAAGTGTGCAAAATCTTTTCCCCTTTATTTTGGGGTTTGCATAAAAAGTAGGCAAATGAATAGTTTGGTTTAAAGCCACACTAGAAACCACTTTAGGCATAAAGGAAGGATTAGTACAAAGATACCCTATCCTTATGGAAAATTAAGAAAGGCTCAACCGCCATAAGGGCCTGTAATTCAGAAACCCTTCTCGCAGAGGTAATGGCCAACAAAAAAGCAGTCTTCCATGATAAATATTTCAACTCGGCAGTAGCTGCAGGCTCAAAAGGTTGTAGAGTGAGTTTCTCCAACACAAAATTGAGATCCCAAGCAGGAGTAGGAGCTCTACGTGGGGGTCTTATATTCTTTGCCCCGCTAAGGAATTGCTTAAACAAAGGATGAGAAAACAATGGTGGGTCACAGTCATAGTGAGCAGAAATTGTTGCAGCATGAACCTTAGAGGAGAAGGACAAACCTTTGTCCAGTAACTCAGTAAGATATTGAAGAGCCACACTTAAATTAGGCTTAGAAACATCAAAGTCCTTTGCTGTACTCCAAAATAAAAATCTCCTCCATTTATCTGCGTACACTTTCCTTGTACTAGGCCTTCTGGCCTCTAAAATAACATTCAAAACTTGCTGTGGAAGCTGAGACCCTCCAGGGTTTAAAACAGAATATGCCAGGCTGTTAGATGTAGAGAGTGAAGTTTGACATTGAGTAAATGACTGTTCTCCTGAGACAGCAGGTGTGGAATCGAAGGCAAAGGCCATGGAGGCTCCCGTACCAGACTTCTCAGAAATGGGTACCAGTGCTGTCGAGGCCAATCTGGAGCTATTAAAATCATCTTTGGCTTGTCCTGTCTGACCTTCAGGAGTACCTTTGGGAGGAGAGGCAGAGGTGGAAAGGCATACACATGAAGATTGCTCCAATTGAATGAGAGAGCATCCACTTTCCAAGCTGTGGGATGAAACCTTTTTGTGCAAAACTTTGGCAGCTGGTAGATTAGTGGAGAAGCGAACAGATCTATGTCTGGAGTTCCCCATAACACTGTCAATTTCTGAAACACATGAGGATCCAATTTCCACTCGTGGGGATCCATAATTTGTCTGCTCAACACATCTGCTAAGGAGTTCTGTGCTCGGCAGAAACCTTGCCTGAAGATTTAGCTGTAAACTGAGAGCAGTCTCCCACAAAATCATTGCTTGTCTGCATAGAGGATAAGAATGCGTTCCCCCTTGCTTGTTGATGTACCACATGACAGTTGTGTTGTCTGTTAGAACCAACACCTGCCCTGGAAGAAGTAAATCCTTGAAAGCTATTAATGCAAATTGGACTGCTAACATCTCCTTCAAGTTGATATGTAGATGTTGAAGTCTGGCAGGCCACATGTCTTGTACCCACTTTCCATTTAGATGAGCTCCCCAAGCTTTGTCTGAGGCATCTGTCGTTAGAATCTGACTCGCCTCTGGCCGGGTCACAGAGAGTCCCTTGTTTAGGTGACATTCCTGAGCCCACCACAAATATTCCTTTAGAATGCAAGGTATTATCTGAATGACAGTGTCCATATCTTGGCAGTGCTGTGTCCATACATTTTTGAGATACCATTGTAGCTTCCTCATATGCAGTTTGGCATTGGGAAGCACCAGAATACAAGATGCCATGAACCCCAAGGCTTGAAGGACTGTCCTTGCAGTCAGCCTGGACTGATGAGACAATTGATGGAAGTAAAGAGAAAGATTCTTTTGTTTGTCCGGGGTCAAAAAGGCCATCTGGGATGCTGTATTCAGTCTCACACCCAGAAAGCACATGTCCTGAGAGGGTACTAGACTGGACTTTATTTCGTTCACAGAATACCCAAGGCATCTTAGCACTGCTATCACATACTGTAAATGATGAAGAAGTTCGTCCTTTCCTTGGGCCAGAATCAGGCAATCGTCCAAATAAGGATAGATCTGTATTCCTCTTAGCCTGAAGAAAGCTATCACTGGAGCCAGAACCTTCGTGAACACTCTGGGCAGTAGATAAGCCAAAGGGCAATGCAGAGAACTGATAATGAGAAGTCCCAGCCCGAAAACGCAGATACTTTCTGCAACTGAGCCTGATAGGAACATGAAGGTAATCCTCCTTGAGATCCAGAGTCACCATCCAGTGATCTTTGCCCAGTAGAGGTAAAAGCTGTTGTAACGTCAACATTTTGAACTTGGGAATGTCCAGATATGTGTTGAGGATAGATAAATCCAAGATTGGTCTCCACGTGTTCCCTTTCTTTGGTACTAGGAACAGGTGAGAATAAAATCCTAGGCCCACTTCTGGCAGAGGGACCGGTTGTATGGCCCTTATTTGAAGTAGCAGAGAAATTTGTTTGTGAGCCTCTAGTCTTTGCTGAGGAGGAACGTCCGGCATGCCTTTGAAAGGAGGCAAGGTATGGAAATAAAACTTGTAACCTCGGTGTATGATATCCAATACCCATTTGTCTTGGGTAATCAAATTCCAATTTTCCTTGAAGAGTGCCAACCTTCCTCCCAAAGGAGCTGCCAGGCAAGAAGGATCTGGCAGCTGAAAAGGTAGGTCATTGGGCCTGTTTACGAAAGGACTGGCCCCTGCCCTCACCCGAAGATTGTGCATGTGAACTCCCTGTTCTAGGTCTGAAAGAACTCTGAGCTCTGCCCCTACCACATCTAGATCTACCCCTAGACTGAGAATCATAAGAAGGATACGTCCACCCCTTAGCAGGCCAATTCCTACTAAACTTTGGAGGCTGTACTTGCAAAAAATCCTTAACAGCCTGCATGGACTTAGCCTTGTCTTCCATTTTCTTCAAGACTGACTCCACAGCTGAACCAAACAACACATCAGACTGTAAAGGAGCATCCAAAATCCTTGTCTTAACATGGTCAGATAAATTCTGATCCCTCAGCCATGCGTGCCTGCGAAGAACTGAACCAGTGGCAGCCACTCTAGACGAGGCCTGTACAGCATCAAAACCACATTGTAAAGAATGCTTACCCACTTGCTCTGAAACATGCACCAAATCTTGTAATTCTTTACACTCAATGCCTTCCGCCAGAGCATCCACCTTAGACTTCAATTGAGAAAGAAGATAGTTTTGATATTTCAACATATGAAACTGGCAATTCAAAGCCCTCATAGCTAGGGTAGAAGATGTATAGACTTTCTTTCCCCATCTATCCAAAGCTCTGGCCTCTTTATCTGGAGGAACCGGATTTTTTACAACAGAGGCCTTAACACCCTTAGGTCCCTGACTAACAGTTTCTGGGTCCGCCCTAGGACTCTTATAAAGATATTTATGAGCCTCAGGCACCCTGTAATACCTATCCGGTTTAACAGGAGCAGGAGGCAGAGAATCAGGATTAAGTGAAGCCTCTGCAAACACATCTTCCACAACATCCAGAACAGGAGGTATAGCCAAGGGCCTATATGCTGGGGTAAAAGCAAAAACTCCCTAAGCCTTTTCCTGGAATCAGAGAAGTCCTGACCTTCCCACTTAAAATGTTCCCTCATGGAATGAAGAGTCTCTGAAAAAGAAAAATCCTCTGGAGGAGAAGCAGAAGGAGTCGAATCATCTGCATCAGAATCAGAATAAGGAGAGTACTCCTGCAAGTCTTCAGCCGAAGACTCAGAAACATCCGAAGCCTGCTCAAAACTCCCCAACTCTGGCTCCACCCTAGGCCTCTTATCAGGAGGGGGCAAAGAACCTCTAATCAGAGTAATCAAATCTTCTGCCATTTTAAGCATGTGCTTCTTGGGCACAGACCCTGCTGCACTAGGAGTGACCCCAACAGAAGCTAAACCTGGCCTGCCTCTGGGAGAAGCCTTGGAAACAGAAGGAGAGGGCCTAACCACCCTAGGAAGGGAGGGGAGTACAGTAACCTGGGAAGCCCCTTCAGCCTGACCTGCCTCCTGAGAGGCCACATCCTGCAATATCAAAGTCTCCCCCTGGGACTCCAGAGAAGCCTCCGTCGGAACCACCGGTTCCACTGACGCCTCTAAAGAACCGACGTCCAGAACGGACGACTCTTCTTGCCTGGGTTTAAATGCTTTGTCTTTGCGCTTCTTCGAAGAAGCGCGCGCCGGAGAATCCGACGGCATATTATAATTGCACCGCTTCCCGAAGACCAGCCTAGCACAATCTAACCTTCGCTTAATAGTGCGCTTATTGAACCTAGCACAAAAGCGACAACCAACAACGTCATGCTCAGGCCCCAAACAAGGAATACACAAAGAATGATAATCCCTATGCAGTATCTGTTTCCCACAAGAAATACAGTTATTCACTTTTTCTGACATCCGGTAAAACACTGAGGCAAGAAAAAAATAAAATATTCCCCAACGGGGTACTTAGCCAACTTTGATTCGGTCTGAAACTCCGAACTCGAAAAATTTCAGAACGCCGAACGGCACTTGCAACGCTGCTTCTGCATCGGACCATGCGGCAAAAAAGACTGAGGATATGACGTCGGTCATGCGCTTTTGTACCCTGACGTTCTGATGTCAGTTCTAAGCGCCTTGACCGACGTCAGCCTTATACTTTGGTATTCGGGCCGACCGAGGACAGCGGACTACCCATATGTAAGGACTGCAGCAATGTGAGATGAACATCGTGATGTCCGCATGCACAGACCTCAGAATTGAATGCCCCAGTCGGACAATAGTCTAAGGTAAGCTGAAAGGATGCCCTACAGGAAAAAGACCTAGAGAGTGCAGGAGGGAGGGACAGGAATACTGCAACATGGAAGAGAAGGACACCTATGGTTATGGTAAGATTTTACATAATTATTCAACATCCTTCTACTCTCATGTTGCAGTATTCTAACAAGTGGGAGAGTACAAAAGCTCAACCTGTGATATGGAAGGAGGAAGAGGATGCAATGTCCAGTAATCCATGGAGGATGGCTTTATCAAACCCTGCCCTAGCCCTAGAGATGTACAACAATTTATAATGTTTCACTAAAGTGTGGACTGAAGACCATGGAGTTGCTTTTGAAATGGTGGCTGTATCTAGTGCTTTGAAGAATGGCCCTGAAGAGGCCACAGCTCTGGTTGAGTGGACTCTCACAGTGTAGGGTAACTGTCTTCCATGGAAGGAGTAGCAGAAAGATATAGCTTTGGAAATCCATGCTAAAATAGTTAGTTTGGATACAGCTTTCCCCAGAGCCCTGAGGTGAAAGGATACACACAGTTGATTGGACTTCCTGATGTTCTTAGTCTTACCCAGGTGGAATTTAAGTTGTCTGTGAACATCCAGGGAATGGAGCACACTCTCACTGTCATTATGTGGAGAAGGAAAGAAGGTGGGCAAATGAACAGAGTGGTTCAAGGATAGTTCATTGACCACTTTAGGCATGAAGGAGGGGTTTGTATGCAGGGAGACCCTATACTAATGAAAGATGAGGTAAGGTGGGATAGCCATGAGTGTTTGTAACTCTGAGACCCTTCTGGCTGAAGTTAGGGCTACAAGAAGCAGTTTTCCAGGTACACATCTTTAAGGTGGCTGAAGTTGCTCGTTCAAAAGGAGAAGTAGTAAGTTTCTCCATGATGTGAAGGACCCCTTTGAAAAAAAGCTTCACCTCTAAATCCAGATAATAAAATTGGACTGAGAGGTAAGCAAGCTGAGAAAACTGACAAATGGACTTTCACTGAAGAGTATGAAAGTTCAGACTTTAGGAGATCACACAAATAAGACAAAGCTAGAGGTGCATCTGCCTGAAAGGGGTCTAGTTGCCTGTAAAGACACCAAGTGGAGAACCTTTTCCATTTGGATACATAGGATCTCCTGGTAGTGGGTTTCCAGGCCTCCTACAGGACAGATAGAACATCTTCTGAATAAAGGTGTCTAAAGGGGATCAAAGGTTTATCATCCACAGGGTAAGTCTGAGCGTTTGCAGGTGTGGATGGTTAAGAAATCCCTTTTGTTGTGTGATGAGGTCCAACTTGTGGTGATTGCCCTTTGCTAGTAACAAAAGAAGGGGGAACCAGTGCTGCCTTGGCCAACAGTGAGTCACCAGCAAGATTTCTGGCTTGTCATGCTGAATCTTCAACAGGACTTTCTGTATAAGGGAGAAGGGGGGAATGCATACAGAAAATTCCCCTTCCAGGGAACTGTGAAGGCATCCACTCTCCAGGCTTGTGGGGAGGGGTACCTTGAGCAGCATAGCTGTCTGTTCAGAGGGGAGGCAAACAGATCTGTGGTGTACCCCCCACTGGTGAACTATGTCCAGGAAAACATCTCTGTGCAATATCCATTCATAGTTTTGAGACAGTGATCTGTTGAGGGCATCCGCCTGCTCATTGCTCTGTGACGGGATGTAAACTGCCTGTAGTGTTACACTGGAGTGAGTACCCAACTCCCATGCTTGGATATCCAGTCTTCAGAATAAGAAAGATCTGGTCCCTCCTTGCTTGTTTTTGTTCCACAGTACTGTGTTGTCTGTAAAGATTTTGAGGGGACCTGATGTATTAGGGGAAGGAATGCCTTCAAGGCTAGGAGAAGTGCAGTAATTTCCCTGATGTTGATGTGTTTTTTCCGAAGGTAGGGGTCCCATTGGCCTTGCACCTCAAGCCCATTCATAGTGGCCCCCCATCCCAGATCTGATGCATCTGTGTACATCTGTTGAACTGCAGTGAGGGGCTGTAAACAGAGTCCTGCATTCAGATGAACATGCTGAATCCACAACATGATTTCTTTCTTTAGACAGGGAAGAAATGGCACCTGAAAGTCTAGTGGATGGGCATGCTGTGGCCAGACATTCTTCAAATACAACTGAAACTTCATGTGTAGCCTGGAAAGCGACAACATGGGGAGAGTGGCTGTCATGACACCTAGCTAGGAGGCGAAAGAATCCCTTGGCTGACATGCAGCTCACTAGGAGTAGATCTTGAAAAAAAGCTGTTCAGAGAAGTGACCTTTTCTTGGAGAAGGAAAGCCTTCATCAAAACCGTCCTTATTCTGTAACCCAAGAAAATCTGGTCTTGGGAAGGAGTAAGGGAGGACTTTTGTAGGTTGGCTATGAAACCCAAGCTTCCTAAGAGGGAAATGGTGAACTGAAGGCATCTTAGCAGGGTAACTTGGTTCCTCTTCCTGTATCAGGAGGTCGTCCAAATATGGGAAGATTTGAATGCCTTTTGTACGGCAAAAAGCTACTACTTGGCTGAGACATTTTGTAAATACATTTGGTACTGTAGACAAACCAAAGGGCAAGTGCAAAGATGGCACAGCAAAACACAGGAATTTGTGAAAGGCTGGGTGGACAGGGATGTGAAAATATGCCTCCTTCAGGTCTGAAGTGGCCATGACAGAGCTGGGTATCAACAGTGGAAGAAGGGTTTGAGGGGACAGCATGTGTAAGGTGGGTCCATGCAGAAAGGGGTTTAGAAGAGACAGGTCCAAGATGGGTCTCCATGGGTCATCCTTTCTGGGGACTAAGAAGAGCCTGGAATAGAAGCCTTGGCCTTTCTGGCCTGGGGACCCTTTCTATTGTGCCCTGTAGGAACAGATCTTGGATCACTTGAGGGATGAGATGGATCTTTTTTTTAGAGGGAGGGGAATACCTTTTGGTGCAGGTTTTTTCTTCCAAGTCATAAAATATAATTTTTCCACAACTGATAGAACTCAGTTGTTTGAGGTGATTTGTTGCCACAGGGGAAGACAGACAGAGAGAGAGGTGGGCAGAAAGGGGAGACTGAAAGGGGTGCTCCTAAACTGGCAGCTGGCGGGATGTCTGTTCTCAGAGGTGCAGTATCCAGCCTAGCTACCTTGGCCGCCTTTTTTTGGTGATTCTGGTGAGACAGACAGTTCCGGTTCCATACCTAAGGCAAGGTGTTTGAATGGTTGATTCTCAACAAAAAGCTTGAGGGCTGGAGACTGCTGCACAATGTTTTGGGCACAAACGACTGACAAATGGAACACGCTTTGCAGTCGTGGGAAGGCTCCAAGCAGAATAAGCAGAGGTCGTGGCTGTCTTTGTGTGGAATTTGTCAACCACACTTGCATTTTCCCTTCCTAGATGACATGGACCGAAACAGCCAAGTAAAAATAATACAGCAACCTAAGCTTAGCAAAAGGAATGAAAACAAATTCACCAACAGGGTACTTATTTTTTCAGGAGTCACTTGCATGGAGCAGAACGAGCGAGCTGACGTTTGACTGGTGGTAGAGAAGTTCTGAGGTCTGTGCATGCGGATGTCACTTTTATGGTCCACTGCTTATGGTCCCTGCGTATGACGCCCCACGCATCTTACAGCAGACATCTTAAGCTTCTGTATATGAGCCGGACATTCGGGTTACCTGAGGTGGAGGATCCCACGTGTTAGAACACTGCAACTTGAGAACAGAAGGAGATCAGGGTAAATACGGGTTCGGGAGGTCAACGGGTCCGACAGAGTCAAAGAACTCAGAGCTTGAATCGGTGCCGAAGTAGTGGAGACTGTACGAACTGATGCAGCTGATGCTGGACAACTTACAACAATGATCTCCACGGCCTCGGAGAAGGTTGGAGGACTAATCAAAGGGGTGAAAGAATGCTCGGCACCGGAAGTATTGTAGCCAAAAGGACACCTGAAATTCCTTTTGCCCATAAAATTTTCTCAACCAGTCTCTCCATGTCAGACTCTGAAAGGCTTTTGGTGGAACGGATAGAGTTCACTGAGGGAGACTTGGGTCTATGCAAAAAGACTTCAGGTAATTCCCTAGCAAACGCGTAAGTGGAAGGAGAATAAGCCTAGGCTCTTGCCAACTAGATATACTCCGAGCTGAATCAGTTGGAGCCGAAGAAATGCTCAGAGCTGGAGCCTTTGGAACTGAGCTAGGGGTTTGAATCTGTGCCAAAGCCCACAGCATTGAAGATTTAGAGGCTATAGAGGGAGTTGGTGCAAACACTTCAGTATCAATATCCATTTTGGCACAGTGAATTTAACCCTTTTGACTGTCAGTGCCATTGCAGAAGATGGCATAGACATGCTTCTTTTCTTGGCCTTCCAGGAGGAAGAGGAGGAGGAAGGTGACAAGATGTCAGTTTTGCTTTTTCCAATAGATGTAGCTTAACTGAAGGCAGTCAGAATTTAGCCTTTTAAAATAAGCTTGTTTTTTCTCTCTATCAAAGCTCTGTGGCTAAAGTCATGACATATACCGCAATCTTCTTGCAGGTGGTGTGGTCCCAGCAGTAAACGCACAATAGATGCAAGCCTGAGGAAGGAATTTTGTCTCCACACTGCTGCACCTCTTAAAACCTGAGAGACCTTTAGGTTTTTCAGTTATGCTAAATAAAGAAAAGTTTTCACACACACCACATATGCACACGACAGAAGGCTGGAGGAATCACACAAGAAGAACAAGCACTCAAACTATTAAACTCTGTAAACAGTAAGAGAGATTTTTTTTTTAAAGTAACAGAGTATCGAAGTGTGTGGAAGAGCTGTTTACAAACAATGGTAGAAGAAGAGATATACAAACTTTACAGGAAAGGGAAATTTACCAACAATGGTAATTAAGAGCTATACAAGTAAAGGGTAGGGCAAAATATAGAAAAAAAAACTAGTGATAAAGTAGAAAAGAAAAAGCCTAAGCAATAAGAAAAAATGTTTCACTTAGCTCAAGATTGTAGGTAAATGCATCTATCCAGGAAAGCGCCACACAAGATCTGACATAACTAGGAGAGATGCATTGTGGGTAGGGCTGATGCTCTAGAGTTTTTGGCTAAGTGAGCTATAGAAACAGCTCAGACAGTCCCGATTCTCAGAAATGAACCCATTTTGTCAAGGATAAAATAAAGACTGACTTCAGATGCAATTTTCTGAGCAGTAGTCAGAGATTAGCCAGTCATCCACATAAAAAAACACATGGTGACAGGTCACCAGCAAGGCTTCAACCACTCTAGTCAACACCATGGTAAAAGTCTAAATGTTGAAAGGGAAAAGCCCAGATGGTAACATTCTGTACCGGAAATAATATCTACCTAAAATGAACCAGAACAGAGCATGTGGTCCACAAAAACCGATGCGCCAACATGCATCCATCATATCAGACAAAAACATTAAGCATCCTGTATGAACTGGAGAATCCTGCAGAATGGCTATCAAAAATAATGCTAGTGAATATGCTGGATGAAGTAGATTAAAACATTTGGGAGGGGAATGGTCCAAGAGTCCCTGGGAGAATAGTCCCAGCAAAGCTTGATCTAGACCTAGAGAAGAAATCAAACTTGCAGTGCTTTATAAAACTATATACAGAGGACTAGGCTGTTGCTTCCAGAATCCAACCCTTTCCAAAAAAGTTATAGATGAAGCTAAGGCCCTGGGAGAGTGAGTCTTGACTCTGCCTGGAACAATTTTGTTATAGTAAAGGTAACAGTATGACCACCTGGAAACAATTCTGACACAGGCTGTCCATTCTTATTTTCACAAGTAATAAACAAATGATCCAAAGTTCTACAATATTTTGTTCTGTGAAGATAGTGGCAGAGTTGGCTTAAAGTAAACTGGGATGTCACTTTAGGCATAAAAGAAAGAAACCCTGTCTCTCTGGAAAACGAGACAGGACTGACTCACCATAAGACCTTGCAAGTCAGATTCTTCTTGCAGAAGTCAGAGCAATTAGTAAAACTGTTTTCCAAGTTAAGAGCCTCATCATGCTGATGAGCTCTTTCAAACGGAGTACAAATTAGCTTCTCTAACACAAAATTAAGATCCCAAGGAGGAGCCACCAGTTTTCTTGGAGGCCTGTTAAGCAAAACCCCTTTCAAAAACATTCTGACATGCTAAAATGGCTGACAAACCTTTACGAAGTAATAGTAAAAGACCACAAGGTACTTGCATAAACACTCTAAATCCAGAGAAACACCAGCCCTGGATGCGTGCTGGTTATGCTGCTGGCACTAACTACAAAATTATTTTCATTTGTTGATGCAGCATGATTTTCTAGTAGCAGGCTTTCTTGCCTCCAATAATACCCACAGCACTTCGTCAATTAACAGGTGCCTAAAGGGAAGTAAGACCCTATTAATTTAGGCAGTTGATTGGGGCTGGTGGTGTAGCCCACCCCTGTTCTTCTGCGAGTATTTCCATTCTGAGAGGAAGCTTATGGTAATTACCTCTGGCCATTTCCAAAAGAAGGAAGAATCACTGTTGCCTGAGCCATAAGGAAGTCACCGCAGTGATTTTGAGGGATTCCTTCTGAATCTTCTGAGGTATCCTGGATATCAGTGGAAAAGCATGCATAAATGTTCCTGTCCCTGAAAAGAAAATAAATAATTCTTTCAGGCCTTCTTACTTGGAGCCCTGGAGTAGAACTGTGCCATCTTGGGAAGGGGGGACGTTCAATATCACTTAGTCATTCTGACTTGCTGGATTGTCCTTTGATTTGGGAAGTTCCTGTATTCTTTTTGGAGCCCCCTTGCCATTGCTCCTTAAACATCTGTTTACCTGCACTTTGAGACTTTTTGTTTCTTTCCAAAATTGGATGAGGGGTTAGAGAACTCTTGAAATTTTTGGAAAAGGAGGGTTGAAAAATCTTATGGGATCCCCCCTACCAGCTTACCCCCTCACACTTCGTTAACCTCTGCAGCACAGGGACTGAAAACTAAATATCCAGCAGAGAATTTAACATCTTAATTTTCACTGGTTGGTAGGGTGACCTAATGGTTAAGGTGTTTGCCTTACAAACACAAGGTACAGGGTTTGAATCTCACAGGGGGTAATTGGCTAGGCTTGAAATGGCTCGCAAGGGCAGTTAGCCTAGCACTAATCTATGAACCTATTAACATCATCTAAGAGGTTCACAGTGCACAGTAAAGCAAACTTCCTTAAAACACTACCAGTGGCCACAGCCCTGGAAGAAGTATCCATAGAGTCCTACACACACTTAAAATAGTGAGTTGTAACCAGTATAAAAAAAAACATTTAAAACAGATTTTTCCTCACAAGATGACACTGCAAACAAAACATCCCTTATACTTTTACAATTATTCAGAATAAATTTTAACAAGTCTGGAAATTTAAAATTCTGAAAATCAAAGCTAAAGACTGACCTCACAGAATGTAAGATGCCTGTAAAGTGAGATCATGCTGAAAAGCAGTATTGCAAGCTAACATGGCTAGTCTGTAAATGGAGTAAGACCTAGTTCCCCCTTGCCTGTTAATGTACCACATGACTGTGGTATTGTCTGTAACAGGGGACCAAATATGATTCAGTGAGTTGAGTACCTTGATAACAGCAAGGTAATCAACTCCCTGAGTACCTTGATTAGAGCAAACCTCTCTTTCATATTTACACACTTGCATCTGTCTTTGGTGTCCCAAACAGCTTGAAGTTTTATCCTTCCTGAAACTATTCCCCAGGCAAAGTCTGAGGTGTCTGTGAAGACTGACTGCCTTTTTTTGTGTGTGTGTGTGGGGGGGGGTTGATTTAGGGATATTTGCTGTCTCCACCAAGAGATTTCTCCTCTGACAAATCCCAGAACTAGGATTTGAAAAGATAATGGGTGTTGGTGCTAGGACCAAAGAGTTTAGATAGCACTGTATTTATCATGTGAAGTCTTGACAGGGGTATCATGAAAATCACAGATGCCATGAGACCCAAAATCCTGAGGTATTCCCTCTGTGTCCAAAGTCTGAGTGGAACACCCTAGAACAAAAAATTATATATAACATTTTTTTCACATGGAAGAAAAGCTCCTTGAACAGAGGTGTCTTGCAGATAATCCGGGAACACAATCCTGTGTGATGGAGTAAAGACTTTTGAATGTTTTCTTGGGATCCCAACTTGTGTAAGAGATCTCTTGCCCAAGTGAGAAATCCATGACACTTTGAAAAAGTCTCTGCAAAGATAAGCAACTCATTTAATAATGTAAAAATGTGGATAACCTGTAGCCTGCATTGATCTGCAACTGGAGCTAGACACTGTGAACACTCTTGGTGCAGTGTTTAGTCCAAAGGGTACAGCAGAGAACTGAGAGTGTGATCCAGGCAAACAAAACCTTCAGAAAAGTCTGAAATCTGGAAAAAATAGGGATGTGATAATTATCTTTTAAATCTAGTGCTACCATGAAACAAAGAAGAAGAGAGAAAAGCATTTGACAGTATTTTGGGCTTGGGAACTATCACAAATTTTAACTGGTTAATGAGCTTTCATTTCTGAATTGAAGTTGAAGTATTCTAAAGCCAAGTACCCTGTTGGAGATCCTTTGTTTTGCTCTAACAGATGTCAGAAAAAGTTAACAATTGCCTCGCCTGTGGAAAGCAAACACCACACACAGACTTCCATTCTTCTGCGTCACCTCTTTAGGCCCAGACCACGACATCCCTCACTGTCGCTTTATTCAACGCAAGAGCTATACATCGACGGGCCCTTACTGTAGCTATTTTCACTCTCAGTCCTTGTATTCCGATATGGCTTCGGTAAGCCATCAGACTACCGATCTTCCAAAAAAACGTAAGGATAAAGACAGAGACAGACCGCACAGTTCCACAACGGCCGACGATGCTTCCGTTAAGCTAGTTGTCAGTTCTCAGGTCCTCAGTGAGGTGCTTTCGCAGCCCCTGATGCCCACTTCTGTGGATTCGCAGGCCGCTACAGAGACTTTTTCAGAGTCCAGTATGCTGCGAGACTCTTCTTCAACTAAGGATCCTGCGGACGTCTCTAACCTGGAAGGGTCCGGAGCTGCTGAGCAGGCACAGGCTTCCGAGGAAGTTCTTCGCACTACTGATACTCGACACAAACTGACTACTTCTTTCATGTTTTCAGTTCTTTCTAAAACTACCGAGTTTCTAAGGCCCAGGGTACGAACTATGCCTAAAAAACCAATGACTCAAGCTCAGGCACCTGCCTCCATGCCTCAATCTCAAATGCTTAAAATGGCGGAAGACCTTATTATGCTTATTAGGGGAAGCCAGGCTACCCCTTCCAAAAGAAAAAGAGACTTGTCCCCAGTAGTTTTATCTGAACAGGAGTCCGATGACTCTGAGGTTTCTGAATATGAAGACATGCAACCCCTCTCTGCTTATGAGAATACTGATGCAGAAGAATCCATTCCTTCTGCCTATCCTCCCAAGGATATTTCATTTGGTGAAACCCTACATACTTTAAGGGACCATTTCCAATGGGAATGTCAGGACTATCCTCAGTCAAAAGACAGACTCAGGGAATTCTTAGATTTACAACAGCACAAAACTTTAGCCATTCCTCCTGTCCTGGATGTTGTGGATGATGTTTTTATGGAATCCAGTTTGACTCCTGACACCCCTTCCTCCTGCTCCCAGGAAACCTGATGGATACTACAGAGTCCCGGACTCAAATTCCTTTTCAAAAATCCTACTGCTGAACCAGAGGTCATCTCCCAAGGACCTAAAGGAATTAAAGCAACCTCAGCTAAGAATCCAACCCCCTCTGACAGGGATCCCCTGGCTTTAAACAGATGGGGTAAAAAAGTATACATCTCTGCAACTCTTGCTGTTAAAGCACCAAATTGTCAGTTCCACATGCTGAAATATCAGCAGCATACCATGAAACTCCTCAAACAGAATATAACTTCCTTTCCTGCTTGTGCAGAAAATAAAAGAATTACAAGACCTTATGCATTCTGTAAGCCAAGTTACTAAGCACACCTTGCAATGTGGCTTTGATGCCCTAGAAGCATCTTGCAGGGCAGCAGTCACTGGTTCTGTCCTTAGAAGGCACGCTTGGCTTAAGGAGCAGACCTTGCCAGACCATGTCAAATCAAAACTATTGGACGCACCACTGAACAAAGACAATTTGTCTGGCACCAAGGCAGAAGAGGTCTTAAAGATGGAAGAAAAAGCTAAATCTATGCAGACAGTTAGACCTTTTACAGGTCTAGCCTCCGAGGTTCAGTAGGCATTGCCCCTCCAAGCACTGGTCCTTTCCAGCCCCCTCCAGGTCAGCTCAGCCAAGACTCAGGGGAAGCAGATCTCACAGACAGCAGTCCCAGGGAATGCAGAGATCTAAGCAATGGAGTTCCTACTCTTCAAAAACAGGGAGTGTTAAGCCACCCCCTTATGGTAAGAACTCACAATGACTTTACACCTCCACCCCTTACCTCTGCCCATCTGCTTGTGCCCCTAGGAGGAAAACTCTCCTTCCATGCAAACAACTGGGCCTCGGTTACCAACGACCGATGGGTCCTCAACATAGTGTTCCAGGGATACAAATTTTACCTGAAGTCAGTCTTGGAGTGACAGCAACCGGCGCAGATAGACTATGCCTCTGGTATTCGGGCTGAATGAGGGCTACCCCTGGCAGGATAACCCAAGTGTGATGACAACAGTGAAATATGAAGGACATCGGGCTCTACTACTCCTTGAGACAATATATGTTGAAGAACAGTTGAGAAAGAGAGGAGTCTGGTTTGGTGGATGAAGAATTACTCCCTGGAAAGGAAGAATTTTTTTCCCACTGCCATCTATAACCTTGGTGAATTACATTTAGAATCTATTTGTCTGAAACTCTCTCTTTCCAAAGACAGAAGTAGAGTTTCAAACATTATTGAAGGGAAGTCAGGGACATGGTCCTTAAACATTCATTCTGACTTTTTGGACTGTCCTTTGTTTTGGTAAGTTCCCATAATCTTTTTGGAACCCTCCTGCCATCGGTTCTTAGATGTCCTTTCACCAGCATTTTGTAGACTGTTTATTTTACTTCTTGCCAAAATTGGATGATGGTTAGAGAACCCTTGGAAAATTTGGAAAAGGAGGGCTGAAAAATCTTCGAGCTTTCATGTATCAGATTACACCTATCATCACACTTTCTGATAATTATTGCATCAAGGAGACCAAAAACTAAATTTCTAACCAAAGGAGACTTTAAAACCTAATTTTTCACATTCTCTGGAAGGTTTTGTGAATGCAGCCATGCAAAACCTCTCAAAACAGTACCACTGGAAGAAATATTAGAGTTATACACACACAACAATGAGTTGTAACTTGTAAGACAGAACAAAATAATTTAAAGCAGATTTTCCCTTCCAACAAGAAAAGTACAGTTTTGTACCTACCATAAATGTAGATGTTCGAAGATCCACATTGCTGCAGTCCTTACTTATGGGTAATCCGCTGTCCTCGGTCGGCCCGAATACCAAAGTATTAGGCTGACGTCGGTCATGGGCGCACAGCCCTGACATCAGAGCGTCAGGGTACAAAAGCGCATGACCGACATCATATCCTCAGTCTTTTCTTGCCCCAGATGTCAGAAGGCCCTAAAGGAAAGGCCACAGCCAAAAAACAGAGTACCTTCCCAAAAGATATGCCCAACTACAGCCATCACCCAAACCATATAACCATGCTAAGCTACAGAGGGAAGGAGGGAGGATTGGACTGCAGCAATGTGGATCTTCGAACATCTACATTTATGGTAGGTACAAAACTGTACTATGTTCTTCATCTCACATTGCTGCAGTCCTTACTTATGGGTAGAATCCCAAAGCAACGGGAAAGGGAGGTTGGCAAAATCATAAAGCATTAGGAGCTGCTAGAATGCCCTGTAATATTGCAGTGGCAAATCCAGCCCTAGACTTAGAATAAAGAGGAAGGTGGTAATGTTTAGAAAAAGTATGTACTGAACTCCAAGTGGCTGCTTCCAAAATATCCTTTGTAGCTACCCCCCTTAGAAAGGCAGTAGAAGTAGCAGTAGCTCTAGTGGAATGAGGTCTGATTCCAGCCGGAATCTCCTTACCATGATGGGAATAACAAAAAGAAATACAAAACCCAATCCATTTAGAAATAGTTTGTTTTGAAACAGGTTTACCCTGTGAACCCAAAGCAAAAGAAACAAACAACTGCTGAGACTGTCTGAACTCCCTAGTTCTGTTCAAATAATAACGCAACTGCCTGTGAATATCCAAAGTATGCAAAATCTTCTCCCCTTTATTTTGGGGATTAGCATAAAAAGTAGGCAAATGAATAGTTTGGTTTAAGGCCACACTAGAAACCACTTTAGGCATAAAGGAAGGATTAGTACGCAAAGATACCCTATCCTTATGAAAAATCAGGAAAGGCTCCACTGCCATAAGGGCCTGTAATTCAGAAACCCTTCTTGCAGAAGTAATGGCCAACAAAAAAGCAGTCTTCCATGACAAATACTTTAACTCGGCAGTAGCTGCAGGCTCAAAAGGTTGTAGAGTAAGCTTTTCCAACACAAAATTGAGATCCCAAGCAGGAGTAGGAGCTCTACGTGGGGGTCGTATGTTCTTTGCCCCTCTGAGAAACTGCTTAAACAAAGGATGAGAGAATAAAGGAGGGTCACAGTCATAATTAGCCGAAATGGCTGCAGCATGAATCTTTATGGAGGAGAAGGACAAACCTTTGTCCAATAACTCAGTAAGATTTTGTAAAGAAGCACTCAAATTAGGCTTGGAAACATCAAAGCCCTTCCCTTTGCTCCAAATAAAAAATCTCCTCCATTTATCAGCATAAACTTTCCTTGTACTAGGCCTCCTGGCCTCCAAAATAACATTCAAAACTTGTTGTGGAAGCTGAGAACCTCCAGAATCTAAAACAGAATATGCCAGGCTGTTAGATGCAGAGACTGAATTCTGACATTGAGAAAGTGATTGCCCTCCTGAGACAAAAGGTGCGGAATCAAAGGCAGAGGCCATGGAGGCTTTCTTACCAAACTCCTCAGTAGTGGGTACCAGTGTTGTCGAGGCCAATCCGGTGCTATCAGAATCATGGATGGCTTGTCTTGTCTGGCCTTCAAGAGAACCTTGGGCAGAAGAGGTAGAGGTGGAAAGGCATATACATGAAGATTGTTCCAACTGAATGACAGAGCGTCCACCTTCCAAGCTGTGGGATGAAACCTTTTTGTGCAAAACTTTGGCAACTGGTAATTTAGTGGAGAAGCGAACAGATCTATGTCTGGAGTTCCCCATGACACTGTCAACTTTTGAAATACATGAGGATCCAATTTCCACTCGTGAGGATCCACTATTTGTCTGCTCAATACATCTGCTAAGGAGTTCTGTGCTCCTGGTAGAAACCTTGCCTGAAGATTGAGGTTGTAACTGAGAGCTGTCTCCCACAAAATCATCGCTTGTCTGCAAAGAGGGTACGAATGAGTTCCCCCTTGCTTGTTGATGTACCACATGACAGTTGTGTTGTCTGTTAGAATCAACACCTGCCCTGGGTGAAGTAAATTCTTGAAAGCCATCAATGCAAATTGGACTGCTAACATCTCCTTCAATTTGATATGCAAATGTTGAAGTCTGGCAGGCCACGTGTCTTGCACCCATTTTCCATTGAGGTGTGCTCCCCAAGCCTTGTCCGAGGCATCTGTCATTAGAATCTGACTCGCCTCTGGTCGGGTCACAGAGAGTCCCTTGTTTAGGTGACATTCCTGAGCCCACCACAAAAATTCCTTCTGAATGCAAGGTATTATCTGAATGACAGTGTCCAGATCTTGGCAGTGTTGTGTCCATACATTTTTGAGACACCATTGAAGCTTCCTCATATGCAATTTGGCATTGGGAAGCACCAGAATACAAGATGCCATGAACCCCAAGGCTTGAAGGACTGTCCTTGCAGTCAGCCTGGACTGTAGAGACATTTGATGGAAATAAAGTGAAAGGCTTTTCTGTTTGTCCGGGGTCAAAAAGGCCATCTGGGAAGCTGTATTCAGTCTCACACCCAGAAAGCACATGTCCTGAGAGGGTACTAGACTGGACTTTGTTTCGTTCACAGAATACCCTAGGCATCTTAACACTACCATCACATACTGCAGATGCTGAAGAAGCTTGTCCTTGTCTTGTGCAATAATCAGGCAATCGTCCAAATAAGGATAAATCTGTATTCCTTCCATCCTGAAAAGGCTATCACTGGAGCCAGAACCTTTGTGAACACTCTGGGCAGTAGATAAGCCAAAGGGCAATGCAGAGAACTGATAATGTAAATTTCCAGCTCGAAAACGCAGGTACTTCCTGCAACTGGGCCTGATAGGAACATGAAGATAAGCCTCTTTTAGATCCAGAGTTACCATCCAGTGATCTTTCCCCAGCAGAGGTAAAAGCTGTTGTAATGTCAACATTTTGAACTTTGGAATGTCCAAATAAGTGTTGAGGAGAGATAAATCCAAAATCGGTCTCCACGTGTTCCCTTTCTTTGGTACTAGAAACAGGCGGGAATAAAATCCTAGACCCACTTCTGATAGAGGTACTGGCTGTATAGCTCCCATGTGAAGAAGTAATGAAATCTGTTTGTGAGCCTCTATCCTTTGCCGAGGAGGAATGTCTGGCATACCTTTGAAAGGAGGCAATGTATGGAAATAAAACTTGTAACCTTTGTTTATAATGTCCAACACCCATTTGTCTTGGGTGACTAAAAGCCAGTTTTGCTTGGAGAGCTAGTTTTCCTCCCAAAGGAGCTGCCAGGCAAGAAGAATCTGGCAGCTGAAAATGCAGGTCATTGGGCCTGTTTACGAAAGGACTGGCCCCTACCCTCACCAGCAGATTGAGCAGGCGAACTCCATGTTCTTGGCCTGAAGGTACTCTGAGCTCTGCCCCTACCACGCCTAGATCTACCCCTAGACTGAGAATCAGAAGAAGGGTAAGTCCACCCCTTAGCAGGCCAATTTCTACTAAACTTAGGAGGTTGCACCTGCAAAAAATCTTTAACAGTCTGCATAGACTTAGCCTTGTCCTCCATTTTCTTCAAAACAGACTCCACAGGGGAACCAAACAAAACTTCAGACTGTAAAGGGGCATCCAGAATTCTAGATTTAACATGCTCAGATAAATTCTGATCCTTAAGCCAGGCGTGCCTACGAAGAACTGAACCAGTGGCAGCCACTCTAGAAGAAGCCTGTAAAGCATCCAAGCCACACTGCAAAGAATGTTTCCCCACCTGTTCAGAAACGTGCACCAAATCTTGCAATTCTTTACACTCTATGCCCTCTGCCAAAGAATCCACTTTAGATTTTAGCTGAGAAAGGAGGAAATTCTGATATTTCAACATATGAAACTGGCAATTTAAAGCCCTCATTGCTAAAGTAGAAGAGGTATACACCTTCTTACCCCACCTATCCAAAGCTCTAGCTTCCTTATCTAGAGGAACCGGATTCTTTACAACAGAAGCCCTAACACCCTTAGGCCCCTGACTAATAGTTTCTGGGTCCGCCCTAGGACTCTTATATAGATATTTATTATTCAGGTACCCTATAATACCTGTCCGGTTTAACTGGTGCAGGAGGCACAGAATCTGGATTAAATGAGGCCTCCGAAAAAACATCCTGAACCACATCCAAAACAGGAGGTATAGCCAAGTGTCTATGCTGTGGTAAAAACAAGAACTCCCTAAGCCTCTTTCTGGAATCTGAGTAATCCTGTCCTTCCCACTTAAAATGTTCCCTCATAGAGTGTAAGGTTTCTGAAAATGAAAAATCCTCTGGAGGGGAAGCAGAAGGAGTGGAATCCTCTGCATCGGAATCCGAATAAGGAGGAAAATCTTGAATGTCTTCAGCAGAAGACTCAGAAACATCTGAGGCCTGCTCCAAACTTTCTAACTCTGGCTCTACCCTGGGCCTCTTCTCAGGAGGGGGCATGGAACCTCTAATTAAAGTAATCAAATCTTCTGCCATTTTAAGCATATGCTTCTTAGGCACAGACCCTGAAGAACCAGAACTAACACCAGAAGAAGGCAAAACAGACCTGCTCTTAGAAGGAGCCCTAGAAACAGTAGCAGAAGGCCTAACCCCCTTAGGCATAGAAGGGAGAATAGAAACCTGAGAGGCCCCTTCAGCCTGACCTGACTCCTGTGAGGCCACATCCTGTAAAATCAAGGTTTCCCCCTGAGACTCAACAGAAACTTCAGCCGGATCCACCTGTTCCACTGTAGTCTCTAAAGGACCGGCGTCCGAAACGGACGAATCATCCTGCCTAGGATTTACAGATTTGTCTTTACGCTTCTTCGTGGAAGCGGGCGTCGGAGGATCCGACGGCATATTATAATTACACCGCTTGCCAAAGACTAACCTAGCGCAATCTAGCGACACCCAACTACGTCGTGCTCCGGTCCCAAGCAAGGAATACAAAGCGAGTGGTAATCCCTATGAGGTATCTGCTTCCCACAAGAAATGCAATTATTCACTTTTTCTGACATCCGGTAAATAACTGAGGCAAGAAAAAACAAAAATGTTCCCCAACGGGGTACTTAGCCCAACTTGGTAACGGTCTGAAACTCCGAAAACGAAAAATTTCAGAAAGCCGAACGGCACTTGCAACGCTGCTTCTGCATCGGACCATGCGGCAAAAAAGACTGAGGATATGACGTCGGTCATGCGCTTTTGTACCCTGACGCTCTGATGTCAGGGCTGTGCGCCCATGACCGACGTCAGCCTAATACTTTGGTATTCGGGCCGACCGAGGACAGCGGATTACCCATAAGTAAGGACTGCAGCAATGTGAGATGAAGAACATCTGCAGTCAAAACAGTACTCATATTTTCAAAATTAATCAAAACAAATTTTTAACATATGAGCCCGATCATTCAAAATTCTGAAAAATCAGAGTTGCAGAAGAATATTCTTTTTTCCCCATACTTCAATTATTTTCCCATCATTGTCAGAAAGTGTAGTGTTGTAACTAAATATTTAGCAGCAGTACAATTAACTGAAGTTACAGCTGCTGGGTCAGGTTTGGGAGGACTGTATAAAAACTTAAAAGACTAAGGAACTTTATACAATCTACCTGCCTTTTTAGGGGTAGCAGGCTGTCAGGAAAAAGTACAGTTGTATACATTTACCATAAATGTAGATGTTCGAATATATTCACTGTTGCAGTCGTGACTACTGGGATGTCCTGCTGTGAAAACCTACACCCAGCCCGACTACCAGTGAAAACTGCCTTCGCCTCCCACGCTGGCGGACACCCTTACTGATGTCAGTACGCTCAGGTATAAAGGGATCCAGCCTGCATTATCACTTCAGTATTTTCTTCACCCGCTTAGAAGAAGCTCCCAAGTGCACCCTACACCAAGGTAGAGTGGACTCAAGGAGCCTCTAAGTGTACCTAAGGTGGGCCAAGGAAGAGTGGACCCAAACCAAGGTTTGGAGGTGTAGGATCCTTCGCTGATTCTAGTAGCCTACCTAGTAGACTGAGGGGGTAGGAGGGAGGGGAAAGACTGCAAGAGTGAACACATTCAAACATCTACATTTACGGTAAGTGTACACAACTGTACTATGTTTTACAAGTTTCACTTTTGCAGTCCTGACTGTTGGCAAGATTCCCAAATCTTTAGAAAGGGTGGAAGGAGATTATGGAGAGGAGGATTCCATGCAGGACTGCAGATGCAAAGCCTGCTCTAAACTTGGAAAAGGTTGCCAGGTGGTAGTGCCTAGTGAAAGTAAGCACAGAAGACCAAGTTGAAAGCTGCAAGTAGCTATGGCCCTAGTAGAGTGTGACCTAATCAAATCATTTTTTTTTTTTGTCATAATGGCTGCATCAGAAAGAGATGCAGTGGGAAACCACTTGGAAATGGTTTGTTTAGAAGCGAGTTTTCCTTCTGAGCCTGGGGGAAAGGTAATGAACAGTTGGTCTGTTTCTCTCAAAGATTTGGTCCTGTCCAAGTAGAAGGGCAGCATTCTATGTACATCCAAAGAGTGCAGTAATCCTTCCCCCTCTGTTCTGAGGGTTGGGAAAAAAGGAAAATAAATGAATGGCATGATTCAGACACATGAAGGAAGGATTAGTTTGGAGGGAGACCCTGTCTTTGTGGAAGATAATGAAAGGCTCCACTACCATTAGGGCCTGCAACTCTGAGACCCTCCTGGCCAAAGTGATAGACAGTAGTATGACTGTTTTCCTGGTAAGAAACTTTAAGGTGGTAGAGGCTGCAGGCTCGAAAGGAGAAAAAGTTAACTTTTCTAAGACAAAGTTGAGGTCCTAAGGAAGGGTGGGTTTTCTCCTGGGGGGCCTAATGTGAATAACTCCCCTAAGAAATTGTTTCAGCGCGGAGAGAATAAATTAGAAGATGAATAAGGATGTGGGCAGAGATGGCAGAGGCATGTATCCTGATGGAGAACTAAGACAGGCTTTTCTCCATTAGGTTGGCCAGGCATTCCAAAATGCTTGAAATGTTGCTAGAATTTGGTTGAAGCTGGTGCTTCTGGCACCAAACTGATAATCTTTTCCATTTTTTTGTAAGATTTTCTTGTGCTAGTTCTTCTAGACACTTAAAATGGTTTGTACCTGCTGACTCAAGTCTGGGGGTGCAGCAGAGTGTTGTGGAGTAAACCAGGCAGAAAGTCTGAGTGTCTGATGGTTGGGGTGCACAAGCCTCCCCTTGTTCTGGGTGAGAACGTTCACCCTTTGTGGTAACAAAGACTTTTGACTGGTGAACTTGAGGAGGAGAGGGAACCAGTGCTGCCTGGGCCAGTCCGGTGCTATCAGGATGGCCTCTGGGCACTCCTGCCTGACCTTCAGACACACTAGGGGCAAGAGGGGTAATGGTGGGAAGGGACAAGTGAAAAGGTGTGTCCAAGGGAAGGAGAAGGCATATGTTTCTCCATGCAGATGTCTGCCTTGTCCTGGTGCAGAACTTCAAGTGAGTGTTGTCCTTGCTGGCAAATATGTCCATCTGTGGGACTTCCCATTGCAGTGTCATGGATTGGAAAACGTCCTGATGGAGATGCCATTCATGGGGGTCTGTCAGATTCCAGCTGAGGTAGTCTGCCAGGGTATTCTTTTTGCTCGGCAGGTGTTGTGCCATGAGGTGCAGGCCTAGAGATTGTGCCGTCTCCCATATTTGCATGGTTAGATGGCACAAGGGGTAGGACTGCATGCCTCCCTGCCTGTTTATGTACCACATGACTGTGGTATTGTCTGTTTGTACTACTAGGACCCCTGGGTACCATTTGTCCTTGAAAGCCAATAATATGTTTTGTACTGCCATGAGTTCTTTCCAATTTATGTGCCTCTTTCTGTGCTGAGCGAGCCATAACCCTTGAGTTTGGAGGTTTTGGGTATGGGTCCCCCCCATGCTGTCTCAAAAGAATCTGTAGTGAAGATTTGGCCATGGGATAAGAATCTGAAGGACAGGCCCTAATTTTGGGTACAAGCCTGTATCCACCATGCAAACTCCTGCTTGAGGCAAGGTATCAAGGGTATTTGGGCATCTAGGGATTGAAAGCTCTGGCACAACATGCTATTCAGGTTCCACTGCAGCTTCCTCATGTGCAGCCTGGCCAGGGGTACCATGAGAATACAAGATGCCATGTACCCCAGTGCTCTGGGGAATTCCTTGGCTGTGATGCTTTGATTTTCCAGTATCTATAGGAAGTAACCTGTTAAAAAGGTGACCTTGTCTGTGGGGGAGGAAAGCCCTCTGAAGAGAGGAGTCCAGGAGAGCTCCCAGGAAGACTATCTGTTTGGATTGGACCAGGCTGGATTTTTAAGGTTGAGTGAACCCTAGAGAAGTCAGGAGGTCCTGTGTGAATTTCATATCTTTGTTGATCTTTGGAATCTCTGCAGCTTGCGTTAGGCAATCATCCAGGTAAGGGTAAATCTGGATTCCTTTGGTTCTGCAGTAAACAATAACTGGTGCCAAGCACTTTGTGAAAAACCTTGGGAGCAGCAGACAACCCAAAGGGCAGAGCTGAAAAGTGACAGGAGCTTGCTCTGAAGCAAAGAAAGCTTGTGTGTGATTTTTGAATAGGAATGCGTAAGTAGGCATTTTTTGGTCTACTGAGGCCATGAAGGCCTGATGAGTTATCATGGGCAGTAATTTTTTAAGTGTCAGCATTTTGAACTTTGGCATCCTGAGGAATTGGTTTAAACTGGACAGATCCAGAAAAGGACGCCAAGATCCTTATTTTCTTGGTACTAGGAATAACCCTGAGTAAAAGCCTTTTCCTTTTTGTTCCACTGGAACTGGCTCCACCGCTCCCTGACAGCACAGAGTCTGTATCTGTTCGACAGCCTGATTTTTTTGATTTGGGTGTACATCTCGGAAACCTGCGTAAATTAAAGGCTCTTTGAAAGGGAGTTTCTAACCATATGCAATAATGTTTAGAACCCACTGATCAGAAGTAATGCAGGTCCAGTTTTGGAGGAAGAGACAGTCTTCCTCCTAGTTTTGAGATGGTGGTGGGTGGGTGGAGTGGAGGGAGAGAGTCATAATTGCTTTCTGGGCTGGTCCATTACCTTGATCTCTGTTGCTGATGCCTTTGCCTGGAAGCCCTGTCTTTTTGGGGCCTTTCCTGTCTACTCCTAGGCTGGGTAGGAAATGACCAACACTTTGCTGGAAAGTTCCTGCTGCACCTAGGTGGTTGTACTTGCAGGAGGTCCTTAACTGTTTGCATGGACTTTGCCTAGTCTTCCATCTTTTTGAGTACGACTTCAGCTTTTGGTCCAAAGAGTTTGTCCTTGTCAAGTGGCGTGTCCAAAAGGTTAGCCTTTACACGATCAGGGAGAGATTGCTCCGTAAGCCATGCATGTCTCATAATTACTGAACCAGTAACAGCTGCACTGCAGGATGCCTCCATGGCATCATAACCACAATGCAAAGGGTGACTGGCCAAATAGAAACTGGAGTGACAAGTCCAAAAGTTACTTGGAAAGATTTTTATCTTCCATGGTTGAAATTTTTTGCTTGAGTTGATCCAAAATAGTTTACTGATATTTGATCATATGAAATGACAGTTGAGGGCCCTCAGACAGAGCAGCGGAGGTGTATACCTTCTTTCTGAACTGGTCTAGGGCCCTACTCTCCTTTATCCATGGGCAGGGGACTTGGAGTCACTTTAGGTCCTTTTAGGCCCTGGAGTAACAACTCCTGGATCAGCAAAAGGATTCTTAAGCAGATATTTATGGGTGTCTTACACTCTCTAAGATCTGTCCAGTTTCCTAGGGGCAGGGGGAAATGAGTCAGGATTTATGGAGGCATCCTGAAAAACATCCTCTACCACTTCCAAAATGGGAGGGGATAGATATATGTTTGTGCTCAGGAAGACTCAAAAAATCCCCAACTCTCTTCCTGGCATATGGGTCATCTTGTGCTTCCCATTGAAAATGCCATCTCATAACATGAAGAGTCTCCCCAAAAAGTTTGATCCTCGAAGTGAAACCGAGGGAAGGTTCTCCTCAGAATCTGATTCCTCAAAGGATGTGTAAGAGGGTCATTCCTCTGAGCCAGAATCTTCCAAGTCTGAATCCTCCTCAGACAGAAAGCGCTCAGGGTCTAGATCAGTATAGGCATCTCTTTTCCTTTTTCGTGGAGTAGCTTCACCTGTGGTCTTGTCTGGCCCTTACATTGTTAATCAAGTCCTCGGCCAGCTTAATCAAATCCTGTTGGGATCCCGGTAAATGGAGCCCATAGGCCTAGGCAAAGGTGCTGCCACACTGCCTTTCTTTGGGGTGGGTTTGGCCGTAGGCCTAGGTGTATCTGACGTCCTAGAACCCGACTCTGTGAAAATACACTGGCATAGGCCTAGGCCTCAATGCGTCGCCAGATATTGAGTGCTCTCTGGAAACTGTGGCCTACTAAGCGACTTCAAACCCAACCGATGAACTGAAGACATCAGCAGCGGAAGTTGAAGGAACCAAAGGCATGTCAGGCTTCAAATGGGTCTCTACAGAGGCCTGGGGCACCATTTCAAATGTCGAAGGGGGTTGCAAAGGCACCTCATCTTTTTCAACAATGATCAGTCTAGCAGGAGAGTCAGGTCAGGATTGATTGTCATCAGATGACTTTGGTTCAAGTTTCTTCTTTTTTTTTTTTTTTTTTTTTTTTTTTTTGAGTTTGTGCATCTCCACATCACAGCGGATGCCATTGAACGTGGTTCAACTGACTCTTGTCTTAGAAAATGAGCTAAGAATTCGGCCCTACGCCTAATCGTTCTAGTGTTAAACCAAGCACAAAAACTACAATTAGGGACATCATGGTATGGGCCTAGGCAAGTAACACAGAGTATGGAAGTCTCTGTGTGGGATTTGTTTACCACAGCAGAGACATCTACTTACTTTATATGGCATGGGTTAAGTGAAAAAGAAGAAAACTCCCCAACAGGGTACTTATATTTCTGACAACTTCTCTCTGGTGCGGACCGACTGACACACTTCAATATTTTTTCAGGCTCTGGTGGCAAAAAAAGACTGAAGTAATGATGCAGGCTGGCTCCTTTTATACCTGAGCATAATGATGTTGGTAAGGGCATCTGCCAACCTGGGAGGTGAAAACAGTTTTCTCTGTTAGTCGGGCTGATCGAGGGCTTTCATGGCAAGAAATCCCAACAGTCAGGACTGCAAAACTGAAGCATGAAGAACATCTGCAGGAATTGACACACACATTCTCTAATGCTGACAGAACTGAAGGAATGGATGAAGGCTCTGGAAATCCCATTTGTCACAGCTCACACTATTTTATGATGGACTGAGGAACCTCAATGTTGTCCCACTGAAAACATTGGCAATTTCTGGAAATAGTCTCAGAGAAAGATAACCCTACAGGGAGAAATCAGAAACTGTGCTCTTTTCCAAATCCGAAGAGAAAATTCTACATTTGTTCATTCATCTTCTTGTTCAGATTCAGAATTTTGAATCTCTTCAGGAAAAGAGTCAACCCTTTTTATTTTACCAGAAATCACCTTATTAAACAGATTAAAAGCATGAATTAGACCCCCATCCGGATCTAGTAAACTACTCCTGTCAAGAAAAATTTAAGCAGGAGCAAATATGTTCAGCTTTCAATTTCTATTTGACAAGAAAGATGGGAACAGAGTAGTTAATGGCAGCAGTAGCCTCCCCAGGGATGGGTATGACATTATGATTAAACAGGGAAGACCTCCCTGCTTCCTCTCCCAGGACAGACAAGAGTGCCTCTCCTTTGTCCACTGAGGTGACCTTAACGGCCACACAGGATGTGGATAACCCCCACTCGATAATGGGTGCAGTCGCTACACCAGAGAGACCTGGGGTGAAACAGGAGTGGTCTGAGGAACCAGCTTTGACCACAGCAGTCACCCACCTGTGGCAGAGGAAAAATGCTAGCCTTCTGTGATGGCAAAGGTCGCTTGCTTAATTTTATGGTTGAAGGAAGGACAGACTGTAAGACTGGTTGCTTGTTCCATAGTCAGAATAAAAATGGTGTCCCTTTCCAGGGAACAAAAATCAATACAAGCCAGTAAAAATTTAAAGTTGTTCAAAGTCACCCCTCATTCCCAAAAACATCATAAAAAACACTTTTCCAGACCCAAAATATAAAATAGACACAATTTAAAATAAACACTTTCTCCACAGCAAAATTGCTTTCAACTACTTTTAAACTGACAGGAAAAGTACAGTTAAGTCTTGTGACAGTCCATTAAAACACAAACTCCTAGATGAAAAACAGCTCTCTTAACCAGGAAAGTAGATTTAAATACATTTAAAATGTGAAGATACTTCCCTAAAGGGAACTTATCTGTTCAACAAAGGAACATAAGCCAAACCATCAATCCTCAGAAGCCCATATAGAAGCGCTCTCTTAAGCGGCAGGAAAGCTCAGCTCGAGCGGCACAACAATCTCAGCATGCAGAAAGTGCCCTGGAGCTTTGGAATCTGCCCAGCTATAACTCATAGACAAGGCTACTGCAGTGATCAATACTATTAACATCTCTGCAGTCTCCTTCATGGCAAAGAACATGAAGCAGCAAATCCTCCAAATTCTTTTTTGAAAACCTGACATCCTCTGCAACATCTATGAGTAGTAGACTCACAGAATATGCATAAATTCATAGAACCTGCCCCAAGAGTTTCACTAAGATGGACTGGTTTGCAACTGCAGCTCATTTTAGATTAAAAAAAAAAAAACCGAGCTCCTAAAAGTGACTAAGAATGACTATATCCAGAATCGCATGTGCTTCCCTGTGGCGATTCTCTAACTTGAGGAGAACTCAAAAGAACATATTCATGTTGATCTGAAGGGGGTTTCAGAGACTGCAAAGAAATGAAAGCCAATTCACTGAAGCCACCTTCGGCGAACGTTAAAAGAATTTTTTTTGCAGGGGGCCCACTGCACCCCCAGCCCCAAAATTATATATACCAATTCCAAAGTTGCACAATCTAGTCACCAAAAGTGGTTTTGGAAAACTGGTTTTGGTTTCTCTGTATTCACCAAAACTGCCTTCCACGAGATGACTTGTCCCCAAAAGAACTACCCCCGTAAGGCAGTTTTAGACCTAAGTCAGGATTCAGGCAGTGCAGGTGACACTGGAGGAGGCAAAGCTGTGTGTTGCTTCAGTGTTTCCACAGATGGCAAGAAGATATCCCGTCCTCCTCTGGAGTTAGCTGGACCTATAAGAATCATTTCCGAAGAAACAGGCATCCAGGATCTTGTTCCTGGTACTTTTTTCAATACAGGATGCATTCGGCAATACCATTTTCTACTGGTATGTACCTAAGCTTGTGTCCCTAGCCAAAGCATCCACCCAGTCCAAGTTATAGCAAACTGCATAACAATTCACTGGTACAGCTGCTGAGGGTTTAAACCCAAATGTGATGAAACAGAAGACTCTAGAAATCTGTCCAGTTTTACGCTCCATATCAGGTGGCAAGGCAACAAAATGTTATGGCCTCTGGAAACTATGCTAGACTGGAGAGACCATAAAAAGCAACAGCAGAAGGATGTTTAGTACACTGTACCATCCACTTAGAAAGAAGCTTTAAATGGCAAATTTCAAGGTGCATGCAAGCTGCTTGAACAGCATACTTAACTGGCTCCACAGGGAGGATATATCAAAGGTCATCAAGACTTCCTCAGAAAATCAATAAAACATTTGTTTGTTAATGGATTATGGACTTGAGGCCATCTAAGCTGTTTCTCATGAAACTAAAGTTAAGAACTCACCATAATGATAGATCCATATTGTCTCATTTTCATTAGGTTCAACTATGGGTTGTTGGATCTGACCTCTGCACCATTCTAGAAATTTCTCGGTTCGAGGGTCCTGACTCCTACCCTACTGATAAATTCAATGCACTCCACTTCAGTAACTCAGATCAAGTTTGCCCTCCCCCCCAATTACATTTTCTACCCATAAGCAGATACAAACATATAACTTCTATTCAGAATAACTCCAAAATGTACAACAAAGACGATAGTCAGGTTACAGGGGAACTGGTAGAATAAGAACTGCTCAGAAACAGAATGCTAAAGTCAACCCGACCACCAGAATCCTATTAGTGACCATCTGGAAGGGGGCAGGTGGTGGTGGGGGATTTTGAACTGGACGAAGATCAGACTACACGGATCTAACCCTTATGGTGAGTACATAGCTTTCATATCCAATGTTGTCTGTCTTCATCCATTTCAACTATGAGACAGATTCAGAAGCATACAGACCTGGATGACATCAAGGAAGGACACTTCTTAGGATGGTGGAGCCATACAAGGAACGTGATCTAGACTATTCACCCAGTTAATAATGAGATACAAATGTACATACTGTTGATCAAGTAGCTGCTGCACAAATATCATGAAGAGGAAGTCTACTGGCAAAAGCTGTTGAAGTGGCTACTGCCCTTGTGGAGCAAGCTCTATGGTTAGATTGTAAAGACAAGCTCACCTTACTGTAAAAAAATAAAATACACTCAGATAACCATCTTGACAAGAGTCACTTTAGCCACTGCATTGTCTAGCTTGGGTTTTGAGAATGCCAAAAATAACTGGTCTGATTTTATGAAGGGCTTGGTTCTATGAAGGTAGAACCTCAGCTGATGTTGAATGTCCAGCATATGAAGCGTGTATTAACCTTTGTTTGAAAATTTTGGAAGAAACACTGGTAAATTAATTCACTTGTTCAGAGTACTTTCAGATGCTGCCTTAGGAAGAAAAGATGCATTAGTCCTTGGGGAAACAATGTCTTTGTGAAAGACCAAATATGCAGGTTTGCATGAAAGTACTTGCATCTCAGAGATCCACCTAGCTGAAGTAGTAGCCACTAGAAAAACTGCTTTCCAAGACAGGAATTTTAACTCGTCTGACGTTGCCGGTTCAAAGGGTGGATGAGCAAGAGCTTGCAACATGATAATAATATCTCATAGAAGTACTGAATCTCTGATAGAAGGTCTGAGAAGAAAAGTTCATTTTAAAAAGGCTTTAGAAATTCTTAAGGAAGCAATGAAATTATCACTCTGGCCAATGTGGAAACTTGAGATAGCTGCCATTTGCACTTTGATTGTTGTATAACTGGAGCCCTTGTAGAAAAGTTCTGGCAAGAATTCCAAAATGGAATGAAACGGTGCAGAGAAGGCGTCTAAACCTATGGCCATAGCACAAATAGTGAATCCTTTCCACTTGTTATGGTATATTTTTGTAGTGGTCTGTTTTTGAGATACTGAAATCTGCTCAAATGAAGAGGGAAGCGTCTCTGGCTAATATTAGAACTGGAGGAAACAAGTGGTTAATCTTATGGCCTTCTGGTCCAGAGGTGCTAATTCAACAGGATGCATTAGGAGATCTGGATAGTGAGCCAGCATTTATGGCAGATGTACTAGCAGAGGCCACAGGAAAGGAAAAGTACAGTTGTGTACACTTAGCATAAATGTAGATGTTTGAGTGTATTCACTGTTGCAGTCATCACATTTGGGTTATTTGATTGCAGTAGCCCACAGTTGGCCTGATTAACAAAGTCTTGGGTCCTGCGTCTGTTGCTGTCCCTTATTCTGTGATGTCAGGTCATCAGGGGTATAAAACATGCAGCCGACGCCATTACATCAGTTTTTCTTGCCCCAGATGTCAGATGCCCCCCCCCCCCCCAATGGGGAGCAAATAAACACAAAAACACAAAGGTATACCTCCACCAGGGTTGCCAGATTTCCGACTGGCCAGGTAGGGACAAAGTGAAGACTAAAAAAAAAAAATAAAGTCTTTAATGCGGAGCATCAGAGTTCGCATTAAACAAAAGTAGCTCTGTGTATATTTATTTATTTATTTTTGATTGGCCCATGCCAATCAAAAATAAACACGGAGCTACTTCTGTTTAATGCGAAACATCGCAGTTCTGCATTAAACAGAAGTAGCTCTGTTTTGCGATTTTTTGATTGACCCGTATACCGGCATACGGGCCAATCAAAAATTGCTAAACACGGAGCTACTTCTGTTTAATGCGGAACATCGCAGTTCTGCATTAAACAGAAGTAGCTCTGTTGTTGCGATTTTTTGATTAGCCCATATACCGATATACGGGCCAATCAAAAATCGCTAAACACGGAGCTACTTCTGCTTAATCCGGAACTGCGATGTTCTGCATTAAACACAAGAAGCTCCGTGTTTAGCAATTTTTGATTGGCCCGTATGCCGGTATACAGGCCAATCAAAAAAAAACAAAGGGGAGGCTGCCCAGGATTTAAACCGGCAGTGCGGGACTCGGGATCAGGCTAATGATCTCGGGACAGTCCCACCCAAATAGGGACGTCTGGCAACCCTGACCTCCAAACAAAAGCAAATACACCAAAAAGGCTTTTAAGCATAGTAAAGGAAAGGAGAGGTATCGTCAAAAAAAAACCTAGGGGGCTGGAGGGAGGGTAACCAGGACTGCAACAGTGAATACACTCGAACATCTGCATTTATGGTAAGTGTACACAACTGTACTATGTTCTTCGTATTTCACTGGTGCAGTCATTACATTTGGGTAGATTCCCAAAGCTATGGTTGGGAGGAGGAGGGGTTTATACAGCATTAGTGCCAGCTATAAGGCCCTGCAAGACAGCAGTGGCAAAGCCAGCTCTGGATTTAGAGAAAACTGGTAAATGATAGTGCTTGGTGAAAGTATGTACAGAACTTCAGGTAGCAGCTTCTAGAATATCCCTGGTAGGAACACCTCTGAGAAAGGCTGCAGAAGTAGAGGTGGAGTGAGATCTGATCCCCTGGGGGATAGGTTTTCCATGGTGCTTATAGTAGAAATAAATGCAATGGCTTATCCATTTAGAAATGGTTTTGAAATAGCCTTCCCCTCTGCCCCTGCAGTAAATGCTACTAGCAATTGTTCAGGTTTTCTTCGAGATTTAGTCCTAAGTAGAATCTTAGTTGCCTGTGCACATCAAAGGAATGCAGAATCCGTTCCCCTTTGTTCTGTGGATTGGGGAAGAAGGTTGGCAAATGAATGGACTGATTAAGGGCCACACTGGAAACCACCTTGGGCATGAAGGATGGATTGGTCCAGAGAGATACCCTGTCCGCATGAAAGATGATGAAAGGCTCCACTGCCATAAGGGCCTGTAATTCAGATATCCTTCTAGCTGAAGTGATTGCTAAAAGGAAGGCTGTTTTCCAAGAAAGAAATTTTAAGTCTGCAGTAGCAGCTGTCTCGAAAGGAGGTAGAGTGAGTTTCTCCAAAACAAAGTTAAGGTCCCAGGCAAGTGTAGGAGCTCTCCTGGGTGGTCTCAAGTTTTTTGCCCCTCTGAGATACTGCTTGAGCAGAGGATGAGAGAAGAGGGGGGGGGGGTCTGTGTTATAGTGAGCTGAAATAGCGGAGGCGTGGATTTTAATGGAGGAAAAAGACAGGCCCTTGTGAAGCATCTCAGTTAAGTGTTGCAAAATCTGAGGTAAATCGGGCGCTGCTGTGCTTATCCCTAAAGACTGGTTCCAGGCACAGAATCTTTTCCATTTGTCAGCATACGATTTTCTAGTACTAGGTCTCCTCTCCTCCAAAATGACATCCATCACAGGTTTGCTGAGGGATAACGGTGAATTTTAGTGATTATCCAGGCAGCAAAGTTCAATGTTGAAAGCTGAGGGTGCAGAATTTGGCTCTCCTTGCTGAGACAGCAGGGAAGGGGTCTGAGACAGGTGTCATGGAGATATTTGCGACACACTGCGCAGGAGGGGGTACCAGTGTTGGTGCGGCCAGTCTGTATCAATCAAAATCAGCCTTGCTTTGTCCTGTTTGACTTTTAGTAGAACTTTGGAGAGCAGAGGCAGAGGGGGAAAGGTGTAGACTGATAGGTTTATCAACCTGAAGGACAGAGCATCCACTTCCCAGGCTTGTTTGTGGGGAGTCCTTGTGCAAAACTTGTCCAACTGGTAGTTCTGGGGGGGAGGAAATAGATCTATGTCTGGGCTCCCCATACGCTTGTCAACATGTTGAAAATCCGTGGTTCCAGTTTCCATTTGTGTGGGTCCATAAGGTTTCTGCTTAGTCCGTCTGCCAGTGTATTCAATTTTCCTGGCAGGAACTGAGCTTGTAGATGCACTTGGTAGCTCAAAGGTGTGTTCCACAATGCCATGGCTAGTCTGCAGAGGGGGTAGGAATGTGTACTCCCTGCTTATGTAACACATAACCGTGGTGTTGTCCGTCTTTACCATTAGTTGTCCTGGAAGAATGTAGTCCTTGAAGGCTGGCAGAGCATTCTGTACAGCTAACATTTCTTTTTGATTGATATGTAGGTGCATTTGATTTGGGTTCCATTGGCCCTGAATGCACTTCCCTGCCAGGTGAGCCTCCCATGCATAGTCTGATGTATCTGTAGTTAGGGTTTGGGCAGCAGGGGGGTAGTGTGAATGGTATTCCCTTGTTTTGGTGGCAGGCTTCTGCCCACCACAGGAACTCTAGGTGTAGGCACGGTATGATAGGAATCATTGTTTCCAGCCTGTGACAATGCTGACTCCATAGACTTTTTAGATACCACTGTAGTTTCCTCATATGCAGTCTTGCATATGGAATTAAAAGAATGCAGGAGGCCATGAACACCAAGGCTTGCAGTATTTATCTTGCAGACAGCAGGGTTTTTGTGGCCACTTGTTTGAAGTAAGTTACCAAATGAATTTGCTTCTCTGGCATGAGGAAAGCCATCTGGGCAGTTGTATTCAAGCTTGCACCCAGGAATGTAACCTGTTGACAGGGTACCAGTTGTGATTTCTTTTCGTTTATGGTGTACCCCAGATAAGTTAGAACCCTTTTTTACAAACGCCAGATGATTTAGAAGTATGCCCTGGTTTTCTGCCTGAATTAGACAATCGTCCAGGTATGGGTATATTTGAATATTTATTTGCCTGCAAAATGCAATAACTGTAGCCAGGCACTTTGTGAATACCCTGGGCACAGTAGACAAGCCAAAGGGCAGTGCAGAGAACCGATAATGCAAGTAGCCTGCTTTGAAGCGTAGGTATCTTCTGCAAGATTCCCTGACTGGGATGTGCAGGTATGCTTCTTTAAAATCCAGAGTTGCCAACCAGGCGTCTTTGCCTAGTATAGGAAGTAACTGAAGAGTCAGCATCCTGAATTTTGGAATCTCCAGAAAGGTGTTTAGAGGAGACAGGTCCAGGATTGAACGCCATGATTTGTCTTTTCTGGGTACCAGAAAGAGCCTGGAAAAGAAACCTTGTCCCTTTTCCTCTTCTGGTACCAGTTGAATCGCCCCCATGCTTAAGAGGTAAAGTACCTGTTTTTGAGCCTTTGTCCACTGATCTGGGGGCAGATCTGGCCACCTGTTTGGTGCTGGCAACGTGTGGCAATGAAATCTGTACCCCTGGGACACTATATTTAAAACTCATTTGTCCTGGGTTATGAGTTCCCAGTTCTTTGCATGAAGAGCAATCTTTCCCCCCAAAGGGGCGGTTAAAAGATAAGTGCTTGGTAATTTTAAAAGGAAGTCATTGAGACTGTTTACTATAGGGGGGGTGTCTAGTTATTTCCAGATTTGGAAGTGGAGGCCCCCCCACTGCTTGGTTCTGAGAGTCCCCTGAGACTGAAAGCTGGGGATTTTGCTGTGCCTGGGTTTGGCCTGAGAAGACCTAGAAGGGACCAGAAAAGACCAATTTTTAGTAGGCCAGTGCCTATTAAATCTATGAGGTTGCACTTGTAAAAAAATCTTTAACAGTTTGCATAGATTTAGCTTTATATTCCATCTTTTTAAGAACTTCTTCAGCCTTGCTGCCAAACAGGCGGTCCTGATTTAAAGAAGCATCCAACAATTTAACTTTAACATGATCAGGCAAAGATTGTTCCTTAAGCCAAGCATGCCTTCTAAGCACAGACCCAGTAACAGCAGCCCTGCAAGAGGCCTCTAAAGAATCAAAACCACAATGCAAAGTATGTTTTCCAACTTGTTCAGCAGAACGCATTAAGTCCTGTAAATCTTTATTTTCCACACAGTCAGGAATCAACATCATTTTCTGTTTAAGCAGTCCAATAACATGTTGCTGATATTTTAACATATGAAATTGGCAGTTTAAAACTCTGATTGCCAAGGTTGCAGAAGTATAAACATTTTTACCAAATCTATCCAGCACCCTGGAGTCTCTAACAGAAGAGGTAGGATTTTTAGCAGTAGAAGCCTTAATGCCCTTAGGTCCCTGAGAAATAGTCTCTGGATATGCAGCAGGATTTTTGAAAAGGAATTTGTGGGTCTCAGGAACCCTGTAGTATCGGTCAGGTTTACTAGGAGCAGGAGGCAGGGAATCAGGGGCCAAACTGGACTCCGAGAAAACATCAACAATGTCTAGTACAGGAGGTATAGCCAAAGGCCTATGCTGAGGTAGAAGGAGGAAATCCCTAAGCCTCTTTTTTGAATCAGAAAATTCCTGGCCTTCCCAGTGAAAATGCTCCCTTAACGTATGTAAAGTTTCCCCAAAAGAAAAGTCCTCAGGAGTGGAAGTAGAGGGAATGGAATCCTCTGCCTCAGAATCCTCATAAGTAGGTATGGACAAATCCAGGTTACCAGAAAAGTCAGAAGAAATAGAATCCGGATCAGAAGATTCATAAGCAAGCTCAGCCCTAGGCCTCTTGGGGGGGGGGGGGGGGGTTTGACTACCCCGGATTAGAGTTATTAGATCTTCAGCCATTTTTATCATTTGTTTTTTAGCGTCGATTTTTTAGATGTGGATCGAGATTTAGGCCTTAGTAATAAAGGCGGTGTCGTTTTAATATGCAAGTATGTAGGCCTGAATACACCCTCAGAAGCCGGTGCCTGCACCAGTGGCTCGAGACCCATCCAACGTAGAGACATCCGCGGGTTCCACAGTTGAAGTATCTTGCGGCATACCAGACTCCGAATGGGTCTCAGTAGAGGCCTGCAAATCAGAAGTAGCGGGAATCAGGGGCTGCGAAAGTGCCTCACTGAGTACCAGTGAACTGGCGACTGGCTTAGGAGAAGCGTCGTTGGCAGTTTTGGGCCTCGACGGCCTGTCTCTGTCTTTATCTTTGTGTTTTTTCAGAATCCCGGTAGTCGGATGGCTAATCGACGACACTTCTGGATAATTAAACCGAGAACTGAAATAATGAGGCGCAAAAATATAACAATGACGGATAGTGCGCTGACTAAATAAGGCACAAAACCGACAGTAAGGTACGTCGTGGTCAGGGCCTAGGCAAGGAATACAGTAAGAATGAAAATCTTTATGATGTATTTGTGTTCCAAAAGTAATGCAATTATTAACTTTTACTGACATCGGTAAGGAGCAAGAAAAGTTTCCCCAACGGGGTACTTAGCTTTAAGTTGAAGATTTCAGAGCTGAAACTCGAAAATGAAAATTTCAGGAGTGGCCGGCCGGCACTTGCAAACTGCTTCTGCGTCGGGCATCACACGGCAAGAAAGACTGATGTAATGGCGTCGGCTGCATGTTTTATACCCCTGACGACCTGACATCATGGAAGAAGGGACAGCACCTGACGCAGGACCCAAGACTTTGTTAATCAGGCCGACTGAGGGCAACCTGCCAGCAGATTACCCAAATGTAATGACTGCAACAGTGAAACACGAAGAACATCCAGGACTGCAACTGTGAATACACTCTAACATCTACTTTTATGTTAAGTGTACACAACTGTACTCTGTTCTTCGTGTTTCACTGTTGCAGTCATCACATTTGGGTGGAGGAGGAGGAATTTAGATAGCATTAGGACCAGCTACAAGGCCCTGCAAGACTGCAGTGGCAAACTCAGCTCTGGATTTAGAGAAAATTGGCAGATGGTAATGCTTGGTGAAAGTATGTACAGAATTCCAGGTAGCAGCTTCTAGGATGTTCCTGGTAGGGACGCCTCTGAGAAAGGCTGTAGAGGTAGATGCAGCCCTGGTTGAGTGGGGTCTGATCCCCTGTAGGATAGGTTTCCCATGGTGCTTGTAGCAGAAATGAATGCAATGTCCTAACCATTTGGAAATGGTTTGCTTTGAAATAGCCTTCCCCTGTGCCACTGCAGCAAATGCCACCAGCAGTTGGGTCAGATTTCCTTTGAGGTTTAGTCCTGTCCAAGTTGTCTGTGCACATCTAAGGAGTGCAGTACCCGTTCCCCTTTGTTCTGTGGATTAGGAAAGAAGGTTGGCAAATGAATGGACTGATTATGGGCCACACTGGATACCACCTTGGGCATGAAGGAAGGACTGGTCCTGAGGGACACCCTGTCACATGAAAGATGATGAAAGGCTCCACTGCCATAAGGGCCTGTAATTCCGAAACCCTTCTTGCTGAAGTGATTGCTAAAAGGAAGGCTGTTTTCCAAGAAAGGAATTTTAACTCTGCACTTGCAGCTGACTCAAAAGGAGGAAGAGTGAGTTTTTCCAATACAAAGTTAAGGTCCCAGGCGAGTTGCGGCTCTCCTGGGTGGTCTTAGGTTTCTCGCCACTCTGAGAAACATCTTGAGCAGTGGATGTGAGAAGATGGGCGGTTCTGTGCTGTAATGAGCTGAAATGGCTGAGGCATGAATTTTGATGGAGGAAAAAAAAGCCCTTGTGAAGCATCTCAGTTAAACATTGAAGAATCTGAGGTAAATTGGGCGCAGTTATGTCCATCCCATGAGTTTGGTTCCAGGCAAAGAATCTTTTCCATTTTCAGCACAAGATTTTCTAGTACAAGGCCTCCTTGCCTCCAAAATGACATCCAACACTTGTTTACTGAGGGATGGCAATGGAGAGATTAGATAATTAGCCAGGCTGCCAGGTTCAGGGTTTGAAGCAGAGGGTGCAGAATCTGGCTAGCCTGCTGTGACAGCAGGGTAGGAGTTTGAGGCAGGTGCCGTGGAGCCAGCAGTGACACGCTGTACAAGAGGGGGTACTAGTGTTGGCATGAGCAATCTGGTGCAATCGGTATTGTCTCCTTGGTTTGTCCTGTTTGATCTTTAGTAGTACTTTGGAGAGGCGAGGCAGAGGAGGAAAGGCATAAACTGATAGATTTTTCCAGCTGAAGGACAGAGCATCCACTTTCCAAGCTTGTTTGTGGGGAGTTCTGTTGCAGAATTTGTCCAATTGGTAGATCTGGGGGGAGGCAAACAGGTCTATATCTGGGCTCCCCCACTTAACATGTTGAAAGTCTTTGGTTCCAGTTTCCACTCGTGTGGATCCATTACATTTCTGCTTAGTTTGTCTGCCAATGTATTTAGTTTTCTTGGCAGAAACTGAGCCTGTAGATGCACTTGGTATATCAAGGCTGTGTTCCACAGAGCCATGGTAAGTCTGCAGAGGGGGTATGAATGGGTATCCCCCCTGCCTGTTTATGTACCACATAACGGTGGTGTTGTCCGTCTTTACCATTAATTGTCCTGGAAGAATGTGGTCCTTGAAGGCTGTCAGAGCATTCTGTACAGCTAGCATTTCCTTTTGATTGATATGCAGGTGCATTTGACTTGGGTTCCATTTGTCCTGAATGCACTTCCCTGCCAGGTGAGCCCCCCCTGCATAGTCTGATGCGTCTGTTGTTAGGGTTTGGACGGCAGGGGGTACAGTGAATAGTAGACCTTTGCTTTGGTGACAGGCCTCTGCCCACCAAAGGAACTCTAACCGTAGGCAAGGAATGATAGGAATCATTGCTTCTAGATCCCGAGAATGTTGACACCATAAGCTTTTTAAATACCACTGTAGTTTCCTCATATGCAGTTTTGCATATGGAATTAGTAGAATGCAGGAGGCCATGAACCCCAAGGCTTGCAGTATTTGCCTTGCAGATAAGCAGGGTTTTTGTGGCCATTAGTTTGAAGTAAGCCAAATTAATTTGTTTCTCTGGCGTGAGGAAAGCCATCTGGGAAGTTGTGTTCAAGCTTGCTCCCAGGAATATAATTTGTTGACAGGGTACCAGATGTGATTTCTTTTCTTTTATGGTGTACAACAGACAAGTTAGCACCTTCTGTACAAATGACAGATGACTCAAAAGTATGTCCTGGCTTTCTGCCTGAATTAGACAATCGTCCAGGTATGGGTATATTTGAATATTTCTTTGCCTGCAAAATGTAATGTATCCCTGAAAAATGACCTTTAAAGACCCACTGCTCCTTTGTTACAGAGAGCCAATTTTCTTTGCAGAGGGAGAGCCTTCCTCCTAGTTTTTGGTGAGTGAAAAGAGGGCATGGGGGGGAAAGGGATCCATTGAGAGACTTTGCCATAGAGGGATGCCTTAGAACTCCCTGCCTTTGGAGTGTAAGTGGTTCACTGTTTGGATTTCTGCTGTCCCCGGGATAGGAGTCTGGGTGGTCTGTCCCTGTGGGGCATTATCTTGCCCCTGTCTGCTAGGTGCAGGAAAGGACCAGTGTTTTGAGGGAAAATTCCTGCTGAACCTAGGAGGTTGTACCTGAAGGAAATCTTTTACTCTTTGCATAGATTTTGCTTTGTCTTCCATCTTTTTAAGCACCTCTTCTACTTTTCTCCAAACAAGCAGTCCTTGCCCAAGGGTGCATCAAGTAATTTAGATTTGACATGATCAGGGAGAGGTTGTTTCTTCAACCATGCATGTCTCCTAATGACAGATCCTGACACTGTTGCCTTGCTTGAGGCTTCTAGGGCATCATATCCACGGTGTAATGAGTGTTTAGCCACTTGACAAGTAGAGTGCAGTAAATATGCTAACTCTTTCAAATTGGCACAGTCAGGAAAGGTTGAAATCTTTTGTTTTAATAGTTCCAAAGTATGTTGTTGATATGTTAACATGTGGAACTGACAGTTGAGTCCACTGACAGCTAAGGCTGCAAAGGTGTATACTTTTTTACCCCTTCTATCCAGAGCTCTGGAGTCCTTGTCAGAAGGAATAAGGATTCTTTGCAGAACTAGCCTTGGCTCTTTTTAGTCCCTGTGTATTGACTTCTGGGTCTGCAGTAGGACTTCTGCACAGGTATTTATGAGAATCTGGTACTCTAATACCGGTCAGGTTTTCTGGGAGCAGGTGGGAGGGCGTCAAAAGTTAAGCTAGATTCATGGAAGACATCATCAACCACCTCTAAGATTGGAGGGATGGCCAAGAGTCTGTGCTGAGACAGGTGTAGAAACTCTTAGTCTTCTCTTAAGACTGAGGGAAGTCCTGGGATTCCCACTGGAAATGTTCCCTGAGGGTGTGAAGGGTTTCCCCAAAGGAAAGATCTTCTGGAGGGGAGGCAGAAGGAATGGGTTCCTCTGCATCTCAATCCTCATAAGCAGTCAGAGGTTGCTGTTCCTCTTCAAAATCTGAATAATCAGACTCCTCAGAATCCTGTTCTGTCAGTATTTCAGGAGAAAGGTCTCTTTTCCTTTTAGAAGGTGTGGCCTGACTACTCCTGATAAAGGTGATAAGATCCTCCGCCATTTTAAGCATTTGAGTGTGGGGTGGTGGAGCAGGAGTAAAATGGTGGCTAGAGGTAGCTTTCCTAGGAGTGGTCTTGCTTCTAGGCCTAAGAGTATCCATTGGTCTGACAGAAATGGCAGTCAGAGAAGACGTCGATATTTGTCTAGGTTTGGTAATGTGAAAAACCTCCTCGGAAGCTGGTGTCTGTGTTGCGGCTCCGGACCCAACCAAGGCAGAGACAACCAAAGGACCGGAAGATGAAGAAGATTTCTGTGGCATACAGGACTCTGAAAAGGTCTCAGTAGAGGCCTACGAAGTATCGAATCGGGCATCAGGGGCTGCAAAGGGGCCTCACAGAATTCTGGAAAACTGACGACCTGCTTAGCGGTCGAGTCGTCGGAAGGCTTAGCCTTGTGTGGTCTGTCTCTATCTTTAGCCTTACGTTTTTTTGGAATGTCTACGGATTGTTGGCTGACGGATGCCATTCCGTCATGCAAAGACTGAAGACGAAAATACCTGGGTACAATAAGAGCTCTACGATGAATGGTTCTCGCATTAAAGAGGGAACAGTACCGGCTACATGGGACATCACGGTCTGGGACTAAAGTGACAGAGTATGAATGAAGTCCCAGTGTAGAACTTGCTTTCCACAGGCGAGACAATTGTTAACTTTTTCGGACATCAGTTAGTGCAAGAAAACAGGATCCCCAACAGGCTACTTAGCTTTAGACATTTTCAGCTGTAATTCAAACTCTAGTAGCGACCGACGGGCACACTTGTGAGCTGCTTCTGCTATGGGCTCCACGGCAAGAAAGAATGATGTAATGGCATTGGCTGCATTCCTTTATAGCACTGAAAACCTGATGTCATGCAGCAAGTGACAGCAGCTGACGCAGAAAAACATTGACTTTGGTATTCAGGCCAGCTGAGGGCTACCACAGCAGGGATAAATCCACAGGTGATAACTGCAACAGTGAAACAAGAACAACATCTGACTGTTCCAAACATCTAGGAATCTTTGGATCTGAACTAGATACAAGTGCTGGACACAGTGATTTCTTACAGGACTTGTCAGATTCTGACTTCTCTTTTTCTTTAAGTTTTTCTTTATCCTGTTGTCTGTTTTTTGTCTTTTTCCCTTTCTTTCTGGTTGTCCTTCACTTTCTTGTCCTTCCCAGTGGGGGAGGAAGTAGTAGTAAATGGCACAGCAGACCCTGTCTATGGTGGAGAAGGCACTTACAATTAACTTTTCCCCTCCTGGTTTGAACAGCCTGGGAGCTAAAGAATAAGTGTTGAGATGGGTAGCACCTAAGCAATAAACACTGTTGAGGGAGCTTGTGCCCATATTCTCTACACTTTTTAAACCTTACCATCAGACATGACTCAAAGTTGAGGCAAGGACTCTAGAAAAAACTATCGTTACCAAGTCTAACTACTTAAGTTTTACTACCTATAGAAAACACAAACTATAAACTAGTTACACAGCTAAACTAACCCTATGGTAATACACTAGCATTAAACATACCTATAATCAAAACAAACAGTAATCTAAGCACACTAAAAACAGTCCTATTATAACTAGTCTTAAACCCATAAACCTAAGTAGCAATCCTAAATTTTACTACATTAACTAAATGGTTGGAGAGAAAACTATTCTCAGTAGAGAAGGAAAATGGTGAAGAAAAGCAAAAAACTGCACTCAAAGCATACAGCTCGCAGCAGTCCTCAAAAACAAGAACTAAAACATCAGGCAACAAAACAAGATTGGAGATACTGAAGTGGAGTTCATGAAATTATTAGTATGGGAGTAGTCAGAGCCGTGCAATTGAGAAGCTGCAGTCATCTGCGAACTTGGTCAGCCACAGTCCTTCCATGTTGGCCTGTACCTCCGAGAAATATATACCGAACAAGAGAGGTCCCAGGACTGAGCCTTGTGGGACATCACTTGTAACTGGTTTGGAGTCGGACATGGCTCCAGCAATTCTAACCATGTGGGTTCTGTCCTTGAGCCAATTTGCAATCCATCTAGTGACATAGGGGTTTATATTTAAGCTGGTGAGCTTATCTATAATGCCCGAGTGGGGTACTGTATCGAAGGCTTTTGCGAGGTCCAGGTAGGCTGTGTGGACCACCCTCCCCTCGTCAATGGCCTTGGTGACTGTTTCAAAGAAATCAACCAGGTTTAAGAGGCAAGATCTGCCCTTAACAAAGCAGAACTGGGTAGGATCCAGTGTCTGTAGGTCCCCAATATCTTTATTTATGAGGTCCATGATGATCCTTTCCATAGCTTTGCAGACCAAACTAGTCAGGCTTATGGGGCGATAGTTTCCAGGATCCGTTGAGGCACCACCTTTATGGAGAGGGACCACTGTTGCTGTACGCCACTCTTTGGGCACATATCCTGTAGTAAGGCTGAGATTGAACGGTAGTTTTATGTTTGGGTTTAGCTCTTCTTGGAGTTCATGTAGGACGCAGCCCAGGACACCATCTGGTCCCATTGATGCTATGTTTTTTGCTTTGGAGAGGGCGGCTCTTACCTGAGCATCTGAGATGTCAGGGGGGCAGCACTCTGCTGGGATAGATATTTGTCCTTTTGGTGGGGGTGGGGGTGGGGGGTTTGCGCTGAACCTGTCAGCTAGGATGTTGGCAATGTCTGTGGGTTCAGTGTATTTTTTATCATTTTGGACTAATTCTGAGCATATCTGGGAATTACCACCCAGGTTCCTAACATAACTAAAGAAAGCCTTGTGATTATCCTTAGTGTCCCGTGCAATTTTTCTCTCGAAGCTGGCCTTAGACAATTTTATGAGTGCCCGTAGTTTTTTGCTAATACTGATCAGTGGTGCCTTCCCTTTTTGGGATTTTGCTCTATCATTTAGTAGCTTCCTCCTTCTATTGTATAGTTTGTTTATGGCTGGGGTCCACAAGACAGGACGTCGGCCTTTGGAGGATTGGGTCTTTGTTTTATTTGGGATCGCATGATCCATGCATTCCTGAAGGTGTTCATAGAATGCGTTTATAAAGGATTTTGCGGTCTGGGCCGTATTTGCTACAGGCCCGGGGGCTTTGAAGGATTCCACCTCAGTTTTGAGGAGTGTGAAATTTGCTTTAGAGAAGTTTTTCACTGTGGTTTTCTGGGCAGGGGGTGGGGTCGGGATGTGAATATCCAGTGAGATTAGTTTATGGTCTGATCTTACCAGTGAGGGATACACTTCTGGTCTGGAGCATAGAGTCCCCATGTTGGTGATGATCAGGTCCAGTATGTTTTCCCCTCTTGTGGGAGTGGTAACAAGTTGTTCCATAGCATTTGAGTTTATAAATTCTAGGAACCTTTGGGCTAGGGTGTTGGAGCAAGAGTAATGCTCCCAGTCTATGTTTGGGTAGTTGAAGTCGCCCAATATAATGGTGTTTGGAGAGACCTTCATATTTTCCAGTGTTCTCAGGAAGGCCGAGTGGGGTTCCTGGGTTTGGGAGGGTGGTCTGTAGCAGGCTATAAACTGGAAGGCAGTTTTACCCACTGTTAGTTGCACATGGATAGTCTCTGATGCTTCGTGCTTTGCCACCAACCTGGAGGTGTGGGTATCTTTGATAGTGCACTTGCCAAACTCAACTGACAGCTGACAAAGGCCTACATCAGTCAAGATGCTGGTTTGAGATCATATTTTTTAAAGCTGAAATACTGAATCTGCAACGCAAAATCCCAGTAGACATCATAACAGCTGCATGTCAAGCCACTGTGGGAGAAACCCTGATGCCAGATGATTGGAGGGTCCTTATCAACAAAGGTGCTGACTCGAGTGGGTCTACAGATAGTACCATTACTGAAAATCACTTGTACTGAGGATTGCCAATCTGTGAAGAAGTCTAATTGGACCACTCCAAAAGATCAGGTTTGTTGGCCACAACCTCTGGCTAACTGACTTGGGAAGAGGGAAGAAAAAAGTACAGTTTTGTACCTACCATAAATGTAGATGTTCGAGTGTTCACACTGCTGCAGTCATCACACTTGGGTTATCCTGCCATCAGGCGGTCCCGCAGTCGGCCAGAGTTCCAAAGTCTTGGTCTGGCGTCAGTTGCTGTCGCTTCTTCACTGACGTCAGTGCGCCAGGAGTATATAATATGCATCGGAAGCCATTTTCTTCAGTTTTTCTTGCCCCAGATGTCAGGTGCCCCCAAGTGGGTAGGCAATATATATTGCTAATCAAAAAATATACATATAAAATAAAAACAACACCTTCAGTTACCAGCAAATACACCCCAAAGGTTGTATAGGATAGAAGGGTATAGATAAGTCCAGCTAGTTCAGAGGGGATGGAGGGAGGGTAACCTGGACTGCAGCAGTGTGAACACTCGAACATCTACATTTATGGTAGGTACAGAACTGTACTATGTTCATCGTGTTACACTGCTGCAGTCATCACACTTGGGTTGAATCCCAAAGCGAAGTTTGGGTGGCTGGTCTGTAAAGAGTTAGGATTGGCTAAGAGGCCCTGCAGAACTGCAGTGGCAAATCCTGCTCTGGATTTAGAGTAAAGAGGCAGGTGGTAATGCTTGGTGAAGGTGTGCACTGAACTCCAAGTTGCAGCCTCCAAAATTTCCTTGGTAGGTACTCCAATGAGAAAGGCTGTTGAAGTGGCTGTTGCCCTGGTGGAATGAGGCCTAATGTTATTAGGGACTGATTTTCCATGCTGTGTGTAGCAGTACCGAATACAGTGTCCTATCCATTTGGAAATAGTCTGCTTTGAGATAGCCTTGCCTTGTGATCCTGCAGCATATGCTACAAACAGTTGATCTGTTTTCCTGAAAGCTTTTGTTTTGTCCAAGTAGAAGCGTAGCTGCCTGTGTATGTCCAAAGAATGCAGAAGTTTCTCCCCTTTATTTTGGGGATTTGGATAAAAAGTAGGCAAATGGATGGTTTGGTTAAGAGCCACACTAGATACCACCACCTTTGGCATGAAGGTAGGGTTTGTCCTTAAAGATACCCTATCCTGATGAAAAATTATAAAAGGTTCCACTGCCATTAATGCCTGTAGCTCTGAGACTCTTTGTGCTGAAGTTATTGCTAGGAGCAGAGCTGTTTTCCATGATAAAAATTTTAGATCGGCTGTATTGGCTGGCTCAAAAGGTTGTAGGGTCAGTTTTTCCAAAATGAAATTGAGGTCCCAAGTTGGTGTTGGTGCTCTCCGGGGCGGTCTTATGTTTTTAGCCCCTCTGAGGTACTGCTTTAGCAAGGGATGAGAGAATAAAGGAGGATCCGTGTTGTAATGTGCAGAAATGGCAGAGCGTGAATCTTAATTGATGAAAAGGATAGGCCTCTGTCCAGCATCTCCGTTAAGTATTGTAAAATCTGAGGAATGTTTGAAACAAGAGGGTCCAGGCTGTGAGCCTGGGTCCAGGCGCAGAATCTCTTCCATTTTTCTGAGTAAGCTTTCCTGGTGCTAGGTGTCCTGGCCTCCAAAATGACATCCATAACAGCTTTAGAGAGAGGTGTTGCCTGTTTGACTAAGTATCTGCCATGCAGCCAGGTTTAGGGTTTTGAGCTGACCGTGCAGGATCTGATTGTTTTGTTGAGTCAGGAGGTGTGGAATTTGGGGCAAAATCCATGGTGGCCCCTGAGCCAAGTTCCTTAAGATAGGGTACCAGTGCTGGCATGGCCAGTCTGGAGCAATCAGGATAATCTGTGTTTTTTCTTGTCTGGCTTTTAGGAGTACCTATGAAAGGAGAGGCAGTGGTGGGAAGGCATAGACTTTTAGGTTTTTCCAGCTGACCAGAAGAGCATCCACTTTCCATGCTTGTTTGTGATAAGTCCTTGTGCAGAATTTTTGTATTTGGCAATTCAGAGGGGAGGCAAAAAGATCTATGTCTGGGCATCCCGATTTTTGTGTTATCATGCTGAAGATTCGTGGATTCAATTTCCATTCGTGAGGGTCCATGACATTTCTGCTTAGGTCGTCTGCCAGAGTATTTTTCTTTCCTGGCAGGAATTGTGCTTGCAGGTGAACTTGGTACGTTAGAGCTGTGTTCCACAAGGTCATGGCTTGCCTACATAGGGGATAAGAATGAGTGCCCCCTTGTTTGTTTATGTACCACATTATTGTGGTGTTGTCTGTCTTTAGTAATAGTTGTCCTGGATGTAGAAGGTCCTTGGAAAGCTGTTAGGGCATTTTGAACAGCCAACATCTCTTTTTGACTGATGTGAAGACGCATATGGTCTGTGGTCCACCTGCCCTGAATACATGTTCCTGCCATGTGAGCTCCCCAGGCGTAATCCGAAGCATCTGCTTGCCTGGCTGTGGGTTGGGTAAAAGGCTGACCCTTGTTTAGGTGACATGCCTGTGCCCACCATCGAAACTCCTGTTGTAGGCAGGGAATTATTGGAATTACTGCTTCTAGACTGTGAGAATGTTGAGTCCAAACACTTTTTAGGTACCACTGTAATTTCCTTACATGCAGTCTGGCATATGGTATTAGTAGTATGCAGGATGCCATGAATCCCAGGGCCTGCAGAATTCTTCTTGCAGGGAGATGGGACGTTTTTGCCAGTAGTTGAAAATATTGAGTTAGTTGCACTTGTTTGTCTAGCGTGAGGTAAGCCATCTGGGCCGTTGTATTTAATCTGGCACCCAGGAATGTAATCTGTTGTGAGGGCACTAGTTTTGTCTTCTTTTTGTTTACTGTGTACCCTAGAGAAATTAGCAACTTTTTCACAAACGCTAGATGCTGTAGAAGAATGCCCTTTGTCTCTGCTTGAATGAGGCAGTTGTCCAGGTATGGATATATCTGAATTCCTTTTTGTCTGCAAAATGCAATTACTAGTGCCAGGCACTTTGTGAAGACCCTGGGCGCAGTAGATAAGCCAAAGGGTAATGCATTGTACCAGCTTTGAATCGGAGGTATCTTCTGCAATTTTGTTTGATAGGGACATGCAGGTATGCCTCTCTGAGGTCCAGAGTAACAAGCCAAGCCTTCTTGCCCAGCATGTGTAGAAGCTGCTGTAATGTCAACATTTTGAATTTCGGAATATCCAGGTAAGTATTCAGAATTGAAAGGTCCAGTATAGGCCTCCAGGCTTTGTCCTTTCTGGGGACCAGGAAGAGTCTTGAGTAAAATCCTTGTCCTTGTTCCTGTTCCTGTTGTGGTACTTTTTGTACAGCTCTCATGTCCATGAGGGCTGAAAAATTTGTTTTTGTGCCTCTGCCCATTGATTTTGTGGCAGGTCTGGTATCCCTTTTAGCTTTGGTAAAGTATGGAAGTGGAATCTGTAACCTTGAGAAACAATATTCAGGACCCATTTGTCTTGGGTGATTGTTTGCCAGTTTTGAGAAAAAAGTGCTAGTTTTCCCCCTAAGAGGGCTTCCAGAAGGGACGCGCTTGGCGTACACAAAGGAAAGTCATTGTGACTGTTTCCCGTAAGGTTGAGACTTGTCCTCACCTTCTTTTGGGGTTGAGGTGCCCCACTGTCGTTGTCTGTTTGAGCCTTGGTGTTGAGATCTGCCTCTTGGGCATCTGTATCTGCCTCTCTGTGGTCTGTCTGACACTGGAAAGGACCAATTTTTTGTTGGCCAATTTCAGCTAAACCGAGGTGGCTGTACCTGTAAGAAATCCTTGACTGTTTGCATGGATTTAGCTTTATCCTCCATTTTCTTTAACACCTCTTCTGCCTTAACACCAAACAAGGTATCATGTTGTAAAGGAGCATCCAATAACTTTGCCTTAACATGTTCAGGTAAACTCTGTTCTTTTAACCAAGCATGTCTTCGAATAACAGAACCTGTAACTGCGGCTCTACAAGAGGCCTCTAAAGAATCAAAACCACATTGCAGAGTATGTTTTCCCACCTGTTCAACTGCATGCAATAAATCCTGCATTTCTTTACAATCAGGAGCTTCTGAGCTAGCAAGCATTTTCTGTTTTAACTGAGCCATTAAATATTGTTGGTACTTAAGCATGTGAAACTGGCAATTTAAAGCTCTTATTGCTAAAGTTGCAGACGTGTATACTTTCTTCCCCCATCTATCCAAAGCTCTGGAATCTCTGTCAGAGGGTACTGGATTTTTTGCAATGGAAGCCTTAACCCCTTTTGGACCCTAGGAAATAGTTTCTGGATCAGCAGAAGGGTTTTTGTAAAGAAACTTGTGAGAGTCAGGGACTCTATAATACCTATCTGGCTTGGCTGGAGCAGGGGGCAAAGAGTCCGGAGATAAGCTGAATTCAGAGAATACATCATCCACAATGTCTAGCACATGCGGAATAGCCAGGGGCCTGTGCTGAGGCAATAAGAGGAAATCCCTGAGCCTTTTCTTGGATTCTGAGTATTCTTGACTTTCCCAATGGAAATGTTCCCTCATGGTATGTAAAGTTACCCCAAAAGAGTAATCCTCAGGAGGAGAGGCTGAAGGGATAGATTCTTCAGCATCAGAGTCCTCATAGGGGGTAAAGAGTATCCCTGGTCTGAAGAGGAATCAGAGAAAATGGAAACCTGATCAGAGGAGTCATAGTCTGTATCCTGCCTAGGCCTTTTCTCGGGAGGGGGATGGGAACCCCTAATTAGAGGAATGAGGTCTTCGGCCATTTTACGCATCTGTTTCTTAGGCATGGAGGACTGTCCAGAGAGAATGCTGTACTTGTTTCTTTGTCTTTAATGGTACCTTTGTCTTGGTTGTTTTAATGGTAAGTTGTGAAGGTCTGAAAACACCCTCAGAAGCCGGTGCCTGCTCAGCGGCTACGGACCCATCTGAAGGATTAGTTTCCGTAGGCCCAATACCTTGAGTTTCCAGAGGCCTAGTTGTCTCCACGTGGGAGTCGGAGGCGGCTGTGGCTCTGAGGTAGCGGGTGTCAGGGGCTGCGAAAGCGCCTCACTGAGAACCGGCGACTGGCCTAGAAGAGGTTTCGTCGTTGGTTTTGGACCTCGGATGCCTGTCTTTATCCTTGTCTTTGCGTTTTTTTCGGAATTGCGGTCGTTGGTTGATCCGACGGCATAGTATAATTAAACATTCAGCCAAAGTAGTGCAAAGCAAAATCAAAACGTCTTTTTATAGTGCCTTTGTTAAATCTAGCACAGAACCGACAACTAGTGATGTCGTGATCAGGGCCTAGGCATGGGATACAGTAAGAGTGGAAGTCCTTATGAGATATTTGCTTCCCACAAGAAATACAATTATTAACTTTTTCTGACATCGGTCTGAGGCAAGAAAAAAGTTTCCCCAACGGGGTACTTAGCATCATTGAAGACTTCGGATCTGAAATTCAACTTTGACAATCTCAGGAGTAGGCCGACCGGCACTTGCGAACTGCTTCTGCTTCGGGCGGCAAGAAAGACTGAAGAAAATGGCGTCGGGATGCATATTATATACCCCTGGCACACTGACGTCAGGGAAGAAGCGACAGCAACTGACGCCGGACCAAGACTTTGGAACTCTGGCCGACTGTGGGTCCGCCTGACGGCAGGATATCCCAAGTGTGATGACTGCAGCAGTGTAACACGATGAACATCATGAAACACACTCCCTGAATTAGAGATGGGGACATACCATCCCCATGACCCCTCATCATTTATTTACATTTGTCAATTGGAACAGAACATTGATCCACGAGGACAATTTTCAAGTCTGACCCATGACTACAAAATCAGTTAAAAGCCAATGGTGTACACCATCAAAAAAAGTTTGCGGGGGGGGGGCATGGCCAAGATGCCTGACTGCTAGCAGCACTGAACATTAGCTCTTCTTATAACATTTTTATTCTGCCAGGAAATTTAATCTAATTTTTAGAAATACGAATCCAAAAGTATATCAGAAGATTTGTGAATACAGGTCCTTTATTATTTTTTAAAAATGAGTACTAAAACATACATTTTTATTATGTTTTCCTGTCAAGAAGTTTTTCCTCAAGAAATCCAAGTATGAGTAACTTGAAGAACTCTCATCAGGACAGTGTGGTAAAGAAGGAGCTGCAAACATTAATAACTACTATTCAAGAACTATCTATAAAAATGGACAAACTAGAGAATAAAATAAATACTATTAAACAAATCTGTAGTAAGTAGCTGGACATTCTTAGTGAAATGGCTAAAAAGCATTCTGAACAAATTGCTTATATCGAGGAATCTGTAACAGATATGGATGGCAGACTGATGGAATGTGAAAGTCAAAATGAGTTTCTTTTGAAACAGAATACAAAGCTAACAGAAAAGCTGGAAGACCTAGAAAGTAGGTCACGGAGAAACAACATTAGAATCTATGGAGTACCAGAAAAAGAGGAGGGAACTGATATGATGCACTTTCTTAATAACTGGCTTCCAACAGCACTAAATCTTCCTGAAGCCCTTTCCTTTGGTATAGAGAGGGCTCACCTGTCTCTAGCAAAACCTGCTTCAACAACAGTTTCTCCTAACCCCAGATCCATCATTGCTGGATTTTTGTCCTCCCAAGATAAGGATTTGGTTCTGAAGTCTGCGTGGAATAATTATCCCATCAAGACAAAGAACAAACTCATTAGTTTTGACAATGACTATACTTCGTCTGTCATATCTAGAAGTAAAGAATGTGTTCCCTTGATAAAATCTCTTAAAAAAAGTTATCAAAGCACAAATTCTCTTTCCCTCCAGGATAAAATATTTTTACCAGAAGGTGAGAAGATCTTTAGCTGTTTGTCAGAGGCTTTGGACTTTATTCATAAGAAAAAAATACTAACTGATATAAAGTACAGTTGTGTACCTACTATAAATGTAGATGTTTGTGTGTTTTCACTGTTGCAGTCATTACACTTGGGATATCCGCCGGCAGGCTACCCACAGTCGGCCCGAGTTCCAAAGTCTTGGTCCGGTGTCAGTTGCTGTCGCCTCTTCCCTGACGTCAGTGCGCCAGGGGTATAAAAGATGCAACCAACGCCATTTTCTTCCATTTTTCTTGCCCCAGATGTCAGGTGCCCCCAGACATGAAGGCTGGAAAAATAAAAATATGCCAAAAAGCATGCATGTACTAATATAAACATTTCCTTCATCTACAAGCAAATACACCACATAAGTTGTAATAGAGTTGAGAAGTACAGAGAAGTCCCAGCAATGAAAAAGGAACAGTGAATACACTCGAACATCTACATTTATGGTAGGTACACAACTGTACTATGTTCATCGTGTTTCACTGTTGTAGTCATTACACTTGGGTTGAATCCCAAAGCTGAGATTAGGCGGCTGGGTCTAGAATGAATTTGGAGAAGATACCAGGCCCTGCAGGACTGCAGTGGCAAAGCCTGCTCTGGATTTTGAGTAGAGAGGCAAGTGGTAGTGCTTGGTTAAAGTGTGCACTGAGCTCCAGGTGGCAGCTTCTAAAATGTCTTTGGTTGGTACTCCTCTGAGAAAGGCTGCTGAAGTGGCTTTTGCTCTGGTAGAATGTGGCCTAATGACCTTAGGCACTGATTTGCCATGTTGTGCATTAACAGAAGCGGATACAGTGTCCTATCCATTTTGAAATTGTCTGTTTTGTGATCGGTCTTCCTTGTGATCCTGCAGCATAGGCTACAAAGAGTTGCTCAGTTTTTCTGAAAGCTTTTGTTTTGTCCAAGTAGAATCGTAGCTGTCTGTGTATATCCAAAGCGTGCAGAAGTCTCTCCCCTTTATTCTGAGAATTTGGGTAGAAAGTTGGTAAATTGATGGTTTGGTTCAGGGCCACATTGGAAACTACTTTTGGCATGAATGTTGGGTTTGTCCTGAGAGAAACCCTGTCCTGGTGAAAAATGATGAAAGGTTCCACAGCCATTAATGCCTTTAACTCTGATACTCTTCTTGCTGAAGTTATTGCTAGGAGCAGAGCAGTTTTCCATGATAAGAATTTTATATCAGCTGTGCTGGCTGGTTGAAAAGGAGGCAGTGTGAGTTTTTCTAAAACAAAATTGAGATCCCAAGTTGGTACTGGTGCTCTCCTTGGGGGTCTTATGTTTTCTGCCCCTCTGAGGTACTGTCTTAGTAGAGGATGTGAAAAAATAGAAGGTTCCGTATTGTAATGAGCTGAAATGGCAGAGGCATGGATTTTAATTGATGAGAAAGATAGACCTTTGTCCAGCATCTCAGTTAGGTATTGTAAAATCTGAGGTATATTTGGAACAAGTGGGTCGAGCCCTTGTGCCTGGTTCCAAGCAGAGAATTTCTTCCATTTTTCTGCATAAGATTTCCTAGTGCTGGGCCTCCTGGCTTCTAAAATGACATCCATAACAGCTTTAGAGAGAGGTGCAGTCTGAGTGGCTACATTATCTGCCATGCTGCCAGATTTAAGGTTCTGAGTTGACTGTGCAGAATCTGATTGTTTTGTTGAGTCAGTAGATGAGGAATTTGAGGTAAAGGCCAAGCTGGGCCCTGAGACAAGCTCTTTAGGATTGGGTACCAGTGCTGGCGTGGCCAGTCTGGGGCAATCAGGATAATTTTTGGCCTTTCTTGTCTGACTTTTAGGAGCACCTTGGTAAGAAGAGGCATTGGAGGGAAGGCATAGACTGTCAGAGTTTTCCAGCTGAATGATACAGCATCCACTTTCCATGCTTGAGAGTGATAAGTTCTTGTGCAGAATTTCTGTAGTTGGCAATTGTGTGGGGAGGCAAAAAGATCTACATCTGGGCATCCCCATTTCCTTGTTATCATGCTGAACACCTGTGGATTTAGTTTCCATTCGTGAGGGTCCATGAGATTTCTGCTTAGTTCATCTGCCAGCGTATTTTTTGTTCCTGGCAGGAATTGTGCCTGCAGATGTACCTGATATGTTAGTGCTGTGCTCCACAAGGTCATGGCTTGCCTGCATAGGGGGTAGGAATGTGTGCCCCCTTGCTTATGTACCACATAACTGTGGTATTGTCCGTCTTTATTACAAGTTGTCCTGGATGTAGTAGGTCCTTGAAAGCTGTCAGGGCATTCTGTACAGCTAGCATCTCTTTCTGATTGATGTGAAGATGCATTTGTTCCTTGGGCCACGTGCCCTGAATACATTTTCCTGCCATATGTGCCCCCCAGGCATAATCCGATGCATCCGTTGTCATTGTCTGCCTGGCTGTGGGTAAGGTGAAAGGCTGTCCCTTATTGTGGTGACAGGCTTGGGACCACCATCGAAACTCCTGTTGTAGGCAGGGAATTAAAGTTATGATTATCTCCAGGCTGTGACAATGTTGAGTCCAAACACTTTTTAGATACCATTGTAGTTTCCTCATATGCAGTCTTGCATATGGAATTAGTAGAATGCAGGACGCCATGAAGCCCAGGGCATGCAGAATGTTTCTTGCAGGGAGCTGGGTCTTTGTTGCCATCAGTTGAAAGTATTGAGTTAGTTGCCTTTGTTTGTCTGGCGTGAGATAAGCCATCTGGGCAGTTGTATTTAAGCTTGCACCCAGGAATATTATCTCTTGAGAGGGCACTAGTTTTGATTTCTTTTCGCTTACTGTGTACCCTAGGCAAATTAGTAATCTTTTTACAAACGCCAAATGCTTTAGTAGAATACCCTTGCTCTCTGCTTGAATAAGGCAGTCGTCCAAGTAGGGATATATTTGAATTCCTTTTTGTCTGCAAAATGCAATTACTGGTGCCAGGCATTTTGTGAAGACCCTGGGCACAGTAGATAAGCCAAAGGGCAGTGCAGAGAATTGGTAATGCATTGAGCCTGCTATGAATCTGCGGTATCTTCTGCAAGTTTGTCTGATTGGGACATGCAGGTATGCCTCCTTGAGGTCCAAAGTAACTAGCCATCCAGCATGGGTAGAAGCTGCTGTAGTGTTAACATTTTGAATTTTGGAACATCCAGGAAAGTATTTAGGACTGACAGGTCCAGTATTGGTCTCCAGGCTTTGTCCTTTCTGGGTACTAAGAAAAGTCTCGAGTAAAATCCTTGCCCCTGTTCTTGCTGTGATACTCTTTGAATAGCTCCCATGTCCATGAGAGCAGCAATTTGTTTTTGCGCCTCTGCCCATTGGTTTTGTGGCAGGTCCGGCATACCTCTTGATTTTGGAAACGTGTGAAAGTGGAACCTGTAACCCTGAGAAACAATATTCAGTACCCATTTGTCTTGGGTGATTATATGCCAATTTTTTGAGAAAAGTGCTAGCTTTCCCCCTAGGGGTGCTGCCAAAAGTTAAGTGCTTGGCATCTGTAGAGGGAAGTCATTGCGACTGTTTTCTATAAGGTTGTGATTTGTCTTCCCCTCCTTTGGGAGCTGAAGCACCCCATTGTTTAGGTCTGTAGGAGCCTTGGGGCTGAGATCTGCCTCTTGGGCGTCTGTATCTGCCTCTTTGTGGCTTGTCGGACACCGGAAAGGACCAATTTTTTGAAGGCCAGTTTCTGCTAAACCTAAGTGGTTGAACTTGTAAGAAATTCTTTACTGTCTGCATTGATTTTGCTTTATCCTCCATTTTCTTTAATACCTCTTCTGCCTTAACACCAAACAAAGTATCATGCTGTAGTGGAGCATCCAATAATTTTACTTTAACATGGTCAGGTAAACTTTGTTCTTTCAACCAAGCATGCCTTCGAATAACAGAGCCTGTAACTGTGGCTCTACAAGAAGCCTCTAATGAATCAAAACCACTCTGTAAAGTATGCTTTCCCACTTGTTCAGCTGCATGCAATAAATCCTGCATTTCCTTACTGTCAGGACTTTGAGATTGAAACCATTTTCTGCTTTAACAATGACATGAGATACTGTTGATACTTAAGCATGTGAAACTGGCAATTTAAAGCCCTTACAGCTAAAGTAGCAGAAGTGTAAACTTTTTCCCCCATCTGTCCAGAGCTCTGGAATCCCTATCCGAGGGGACAGGATTTTTAGCAGTGGAAGCCTTAACCCCTTTAGGACCCTGAGAAATTGTTTCTGGATCTGCAGCAGGGTTTTTATAAAGAAATTTATGAGAGTCAGGGACCCTGTCGTACCGGTCTGGCTTGACTGGTGCAGGGGGTAAAGAATCAGGAGTCAGACTGGATTCAGAGAAAACATCATCAACAATATCAAGTACAGGGGGAATAGCCAGGGGCTTGTGCTGGGGCAATAAAAGAAAGTCTCTGAGCCTTTTCTTGGATTCTGAATAATCCTGGCTCTCCCAATGGAAATGCTCCCACATGGTGTGCAGGGTTTCCCCAAAAGAATAATCCTCAGGCGGAGAGGCTGAAGGCATAGACTCTTCTGCATTAGAGTCTTCATAGGGAGGGAGAGAGTATCCCTGATCAGAAGAGGAATCAGAGGAAATAGAAACCTGGTCAGAGGAATCATAGTCAGTGTCTTGCCTAGGCCTTTTGTCAGGAGGGGGATGGGAACCCCTGATTAAAGTAATTAGGTATGCGGCCATTTTAAGCATCTGTTACTTTGGCATGGATGACTGTTCAGTAGAATGCTGTACTTGTTTCCTTGTCTTTAATGGTGTTTTTAACTTTGCCTTGGCTGCTGTAGTGGCCTTAATTGTAAGCTGTGAAGGTCTGAAAACATCCTCAGAAGCCGATGCCTGCTCAGCGGCTCTGGACCCATCTGAGGGAATAGTTTCCGTAGGCCCAATACCTTGAGTTTCCACAGGCCTCGGTGTCTCCACGTGGCTGTCGGATATGGCCTGTGGCTCTGAGGTAGCAGGTGTCAGGGGCTGCGAAAGCGCCTCACTGAGAACCGGTGAACCAGCGACTGGCCTAGAAGAGGCGTTGTCGTCGGGTTTAGACCTCGGATGCCTGTCCTTTTCTTTGTCTTTGCGTTTTTTATAAATTCTGGTCATCGGTTGTTCCGATGGCATTATGTAATCAAACCTTCGGCCAAGATAATGTAAAGCAAAATCAAACAGACGTTTAATAGTGTGTTTGTTGAATCTAGCACAAAACCGACAACTAGTAACGTCGTGGTCAGGGCCTATGCAAGGAATACAGTAAGAGTGAAAGTTCTTATGAGGTATTTGCTTCCCACAAGAAATAAAATTAACTTTTACTGACATTGGTCTGGAGCAAGAAAAAGTTTCCCCAACGGGGTACTTAGCTTTATTGAAGACTTCGGTTCTGAAACTCAATTTCGAAAATCTCAGGAGTCGGCAGACCGGCACTTGCAAACTGTTTTTGCTTCGGGCACTGCGAGGCAAGAAAGACTGAAGAAAATGGCGTTGGTTGCATCTTTTATACCCCTGGCGCACTGACGTCAGGGAAGAGGCGACAGCAACCGACGCCAGACCTAGACTTTGGAACTCGGGCCGACTGCGGGTAGCCTGCTGGCGGATAATCCAAGTGTAATGACTGCAACAGTGAAACACGATGAACATCATGGAATGGTCTACACAGAGTCTGAAAAGACATTCAAATAAGAACACTTGTACTGTCAAAGAAAGTGCAAATAAAAATTAAAAGACAAATAGGATTGTTATCAAATAATTCTAAATACTTTCTTGCAGAACTCTTTACTTAATGTTTTATTGGAATACATACACAAAGCAAAGGTAAAGTGTCTCTATTTTACATAATATTTTACTGGAATACATATACAAAACAAAGGTCTTTGTTTTGCATAGGCATATATCTATGTATGCATACATGTATGTATGTGTGTGTGTGTGTGTGTATATATATATATATATATATATATATATATATATATATATATATGTGTGTGTGTGTGTGTGTTTGTATATATATATATATATATATATATATATATATATATACATATATATAACTATATATATAAAACCACACACATATATATATAAATATATACATATATATCCCCCCCCCCTTCTTCTTTTATACCATATGTTTACTATAACCGGGACGCAGTTAACTTCATTATATATTAATTTGGGATACAAAAGTCATGCTATCTTGTTATTAATTCATGAGTTAAAAGTAAAGCATTCATGTGTGTTAGTGGTGGGGTAACACTTAGTTTACTGTTTAGTCTATTATGATGACACTGTATGGAATCCCCACAACAAAAGTGCCCTTACGAGATGGTTTACTAATGTTTCCTCTTGACATTTTTGAAAGATTTTCATATCATGATTAATATATATGTCTTTACTTAAAATCTGCATTTGTTAGTGTAATATATCAGCATTCAGTGCTTTACATTAACTAAATGTTCTAATTTTAATTCTTAACCTAATTTAGTTTAAGGGATGTAAATTATTGATTTATGGGGAAAATCTTACTTTCCCAACATTTTTAGGGAAGGGCTGTTCATGTTTTTTTACACTGATGAGGCTGCTCGTGCACTTTTTATGCTTCTTTAGAATGGAGAAAACTTAGATGTTTGAAATTCCCGCCAAAAATGCCTTTTCTAAGCCTTTGTGACTGTTTCTTCACGAGCATCTACAGGGCACTAGCAGCAAGCTAGAGAAGCTGGAAGCAAGAATACAGTGAGCGATGACATCACACAACCTTTGAACTCATGCATGACTCAGAAACCAGGAAGTAAAGCTGAAAATGAAACTAGAAGAAAAAGTAACTGTTGTTTTTGGGGGGGGGGGGTTCAACTTTTATGCATCTAAAGGTATGGAATCACTTTAAATATGTATTTTTAACAAGCTAGGACTTTAATGGAGTGATTATTTTACTAGTCTAATGAGGAAAATTGCATTTTAATGCTACTGTATATGTCTGTTGCTTTGAAACACTGAAGTCTGACAGGATACCATTCTTTGCTTTGATATCATGCCCTAAATGATAGTATATTAATATTTGACTACTTAAACAACAATTTCTTTAATATTCTGAATGCAAAGATATATATATAGGACTGAGTCTCCTTTTCCTTCTGCTATTTTCATGCTTAAGCAACTTTAATCTATATTAGGTATTCTCAGTGATGCAGATTTAAAGCAATATAATCAGACTCAGTTGTAATGATAGTTATGATACTATGATTCATATCTTTGTATAACCACATACACTGTAGGAATGGATTGTTAAAATGTTCTAGGTCACTCTATTCTGTTCAATTAGTATTAATAGACCAACATATGGTCCCCCCCTTTTTTTTCTGTATTGCTACAGTTATAAACACAAGCGACTGTAATACAGGTATAAAATATATAGGTATAAGAAGCTTATGCCAATAAAGCAACTAGGTTAATTGGTGAAACTGTCTCCTTATTTTCCAATACCTAGTAGTGGTTTACAAAATATTACATACAAAACCACTGTGATTGCCTGATGGACTTTTTAATGTTCGTATTTGTTTGAGTTACCTTAGAAATGATTTACTGTTTGTATATACTACATTTAAAGCAGAAGCTATTTATGTATGTTTCTGGTGTGTGGGATGGTGTTAAAAGGTGGTTTAATTAATTTATTAATTAAACCTGGAACGTTAGGTTCCATGTATGTATGTTTTCTTAGTTATTGGTTTCAGAATTTGTTTCTAAAAATTTTTGACTCATCCATGATATATAACTTCATGAATTACTTCAAATCATTATACTTGGAAGGTATTATTGATGCTCTAAACATAACTTTAACAAATGATAAATAAATGCTTATCATTAAATATTAACGGCTTAAATAATGTCAAAAGAGCTGGTTTAATTAAAATCATTAAAATGCACAGAGCTCAGATAATCTTGCAGGAAACCCACTTGCTGGAGAAGGATTTGCAAAACATTTTACAGTTCTCATGGATTCCTGCTTTAGAGCCAAAAGGAGAGGTACACTTATACTATGGAAAAAGAAGTTATGTCTTACCATAACGTTCCATACGTATTGCTGAGCCTCCTTCAGTCATTATGCATGGTTGAAGGACTGTGTGACCTTTATTTACACACAACGTAATATCTCGTTGCCTACTACCATGAAAGCTCATTCAACAAGGTCGGTGGCAACTTCTGCTGCCTTCCATGCCAGAGCTTCTTTACATGACATCTGTGCAGCTGCAACTTGGGCTACGCCTCATACCTTCATCAATCATTACAAATTGGATTTAGCCTCCAGGGGAAGAGCATCTTTCGGTTCTATGGTGCTCAGGAATGTCATTCCATGAGAGCCTCCCAGAAATAGAGGTAGCTGGGGACTCTGTCCCATGCGTAAGGAATGAACAAGGATTAACAATATCAGATAAAGAAGTTATGTCTTACCATAATGTTCCATCTGTATTGCTGATCCTCGTTCAGTCATTATGACCCTCCCTCCTTCCCCCTCCTGTGGTTTCTAGTGGATTTCACCATCCGGTTCTCTTAGGTTTTTGACCAGAGGTAGCCTCTACCTTCTTTGACTTGCAAACTCAATTTGAAGTAACATACACTACCTAAAATTTTAAACACCTTTTCAGATAAAGACGGAATGTTAAGCTTAGTAGTGCAAGTAGTTAATAAGAAATGCTTCACACTGGTAAACCCATATTGGATTCCTGGTCTAGGAACTAAACATGTGAAGAAATACTTGGATATCATTACTTTACATGCAAAGGAAGAAATTACTCTGGCGGGAGATTTCAATTGCTTGTTATCAGGTGAAGATACCAAGGTTAAACTAACAACACAAGCTAAAAAGGTAAACAGTTTTATAGCCTCAATGAATTTTAAGAGACATACATAATTTAAGAGTTCAAAATTCACTTCAATACACTCATTATTTTTTCCCATTTGGCACATAAACTAATATTGATAAGATTTTTGTGTCTAACACTCTTTACTCTAAAATAAGTGATGTTGCAATGCAGTCATGTCCACTTTCTGACCACAATGCCTTTTTGTTCAGCTTGACTGTGAAAAAAGATATGATAATTTTTCAAAGAATCCCAGCCTACTTTACTAAGTTAAAAGGTTTTAAGGAGTGGTTATTAAAAGAAATAAAAGCATTTATGGAAAACAACAATAATGGTGAAGTAGCAGATTATATACTCTGGGATGCATTAAAAGTTCACATCTTTAGTGGAGTTAAAGCTTGGTATTTTCAAAGAAGAAGAAATGAATGGGACAAGGAACTTTCTGATTTACAAGCCAAAATACACAAGTTAAAAATAATTTAAAATCAAATGATAAAGTAGTACTTACTGAAGTTTCTAAGCTAAACCACAAATATTTAGAAATATTGAATCATAAAGTTGCTATAAGCTTAGAAAAGATTAAACTACAGTCCTATTCAGTAAACCCCAGACATTTACATAAACTAGCTATCAGATCCAAACAAATTAATAAACAAAATCACATTAATGAAATTAAATAGAAGAATAATAACACAGTAAAAAGAACAACTGATTTAAGAAGAAGATTAGAAGCCTTTAGAAAGCATTATCGGTCAATCAATGAGATGCAATCACCACACGATTCAGACGATGTAATAGATACATTTCTACAAGAAAATATCAAGACTAAACTATCAAAACAACAAAATAGTACCCTAAATAAACAAATAACCTTAGCAGAAGTGAGAGAACAAGTTAAAAATCTGAAGGATAATAAAGCCCCGGGGTTAGATGGGATAATCCCAGAAATATATAAAATTCTTCCAGAGCACACAAAGTTACTATTAAACACATTTGCCATGGTTAAACAAAACTTAATTTTCCCTCCCTCATGGAAGTACTTAAAAATTTCCCCCATTCTGAAACATGGTGTGCATCCTATATCATTGTTAAATATTGATTATAAAATTTTCATGTCTATCCTGGCCAAAAGACTAAAGAATACATTACCCAATCTAATACACTTTGATCAAACTGGCTTTATCTTACATAGAAAAGTACACAACAATATTATTAAGCTACTCTCTAATAGACATTGCAAACAAAACCAAGAAACAATTAACTATTATTAGTCTGGATATTGATAAGGTATTCGATTCTCTTAGTTGGTCATACAAAAAAATCTTTAAAGACTTTAACTTTACTTCAGATTTCACTAAACTGATAATAAATATTTATAGTGATTCAAAGCATTTGTTAAGATTGGTTCATGTCTATCATCCCCAGTAAACTTCATAAGGGAATTAGACAAGGTTGCCCTCTATCCCCATTATTTTTCGCTTTATCAGTGGAACCTTTTTCTTTATTTATTAGAAATAACCCAAGGATTTCAAGTTAATGAGGGATACTCTCCAAAAGTTCAGCTTTTTGCTGACTATATTCTACTAACATCCAGTGACATAGAAGGCTCCTTACAACATATCATGAATGCCATAACTCTATTTGGAAAAATCTCAGGGCTCAATTTTAATCAAAATAAAACCAAAACACTTTTAATTAATAAGAAAATAAATAGCAATTTGCAAAAATACAATACATTCAACTGGGAAAACGATAAAATAGATTATCTAGGAATAAGGATTAAGAATAAATGGAAAGACACTATTAAATTTAACTTCACTAAACTGGTAGCTATAATCAGTGACTTGACTAAAAAGTGGATCAGTGACTTGACTAAAAAGTGGAACAAAATGTTTTTCACCATGGAAGACGGACTTACATTAATAAAAATGAATATTTTGCCCAAGATTTTATTTTACATACAATCATTGATTTTACCTTCTCCTAAGAAATTCTTTAAACAAATAGATTCCCTATTACTAACTTTTCTATGGTTCCCAAAGAAATCAAGAATAGCCTACAATGGCATGCTAGAGCCTGGGACAGTAATGGGACTGACTTTCCCAACATAGAATTATATTCCAAATCTGTTATTATTAACATAATACTACACTGGATTTCATCCATATACACCTCTAGCTAGAAACAACTACACAAAATACATACAACTTCCTCTGAGAACTCAGAAACCCAGTTTAAGGAAACCTTTGGAATTAACAAAATATTTTGGATACTTTGTGAATATTGCTTATACAATAAGAAATTTAGCCACTTCTCACATGGTATAAACCAAATATTTTATATTTTCAAAAATATAATCGACAACAATTATAGTCTAAATAAAATCTTTTTCGTTACATTTCCCATAGCTTATACACCAGATTGCCTAGACACCTTCAATATCAATAAGATGCGGAATCTTAAAGAGAATAATCTAAAGTTTTGTCACCAGTTTATAGACAATAAGAACATCCAACCAATGAACTTTCTCTTAGCCAGATACGTCTGTCAAGATAATTGGCTCTGTATTCAATCTTTAACACAGTTTGTTGAAAATAAAGTGACAGTGTCAATAAATCTGGAAACTGATATTATACCAAGACTGATACAGCTATTCATATGGTGTAGTTCGATGAACAGTGGACATAAATTAAGCATATCACCTGTATATAAAATCCTACTAGAAGACTTGATAACGTTTGACCAAGCTTTTTGGAATTGCTCCATAAAGATTAATGGTGAACCTTTATCTAGCGATAATAAGAAACAGTTATTAAATTCAATAAAAAACACTTCATCATCTTTATATTGGAGACTATATACCTGGAGATTTATTCATAGACGCTTTTACACTCCACACAGAACTGACCTTATAACCAAGAGTAATGAAAGCAAATGTTGGAGGTGTGGTGATATTCCTGAAGCCAACTGGGTTCATATGTTCATTGAATGTAGAACTCTCAGACAATGCTGGAGTGATTTTAGACATATCGCAAAAGCCCTGTGGTCTGATAACTGTCAAATTACTCTTTGATATTATTCAATGTCCATACCCCAAGTGTAATTCCTAGACATCAGTTACCTGTTCTTTGGTTAATTCTAGCTATTGCTCGAAAAATAACTACATTGAACTGGAAAAATAAGAAAGATCTTATGTTTACTGAGTTTATTTCAATAGCAAAATCTGTATGTAAAAAAGAAATGCAAACTATTTATCAGAAATCTTCCAATGTAACACACAAAAGACTAGCTTGCCAAAAATTGGAGAGATTGTTAGATAAATACTGATTACCTTTCCTGGATAAAACAAATGTTTATCATGGATGTTTGTATATAGTGTAAATAGTTATGTTTTATATTGTTTATTTTTAATACTTTATGCCCATGTTTATTAACAAAATTTAATAAAAATGTTTTTGGGAAAAAAAATTTGCAACCACTGACTGCATACAAGTTTTGCAGCATCTTTAATACGACTATTACATGAACAGTCCCCTATGTATAAAATACCTAAAAATAGGGCAAATCATTAAGTTAGGAGGATGTGAGTGAGACATGGAAGGGGGGAGAGAAAGAAGTTAAGAATGATGGTGAATAAAACAAAAAGACAGGGGGGAGGGCATTAAGAGATTTGTCTGACACTATATATTATACACACACACAATTTATATAGATTCATTGGTTCATAGATTACTACTAGGCTAACTGCCCATGTGGGACATTTTAAGGCTAGCCAATTACCCCATGTGAGAATCAAACCCTGCACCCTATATCTGTAAGGTAAACACCTTAACCATTATACCAACCTCCCACCCTCATACATACATATATACACATACATACATATACATACACATATATATATATATATATATATATATATATATATATATATATATACACACACACACACATACATGTATATATATATATATATATATATATATATATATATATATATATATATATATTTATACACATACATAACTTTTATATAGTATGTATTTACCATAATGCTGAAGTAGTGTTGGCTTCTTCCAGTCACCTGAAATGATGGGTAATTGAAGCCATACAGATTACACATCTAAAGCTTTTAGACCTTTAGATCCAAGGCTCAGGGTCCTCCTCCTCCCCTTAATTCCCCTCAACCAAACACCTCAGACTGAGTTTGTCTGCCTAACACAGAAAGATCCCATGTCGCTAAATGAAACATATGGACTTGAGCACAGGGGAAAAAGAATACATTCAATGACTGAGAAAGAAAAGGCTTCAGGAAGGTCCAGTGCCATTAACTGAGGAGCCCAAGAACAATCAATGTGGCAGGTTGATGGAGGGAGGGAAAGTTTAGGAGGATGGGAGAAGATAAAGATCTAGTGTTATGGTAAGAATATAATTTTTGTATTCAGTGTTTTCTCTTCCATCCATCTTTAACTGATGGGATGGAGTCCACAACTACCTAAAACCCTGGAAGGTCTCATGGAAGGAAATTCCAGAGGATGCTGGAACTAAACAAGGGCCTAGACCCAGACTGTAAATCCAATTTGTAATGGGATATGAAAGTATGTACAGTGGACCAAGTAGCTGCAGCACAGACGTCATCAATAGGAATTCTGGAAAAGAAAGCTGCAGCAGTGGCAACTGTTCTAAAAGTATGAGCTTTAGGACTGTAACGCAAAAATAATGCTTTCCTAACCACCTGGAGGAGCTCATCTTAGAAAGTACGTCTGTATACATAATCTTACCAGAACAGTAGGTATTCGAATGATCACTGCTGCAGTAGCCTTACCTATATGGGTTGTATCCTGCCTAGGATATAACTGGACAGCTTCCAAAGCTTTAAGGTACCTTCTACGGGCCTAAACTGTCTGGCAGCTACAGCTGAGCTGACTAAAAGATAAGTTTGGGTTCCAAGCCCTTCCCAATTTTCTTGCCAACAGGGAGATGGAGGCTGAGCCCTGAAAGGCCAATGCTAGGCACAACAAAAAATAAATGTCCAAAAAAACAAACGGGATGGAGGAAGGGAGCAGCTACTGCAGCAGTGAACATTCAAACATCTACTGCTATGGTAAGTTTACTTAACTGTACTGTATTCGTCATACTAATCACTGCTGTAGTAGCCCTATTTGTAAGTGTAATTTACTCTAGATTACTACCTTTGGGAGATGGAAGAGCCCAGGAACCACTGGAGAATAATCCAGCAAAGCTGTACCCAGACCTAGAGAAGGAATCAAGCTTATACTGCTTTGTAAAGCTAGGAACAAAGGACTAAGTAGTAGCTTCTAGAATACTACTAGAATCCAACCTTTTCCAAAAAAACATACAAGAAGCCAAGGCTCTGGGGACAGTGAGTCTTCACCCTGCCTGAAATGGTTTTGTTACAGTGAGTATAACTAAAGGTAACAGCCTTAGATAACCTTTGACACAGGCTGTCCCTTCCTATTACCTTCACATGTAATCAACAAATGATCTGAACATGAGAGAGATATAGCTCTGCCAAGATAGTACGCAAGTTGGCTGTGGACATCCAAGGTATGGAACATCTTTTCTCCCTCATTTTTAAGTTCAAAAAAGAAAACGGGGAGATGGATAGTTTGGCTTAAAGTAAACTTGGATACCATTCTAGATGTAAAAGGATTAGTTCTCAAATAAATCATGTTACTGTGGAAAATGAGATAAGTGGGATTACTATAAGAGTTTGCAACTCGGACAACTCTTCTTGCAGAGGTCAGAAGCAATCAGTAAAACTGTTTTCCATGTTAAGAATCTAAAGTCATCCAGGTTAGCTGGTTCAAATTGAGCAAGTGTAGGAATCTAACAAAAATATGATCCCATGGTGGGGCCACCAGTTTACTTGGGGACATTCTTAGGCAAAACTCCTTTCAAAAACATTTGACAGGAGACTGCACTGAAAGAGGTGGATCCATGGGTGCACATGCTGAAATCGATGATAAATGAAACTTGATAGATCAATAAGAATGAATAACAGAAATATTGTAAAACCAGAGAACAACTAGCCCTGAATGGGTGCTGGTTATGTTGTTGCCACCAGTTAGAAAACTTTTTCCACTTCGTAATATATGCTTTTCTAGTAGCAGGCTTTCTTGCACCTCCATTAGTACAGCTGCTGTATGTCTTCAGTAGACAGGTGCCTAAAAAGAATTAAGACCCTATCATCCAGGCAGCCAACTGAAGTTGACTGACACTGAAGTGCATCAAACATCCCTGTTCTTGTGTGACCAGATCAAGTCCGTAAAAAGCTTGTGGTAATTGCCCCTGGTCACTTCCAAAAGAAGAAGAATCATGGTTGCCTGATCCAAAAATGGGTCACCACAACAACCTTGGGGGATTCCTTCTGAATCTTCAGGAGTACCCTGGATATTAGTGGAAAAGCATACAAGAACATTCCTGTCCAGTCTTCTTGCGTGGAGCCCTGGAACAGAATTCTGCCAGTCTGTTCAGAGAGGAAACAAAGAGGAAAAGTTGTGTAAAATCTTACCATAACCATAGATGTCCTTTTCACTGCTGCAGTATTCTTCACTTGAGGGATTATCCATGCCAGATGGCACCCTGACATCGGCCAGTATACAAAAGACTTTCACCACTGTAGGGTATGTGGTACATCTGATGTAGGCTGCAGTCATATGAAGATGTACTCACCATAACGTTCGATGTATGTAGTCCATCTCGCCTCACATTCTTACCAGTGGGTTCTGAGCCGAATATCGGCTCTGACTCGGCCAAACTTTTCTAGCTCGAAGTCTTCTATTGGCTGGGCTAAGAAGGTATCCCATGCTGCACTGCTCCATATCCCCAGATCTAATTTGCTGTGAACACCACACTCATACCCAATGCATAACAACATCCAAGTAAAGAGGAATAAACTAAAGGTGAAGGGAGCTCTAAAAACCAGACCTAACCTCCAGATCCTCCAGGAAGGGAGACGGTGGGAGGGTAAGTAAGAATGTGAGGAGAGATGGACTACATACATCGAACGTTATGGTGAGTACATAACTTCTTGATGTTATGTAGGCCAATCTCGCCTACATTCTTACCCATGGGACAGCGTCCCCAGCACCTACATCCTGGGAGGCTCAGAGGAAGATACTCCTGAGTACTGTAAAACCAAAGGAAGACCTGCCCGTAGATGCCATGTCCAGCTTGTAATGAGCAACAAAGGTGTGAGGAGATGCCCAGGTAGCTGCAGCACAAATATCATCCATAGACAATCTGGCCTGATAGGCTGTAGATGTAGATACAGCCCGAGTAGAGTGAGCCTTGACTGGAAACGGTAGGTCTTTACCCCCTGAGGAATAAGTGAAAGAGATGCAATTTGATATCCATCTGGATAGGGTGATTTTGGAGACAGAGGACCCAATTCTGTTTTCCGAAAAGGAGACAAACAGCTGATCAGATTTTCGGAGATCTTTGATTCTGTGCAGATAGAAATGTAACTGTCTGTGTACATCCAATTGATGAAATTTAAATTCTGCCTTGTTTGAAAAATGGGGAAAAAACACTGGCAACTCAATAGATTGATTAAGATTAGACATAGACGCCACTTTAGGAAGAAAAGAAGGGTTTGGTCTAAGAGAAACCCTGTCCTTATGAAAGATCAAGTATGGAGGTTTGATAGAAAGAGCTTGAATTTCTGAAACGCGTCTGGCTGATGTGATGGCTATTAAAAAGGCAGTTTTCCAGGTCAAGAATTTTAAGTCAAAGGTAGCTGCAGGCTCAAAGGGTGGTGAAGTAAGGGCTTGCAGAACAAAATTTAGATCCCAGGACATGATTGGTTCGGAGACAGGAGGACGGAGTAACAGAGTGCCCTTCAGGAAAGCCTTACAGAGTCTGTGAGCCAGACTAGGCTCATTTAGCAACATGAAAATTAGAAATAGCTGCCAATTGAACTTTAATGGTAGCGGACGCTGAGCCCTGCTGGAAAAGCATAGACAAAAACTCCAAGACGGAAGCAATTGGGGCTGTGTAAGGGTCAATTCCTCGGGTATGAGCCCAAATAGAAAATCTCTTCCATTTGCTGGAATAAATCTTCCTAGTACAGGGCTTATGAGAGGAAGATAAAATATGAACTACCTCAGATGAAAAGTGATGAAGCCTAACTAACGACGGAAGTGGAGTGGCCAGGCTGTCAACCGGAGGGTCCGCAGGGAGGAGTGGAACTGTCCCGACATGTATGTCAGTAAGTCTGGTTGTGGGTCCAGAGTCCAAGGTGTGTCCACAATGTAGGGATGGAGAAAGGGGAACCAGACTTGACGAAGCCAGTGTGGAGCAATTAGAATCATTCTGCTTCCCAAGGATTGCGCTTTCTGAATCAGTTTTGATAGCAAGGGAAAAGTACAGTTTTGTACCTACCATAAAATGTAGATGTTCGGGTGTTCACCCTGCTGCAGTCATCACACTTGGGTTATCCTGTCGTCAGGCGGTCCTGCAGTCGGCCGGATTTCCAAAGTCTTGGTCCGACGTCAGTTGTTGTCGCCTCATCCCTGACGTCAGTGTGCCAGGGGTACATATACTGCAATCGACACCATTTTCTTCAGTGTTTCTTGCCCCAGATGTCAGGTGCCCCCAAAAAGGTGATCAAAATTAGTACCAAATGGTGTGAACAGTGTACAAACACAAAATCCCTTCAGCTATAAGCAAATACATCAGTAAGGCATAGCAGAGATTTAGCCAAAAGATCAGAGGGGTTGGAGGGAGGGTAACCTGGACTGCAGCAGGGTGAACATTCGAACATCTACATTTATGGTAGGTACAAAACTGTACTATGTTCATCGTGTTACCCTGCTGCAGTCATCACACTTGGGTTGAGTCCCAAAGCTAAGGCAGGGTGGAGGTATCATAGAGGGTTAGTGGAGGCAATGAGGCCCTGCAGAACTGCAGTGGCGAAGCCTGCCCTGGACTTAGAATAAAGAGGTAGGTGATAGTGTTTGGTGAAGGTGTGTACTGAACTCCAAGTTGCAGCTTCTAAAATTTCCTTGGCAGGGACTTCTCTGAGAAAGGCCGTAGAGGTAGCTGTTGCCCTGGTAGAGTGGGATCTAATGGTAGTAGGAACTGGTTTCCCATGATGGGTATAACAGAACCGTATGCAATGGCCTATCCATTTAGAAATGGTTTGTTTGGATATAGCCCTCCCTTGAGAAGCTGTAGCATAGGATACAAAGAGCTGGTCAGTTTTTCTGAAAGCCTTAGTTTTGTCCAAGTAGTAACAAAGCTGCCTGTGAATGTCCAAGGAATGCAAGAGTCTCTCACCTTTGTTCTGTGGATTGGGAAAGAAAGTGGGTAGATGGATGGTTTGATTTAAAGCTACACTGGAAACCACCTTAGGCATGAAGGAAGGATTAGTTTGTAGAGAAACTCTGTCTTGGTGAAAAATGAGGAAAGGTTCCACTGCCATTAGTGCCTGTAATTCTGAGACTCTCCTAGCAGAAGTTATTCCCAGGAGTAGGGCAGTCTTCCAAGATAGGAATTGAAGGTCTGCAGAGAAAGCTGGTTCAAAGGGAGGTAAAGTTAGTTTTTCCAGAACAAAGTTGAGGTCCCATGTTGATGTAGGAGCTCTTCTAGGTGGTCTAATGTTTTTTGCCCCTCTGAGGAACTGCTTTAGAAGAGGATGTGAAAATAAAGGTGGATTCGTGTCGTAGTGAGCTGAAATAGCTGAAGCATGGATTTTAATTGAGGAGATGGAAAGTCCTTTGTGCAACATCTCTGCTACATACTGCTGAATGTGAGGCATATGAGGCTGAGTTGTGTCTTGGCCTTTAACTTGTTTCCAGGCAGAAAACCTTTTCCATTTGTCAGAGTAAGCCTTCCTGGTGCTTGGCCTCCTGGCTTCCAGAATAACATCCAGAACTGCTTGTGAAAGAGGGGCTGGTTGGATGTTTAAAAGATTCGCCATGCCGCCAGGTTTAAGGTTTTTAGCTGGCTGTGTAGAATCTGTTTGTTTTGCTGCGTGAGCAAATGAGGTATTTGAGGCAATATCCATGGTGGGCTGCGAGACATATTCTTCAATAGCGGGTACCAGTGCTGGCGTGGCCAGTCTGGGGCTATGAGAATCAGTTGAGGTTTCTCCTTTTTGACCTTCAAAAGAACCTTTGTGAGAAGAGGTAATGGAGGAAAGGCATATGCTGTCAGGTTTTTCCAACTGAAGGAGAGAGCGTCCACTTTCCAAGCTTGATGGTGGAATGTCCTTGTACAAAATTTTGTCAGTTGGTAGTTTTGAGGACTGGCAAACAGGTCTATATTTGGTAGGCCCCATTTTTGAGTTATCATTGTAAATATTTGTGGGCCTAGCTTCCACTCGTGGGGATCTTTGATGTTTCTGCTTAGGTCATCTGCCAATGTGTTTTTTCTGTCCTGGCAGGAATTGAGCTTGTAACTGGACTTGGTAGGCCAGAGCTGTGTTCCATAAGATTATTGCTTGCCTGCAAAGAGGGTAGGAATGTGTGCCCCCTTGTTTATGTACCACACTAATGTGGTGTTGTCCGTCTTTATTGCAAGTTGTCATGGATGTAGAAGATCCTTGAAGGCTGTCAGAGCTTTCTGTACAGATAGCATCTCTTTTTGATTTATGTGCAGTTTTCTTTGTTCTGCAGTCCATAGGCCTTGAATGCATTGCCCTGCCATGTGTGCCCCCCAGGCATAGTCTGAAGCATCTGTTGTGATAGTTTGCCTGGTTGGGGGCAAGGTGAAAGGCTGACCCTTGTTGAGGTGACATGCCTGTGCCCACCATAGAAATTCCTGTTGAAGGCAGGGAATGAGAGATATCACTGTGTCCAAGCTGTGGCTGTGTTGAGACCATACATTTTTTAGGTACCACTGTAATTTCCTCATATGCAGTTTTGCAAATGGTATTATCAGAATGCAAGATGCCATGAAGCCCAAAGGCTGCAGCATTTTTCTTGCAGTTAATTGCGTCTTTGTTGCCATTGTCTTGAAATATTGAGTCAGTTGTAGCTGCTTGTCTGGTGTAAGATATGCCTTCTGGGCCGTTGTGTCCAAGCTGGCACCCAGGAATGTCATTTTTTGTGAGGGTACTAGTTTTGATTTCTTTTCATTTACTGTGTACCCCAGACAATTTAGTAGATGCTTCACAAAAGCCAGATGATGTAAGAGAATGTCTTTTCTTTCTGCTTGGATGAGGCAGTCATCCAGGTATGGATATATTTGAATTCCTCTCAGTATGCAATTACTGGTGCCAGGCATTTTGTGAAAACTCTGGGCGCAGTAGATAAGCCAAAGGGCAGTGCAGAGAATTGGTAATCGGTTGAACCTGCAATGAAACGGAGGTATCTTCTGCAACTTTGTCTGATAGGGACATGCAGGTATGCCTCCTTGAGGTCCAACGTTACCAGCCATGCTTCCTTGCCCAACATGGGAAGTAGCTGCTGTAGTGTTAGCATCTTGAATTTTGGGACTTGTAGGTAAGTGTTTAGAATTGAAAAATCCAGAATTGGTCTCCAAGCATTTTCCTTTCTGGGTACTAGAAAGAGCCTTGAGTAAAATCCTTGGCCTAGCTCTTGAATCGGTACCCGTTGAATGGCTCTCATGGCCATGAGAGCTGTAATTTGTTTTTGAGCCTCTGCCCTTTAATTTAGTGGCAGGTTTGGCATTCCTCTTTTCATTGGCAAGGTGTGAAAGTGGAATCTGTATCCTCGTAAAATAATGTCTAAGACCCATTTGTCCTTTGTGACCATGTGCCAGTTGTCTGCAAAAAGTGCTAGTTTTCCCCCCAAGGGGGCTAACGAAAGAGCTTTGGTTGGCCAGTTGAGGTGCAAGTCATTGAGTTTGCCTTCTGGTGGGTTGAGACCTGTCTTCTCCTCCTTTCTGGGTTGGAGTGCCCCATTGGCGAGGTTTATACTGGGCTTGTTGTTGTCCTCTGCTCCTTGGGCACCTGTATTTACCCCTCTGAGGTCTGTCACTGGCTGGAAAAGACCAATTTTTTGTTGGCCAGTTTCTGCTGACCAGTTTCTGCTAAAGTGAGGGGGTTGTACCTGTAGGAAATCTTTGACTGTCTGCATTGATTTCGCCTTATCTTCCATTTTCTTTAGCACTTCTTCTGCTTTAACTCCAAAAAGAACATCCTGCTGTAAGGGTGCATCCAGTAGTTTTGCTTTGACATGATCAGGTAGACACTGTTCCTTTAACCAGGCATGCCTACGTATAACTGATCCAGTGATAGCTGCTCTGCAGGAGGCCTCCAAAGAATCAAACCCACATTGTAAGGTATGTTTGCCCACCTGCTCAGTGGCGTGCAATAAATCCTGTACTTCTTTCAATTCAGATTGTTGGGGAAGGGTGGTAATCTTTTGTTTTAACTGAGAGATTAGAAACTGCTGATACTTGAGCATATGAAATCGACAATTTAGTGCTCTCATAGCTAATGTGGCTGAGGTGTAAACCTTTTTCCCCCACCTGTCTAGTGCTCTTGAGTCCCTCTCAGAAGGTACTGGGTTTTTAGCCATGGAAGCCTTAGCCCCCTTGGGACCCTGGGAGATAGTCTTTGGGTCAGTTACTGGGCTTTTGTAAAGAAATTTGTGGGAATCAGGTATTCTGTAGTATCTGTCGGGCTTAGCCGGAGCAGGAGGTAGAGAGTCTGGGTTGAAACTGGATTCTAAATAGACATCATCCACAATGTCCAAAACAGGTGGGATGGCTAGAGGTCTGTGTTGGGGGAGTAAAAGAAACTCTCTGAGCCTTTTCTTGGAATCAGAGAAATTCTGACCTTCCCAGTGGAAATGTTCCCTCATAGTGTGTAAAGTTTCCCCAAAAGAGTAGTCTTCAGGAGGGGAAGCTGAGGGAATAGAGTCCTCAGCATCAGAATCTTCATAAGGAGAGTAGGAATAGTCTTGGTCTTCAGAGGAATCCAAAGAAATAAGACAGTTGCTCAGAAGGAGCAGAATCTTCCTCTTGTCTAGGCCTTTTGTCAGGAGGAGGCTGTGAACCCCTGATAAGAGAAATCAAATCTTCAGCCATTTTGAGCATATGTTTCTTAGGCATAGGGCCTTGAACAGGAGACTAAAGTGTATTCTTTTTAGCTTTAGAAAGAGTCTTAGACTTAGAAAATGTTTTGACTGTGAGAGTCGTCGGTCTGAAAACGCCCTCAGAAACCGAGGGCGTTTCCGAAGCACCAATATCCTTAGAAGGTATATCGTCGGAAGGGCCTGAAGTAAAAGGCTGCATTGGCCTAGTACATTCCGTCAAAATATCCGTAGCGGTCTCGGGTTCCAGAACTGCGGTAGTCAGGGGCTGCGTCGGAGCCTGCCTCACTGATAACCGGAGAACCAGAGACCAGATCAACCGAGGCCTCGGAATCGGGTTTAGGCCTTGGCTGTCGGTCCTTGTCCCTGCGTTTTTTGTGCACGCCAGTAGTCGGTAGCTCCGACGGCATGTTATAGTTAAATTTTCTACCAAAAAAGTGTCATGCAAAATCAAATCGCCTCTTAATAGTACGCTTATTAAACCTAGCACAAAAACGACAAGAAGTGACGTCGTGATCAGGGCCTAGGCAAGGTATGCAATAAGAATGAAAATCCTTATGAGGTATTTGCTTCCCACAAGAAATACAATTGTTAACTTTTTCTGACATCGGTCTGAGGCAAGAAAAGTTTCCCCAACGGTGTACTTAGCTTTATAGAAGACTTCGGTCTGAAATTCAAATTCGATAATCTCAGGAGTCGGCCGACCGGCACTTGCAAACTGCTTCTGCTTCTGGCACCGCGCTGCAAGAAAGACTGAAGAAAATGGCGTCGGTTGCAGTATATGTACCCCTGGCGCACTGACGTCAGGGCTGAGGCGACAACAACCGACGTCAAACCAAGACTTTGGAAACAGGGAGAGCCGCGAAAGGAATTGCGGTCTCCCGAACTGTGGGGGCCCCCTCTGCCTCTAGGGCGGCGTCTCCCTGAATAACCTCCCCACTCCTCTGCCTCTGGAGGGGGGCTCACCTTGTGCACCGGGAAAAAAACTCTGATTTTTTGAACCACATCTTCCCACCCCTCTGGGCCTTGGGGTAAGGCCTAGAGGGAAGGGAAAAACGGACCCCTACAGCAGACAGAGTCTTTCCCTCTTGCTCGCACCTGGTGAGGGTGTCTTTCACCTTGGTTCTGAACAAAGAAGAACCATCAAAGGGGGCGTCAGTGAAAGAAGACTTTAAGGCCTCAGCGAAATGGCATAGGTGCATCCAGGCTTGCCTCCTAAGGGCGACTCCTGAGCTTGCTGCCCTACTCGCTCCCGCGGCTGCATATGAAATGAGCCGCATGGAGGAGTTAACGATGGAATTGAGGGTAGACACCTGGGCATGAACCATCTGGGCCACCGCCTCAGGAACGTTACCCGCGTGAGTATCTCCTAACTCCTTGAGGAGATCTCTCTGGAGCTGAGAAAATGAGACAGGTAGTTCAGCAACCGTAAGGTAAAGGTTGCTGACGAGAGGGTATGCTTCCCGTACCGGTCCATGGTCCTAGACTCCTTGTTAGGAGGATGGACGGAAGAAGAAGTCTCCTTCTGAGTGGCCGCCGCCACCACCATGGCATCCACAGGGACTCCTTTGGACAGAAACTCCTTACCTGGGGAAGCAGACAGAAAGTTACTGGGTATCCTGGGTACGGGTTCCACAGAATCAGGGTTCTCCCACACCCTCCGACAAATTAAATCCAGGAGCTCGTCGATGGGTGGGGACACCCAGGAGGTGGAGGGCTGAGCACCAAAGGCCTTCAGGAAGACCGACTCCTCCTCGGAGGGGGCTTTGGACGGCCAGTCACCTCTTTGTTTCAATATCTCCAGGATGTCGGAGAAAGAAACATCGTCAGAGGATGACTTGGGGGACCCCGCACTCTGCATGGCCTCAAAGGCTGCCCCCCCTGAGTCCGAGGACCGGCCAGCCTCCGAGACCACAACAGAAGTCGGGGTTCCCCGAGCCGAGGCACCGAGCGGGAGACTAGGAACCGAAAAGTGTCCAGAGGTGTCCCCCTCGGGCCCGACTGAAGAATCCCGAGTCCCAAACCCTGTGGACAGCGCCGACGGGGTCGGAGCTGATGTCGGCACCGATAATCCTGGAGGGGCCATCGGAACCGACCTAGGGACATCACATGGAGTGGAGCATTCCGGCTCTGAAGATAGAAATGTGCTCGGAGGAGGAATAATCGAAGAAGGTATCGGGACGGGCTCCGGAGCCAAATGGGACGGAGCAGAGAACAATTTAGCCAAAACCGGTGACTGAAGGAGCCTCTGCACCACCCTATCAACATCCACATCTGAGAGTGTCCTGGAGGATTTGGAGGACAGGGAGGGAGATCGGGATCTCCTCTCAGGTGACACTGGTCTAGTACTGGGCGATCGGATCCGATGAGGTTCCAATATAATTGGAGCTGACACCAGTTCCATCAACACCGACACTTCCTGTGGCCTCGAGGACAGTGGAGCCGAGGAGGTCGAAGCTAGTTTCATTACTTTCTCCGGTGGCTCCGAGGAGACTGAAGGAGCCCGAGATCTCTTTTTTGATTTTGTGGATTTTGATTCTGAACTGGAAGCAGAATCCATGGCCTCTTCGAACGAGGGTTTCAAGAGTCCCTTCAGAATTAACTTATTCTTTCTTTCTTGGAGCAACCTGGGACTAAAAGCATGGCAGAAGCGGCAGAACTCCTGCAGGTGGATTGCTCCCAGACAATAAACGCGTACTGAATGTCCATCGGTGATGGACATCTTGTAACCACACTTAGAGCACTTTTTAAAACCCGAAGGTTTGTGCTCCTTGGAATCTTTGGACATCTTAAAAATTAATCACAAATACCAATACAACAAGAAAGTCGCTGCCTGACTGGAAAAACAACTACAGTCACACAAAAACACCACACTAAGTGCGGGAACAAACTTTTCCACAAACAGCACACACAATCCTCAGAAGGGACACACACTAAGACGACTAGGGCTAAAAACCTCTAACTAAAACGGGTTTAGACCAAACTTTCATACAGAACAAGGAAGACAGATACTAAAACCTCTAATTCAAACGGTTTTAGATAGCAAAAAACAAACACAGGGACAAGTAAGGGGACGGACTAGGTCCTCTAACTGAAACGGGCCTAGCCCGTTGGAACAGCTAGTGAGATACCACAAAAAACAATCACACTACAGATTATACCCAAAAAACACCAAATAGAAATAACTATTAAAATAGCTTTTGTTTGTAACACATTCTCTCAAGAAGAAGAAAAAAGGTACTTAGCCACAGCCAAGAGCAAGACCACGTCCGAGCTACATGAGTGGCAAACAAGATCTGGGGATATGGAGCAGTGCAGCATGGGATACCTTCTTAGCCCAGCCAATAGAAGACTTCGAGCTAGAAAAGTTTGGCCGAGGCAGAGCAGATATTCAGCTCCGAACCCACGGGTAAGAATGTAGGCGAGATTGTACTACATAACATCAGACATATGCACGTATCAGCCATAGAACTGAATGCTCCAGGAGGAAAGGATGACTAAGGATTAAGTGGTGTGTGCATCCAGGAAAGGCAAGAGTCCAGTGGGGAAGGCAGGAGGGACAGAAAACTGCAGCAGAATGGCTTTGGCAAAACCAGTTCTGGATCTGGAGAATGAAACCAGTTTGTAATGCTTGGTGAAGTTCTGAAAGGTAGACCAGGTGGCTGCTTCACGAATGGCATTGTTATTCAGACCATTCAAGAAAGCCTTGGAAGAAGCCATGGCTCTGGTAGAGTGGGCCTTTACAGGGCAGGAAAGAGTCCTATCATTATTGTAACAAAAAGAGATGGTTTTGGAGATCCATGATGATACGGTCTGCTTGGAAGCAGGGAGACCCAGCATCATGGGATAGAAATTAAGAGTTGGTCAGATTTCCTGAAGGATTTAGTCTTGTCCAGATAGAAAGAACAGTTGTGCAAGAACATACCATAACGTTAGATGTCTTTCTCTTCCATGTTGCAGTATTCATAACTGTAGGGAGGTTGCGGCCTGCAGCACCAGACATCTGACCAGTACACCAAAGTCTTAGGAGCAGGGGTACATGCTGCATTGCTTGTCAGAGCCAAAAACAGATGTCGGCTATAAAAGTGACATCTGCAAGTACCCCTTTCAGAAATGACTGCCGCATACAGTAGCACCCCTGGGGAACAAGGAAAGGAAGCTTTTCAGACCTACATATGCCACCAGGCTAAAGAAAACCAATAAATGTATGTGTCTGTTACAGTATCCTGTTTGGATGGACAGAAAGTAGGGAAAGTCACTCCAGATGGACAAAACAGAGCCAGAGGGGGTTGCAAGGGGGACTGAATACTGCAACATGGAAGAGAAGAACATCTAATGTTATGGTAAGTTCTTATACAACTATTCTATGTCCTTCTATTCTCATGCTGCAGTATTCATAACTGTAGGGAGAGTACCCTAGTTTTAGGTATGATCCTGGGAGGAAGGCAAAGGGGCAGGTCTATGAGATCCTGTAAAACTGACCTAGCAAACCCAGTTCTGACTCTGGAGACCAAATCTAACTTGTAGTGCTTGGTAAACGTATGGCCTGAGGACGAGGTGGCCGCTTCCAGTATGGAAGCGTAGGCCACCCCTCCTAAAAAGGCTGAAGAGGAAGCTGCCCTAGTAGAATGTGCTCTCACATTGGTAGTTAAAACCTTTCCATGAAAGGAATAACAGGCAGAGATAGCTTTAGAAATTGATGAAGACAGTCTGTTTGGAGACTGCCTTCCCCAAGGCCCTTGGGTGAAAGGCGACAAACAGCTGGTCAGACTTTCTAATGGATTAGGTCTTGTCCAGGTAATACTTAAGCTGCCTATGAACATTCCAAGGAATGTTGGGTTCTTTCAGATGGATTTTGAGGAGGAGGGGAAAAACAGAGAGGTTAATGGCTTGACTTAAGGACAGTTCATTAACCACTAGGCATGAAGGAGGGGTCAGTCCTGAAGGAAGATGAGGTAAGGGGGGGGGGGTAGCCATCAAGTCCTGGATTTCAGAGACCCTAATGGCAGATGTGAGGGCTACCAGTAGTATTTTGTCCAAGTACATAGTTTCAGAGATGCTGAGTGAGCTGGTTCAAAAGGAGGTAGTATGAGTTTTCCAAGGACAAAATTAAGATCCCATGAAGGTGGTATCTGTTTTCTAGGTGGTCTAATATGGAGGACTAATCTTAAGAACAGTTTTACCTGTAATCTGGATGCCAAAGGAGGAACCAAGGGGAGACAAGTGGAAATGGCTGACAAGTGTACCTTAACAGAAGAGTAGGTCAGCCTTGAATGAAGTAACTCACACAAGTAAGAAAAGACCATAGGTACAGGAATAAGAAAGAAGTGCTGTTTTTTTCTTTTGACACCACCTGGAGAATCTTTTCCATTTTGCCATATAATTTCTCCTGGCCTCCTGCAGGACACTGGGCATGTCCTCTGAATATAGGTATCCAAAGGGAATCAGAAATCTATCACCCATAGAGTGAGTCTGAGGTCGAGCACCTGACAGTGTAGGAGTGACCTAGTCTTGTGTGAATAGCCTGAATCGGTAGGGTAACCTGTGGTGATTGCTCTTGGCTAGTAGATGAAGAAGGGGAAAACAATGCTGTCTTGGCCAAAAGGGAGTCACCAACAGGATTTTTGATTTGCACTCTGAATTTTCAAAAGGACCCTTTGAATCAGTGTGAATGGGGGAAAGGCATAAAGAAACATCCCCACCTCTTTTTTCAGGCATGGGAGGAGAGGTAGAGGAGCATCTAAGGGGTGTGAATGCTGGTTCCACCAACTCCTCCGCACCCACTGAAATTTTCTCATATGCAGCCTTGCTAAGAGAAGCATGGGTATCAAGTATGCCATGTGGCTTAAGACCTTCAGGAATTCCCTGGCTGATAATGTTTGGAGGGAGGGAGAGAGAGAGAGAATGTTTGGAGAGAGAGAGAGAGAGAGAGAGAGAGAGAGAGAGAGAGAGAGAGAGAGAGAGAGAGAGAGCGAGAAGTGTTTGGAGGTAATGTGTGAAGGTTTCCACCTTCTGGCAAGGGATGAAGACTGGCATCTGGTCTGTTTTTATCCTGTACCCCAAAGAAAACCAGGTCCTGGGTGGGTGTCAGGTCAGATTTTTCCTGGTTCAGTGAACCCTAGGTTTGCCAGGGTAGTGGACACCATGCCTAGGTGGTGACAGAGGGTGTGGCAATCCTGGTGAAGTATCAACAGGTCGTCTAGGTATGGATACATTTGAATGCCCTACACTATGCAGTGGGTGAGAACTGAGGCTAGGCACTTTGTTAATAATCTGGGGGGCTGTAGAAAGTCCAAATGCCAATGCAGAAAATTGAAAATGCAAAGAACCCATGGAAAAGCGTAGGAACTTCCTGTAACTGGGGTGAATAGAAATATGAAGGTAAGCATCCTTCACATCCAGGGATAACATGAAGGATTGGTGAGGGATGAGAGGTAGGAGGTGATGCAAGGTGAGCATTTTGAAGGTAGGCACCTTGAGGAATAGACTGAGTACAGACAATCCAGGATTAGCCTTCCAAAGCCATCCTTTCTTGGAACCAAAAACATCCTGGAGTAAAACCCCTTGTTTGTCTCTTCTGGAGGTACTCTTTCTATGGTGCCCTGAAGCTCATCCAGAATTGAGAGGAAGCTGACTTGTAGGTGTGGTTAGGGTATCCCCTGAAAGGGAGGAAGTGTCCACCAAGTCATAAAGTATCCTTTCTGGATGATGGAAAGGACACAAGCCTCTGAGGTAATTTTCTGCCAGGAGGGTAGGGAAAGGGTGAGGCTGAGGGATAAGGGGGTGGAGTTGGGTGATGGGTTTGAGTCACAGTGGAGGAGCTCTGTCCTAGTTAGGCTGTCTCCGAAAGGGAGCTGGAGAGGAGACGGAACTTTGTTTAGGAGTGCAGCGTCTCCTAGGCTGTCTCCGTCCCTTAGCCTGTGGGGCATTGGAATGAAATGACTGCCTCCTAACAAAAGTGATCCTTTGCGGGTAATTCCTAGGATACCTAGGAATAGGAGAGACTAACAAATGCTTTAGATTTTCTAGCTCCTTGCCCTTTTACTATAGGAATTTTAGAGCTCTGCAGAGGCTGCACCGAAAAGGGCCTTATTATCAAGAAGTGCATCTAACAATTTGGTCTGGACATCCATAGGAAGGGGTTGTAGCCTCGCATGAGAATATCTTCTCAGGACAGAACCTGAGGCTTCAGATTTGGAGGATGCCTCTACCACATCATAACCGCATTTTATGGACTGCCTGGTTACCTGAGAGGCGGTAGAGAGCATGGCAGAGTTGTGACTTAGCAAGGGAGTCTGGCACATCTGGAGTCCGTGCAGAAACTTTTGATAGGGTATCCAAAACAAACCTAGCCATGCGAGTTTGATAGTTTACAGCTCTAATGGCTAGAGTTGAAGTAGTATATACCTTCTTCCCTAATCTAGCCATAAATTTGCTGTCCTTGTCAGTGGGAAACAGAGAGGTGGAGGGCAGCTGTCTGGATGATTTATCTTCTGACACTGCAATGACAGCAGGGTCTGCAAGGGGGCTCTTTAATAGGAAGTGTGTATCCTGAGGAACTTTATAAAATCTATCTGAGCTTTTAGCAGCTGGTGGCTGAGAGTTAGGGGTCTGAGATGCAACCAGAAAGGCGTCGTGAAAAGCTGGAAGCAGTGGAGGGACTGCAGATGGAGAGGGTTGGTCAATCTGCAATAATTCAAAGTATGTTTTTTTTTTGTTTTGTTTCAGAGACATCTGAGGCCTGCTATTTAAAATGTTCTCTCATCAGAGAAACGGTATCCCCAAAGGAGAATTCCTCTCCTGGAGATTCAGGACTAAGAGTCCTCCTCAGGGGTAATGAAGTCCTTGAAGGATTCTATTTGGGAGCAATAGGCAAGTGATTTGTCAGAGGAAGAGAGTTCCTCTTCTGAATCCTCTAAGGCCTGCATAGGTGTGGGGGGGATGACACAGGTATCTTAGAGACTGGAGGGCCTGGAAGGCCCTGAAAAGATTTTGGGAAAAAACTTCCCAACCAGGAGCAGGTTCAGCTTCTCTATGTTCCCTATGTTTTAATTTTTGTTTCCTCTTCAGAGGAGTAGAAGGATGTGTTGACTTAGAAGCAGACGCCTGGAGGATGGAAAGGCTAGTGTAGGCCCAAGCCAGCATCCTGAGCCATGGTTCCCCTTCGCCATCAGGGGCTGATGAACCTCAGTGGACATACTCTGTGTTTTCACCAAACCGGCTTCCACCGTGGTTCCCAGTTCTAGCAGTGAAATGGGCATCCAATGAGACCCTGGGCCAACATCCACCTCAAAAGTTTCACCGGACTTCTGAGGTGCAGCATGGGTGTCAGGCCTAACTTTGTTTCCGACACGGCTTGGACATAACTACCCCACCCTCCATGCCTAATGCTAGATGCCAGAGCTTCTGATTTTCTAAATAAAGAAGGCAGACAGACAGCTGCGAAGTGTTTTGTATACAAAGGATTTGCATACATCAACAAGACATATGGTCACGGGCTTCACCTAAACAGAAGCACTTATCATGCGTGTCCTTGTGTGGAATTTGTCTTCCACAAGCACACTTCCCTTTCCTAGCTGACATGTATGTTTGAAAAGCAATAATATAGAAACAAAAAAATGCAACGGGGTACTTATCTGTATCAGACGGCCGAAACAACGAATGAACTGATTCCCAGAGCTGGTGATCGGAGGTCTATAGATCACAGCAGCAGAAAAGTTCTGAATGGGGTACGTGCAGACATCACTTTTACAGCAGACGTCGGTTTATAGATCTGACAAGCAACGCAGCACATACCCCTACTCTTAAAACTTTGGTATACTGGCCGGATGTCTGGTGCTGCAGGCAGCAACCTCCCTACAGTTATGAATACTACAACATGAGAAAAGGATATCCTTGGTTATCTGAACATGCAAGGAATGCAGGCTCCTCTCAATGTGGTTTTGTGGGGGTGGGGGAGTTGGATGGACTGGCTGAGACAGACTTCATTAACCATTTTTGGCATAAATGATGGGTTAGTCCTCAGAAACACCCTGTCCTTATGGTAGACTAGAAGGGGTGCAGCCATTAGGGTTTGGACTGCTGACACCCTTCTAGCTCAAGTCAAGGCAACCAGCAAGACTGCTTTCTAGGTCTAATGCTTGAGGGAAGCACATGCTGCTGGTTCAAGGGGGGGCAGGGTCAATTTCTCTAGAAAAAGTTGAGGTCCTAGGAAGGAGGGATGGGTTTCCTGGGAGGTCTAATGTGGAGGAGACCTTTAAGGCACTGCTTCACCTCGAACCTGGAGGCAAGAGGGGGAGAGAAGGGCAAATATGCAGATATGGCTGACATGTGGGCTTTGACTGAGGAATAAGACAAGCCAGCACTCAGAAACTAGCACAACAAGTAGGATAAAACCACTGGAATATCTAAGGTTAATGGATTTTGATCCCAAGATTGGCACCATAATCAAACTCTTTTCTATTTGGAAACATATGACTTTCTAGTGTTGGGATTTCTGGCCTCCTGCAAAACCCTGAGCATGTCTTCAGAAAAAAGGTATCTGAATGGAATTAGAACCCTATTACCCACAAAGTCAGCTGAAGAGTTGATAGGTGAGGGTGAACAAGAGATCCTTTGTTTTGAGTGAGAAGGTCCACTCTGTGGGGTAAATTGTGGTGATGCCCCCGGGCTAACTGAAAGAGAGGGGGAAACCAGCACTGTCTTGGCCAAAAGGAAGTCATCAGTAAGATTTCTGGTCGGTCCTGCCTGATACTGAGCCGGACTTTTGATATTAGAGGAAAGGGAGGGAATGGGTATGGAAACATCCCCTTCCATGATAAAGAGAGGGCGTCCACTTTCTAAACCAGAGGACTTGGGACTTAGTCACAAAATCTTGGAAGTTGCCTGTTCAGAGGGGAGGCAAATAGTCCACCAATGGGGTGCTCCAAAAGTAGACCCATGTCCAGGAACACATCCCTGTGAAGCATCCAGTTGTGGGATTGACTCCAGGATCTGCTCAGCGAGTCTGCCACAAGGTTTCTGTCGAGGGGATGTACACCACCTGAATGGTCATGTTGTGCTTTTCCAGGAAGTCTCATACTAAGAGGGCCAACCTGCAAAGCAGGTAGGATCTGGTCCACACCTGCTTGCTGACATACCAGAGCACAGTCATGTTGTCAGTGAACAACTTCAGTGGGCCTTGGCAAAGAGGGGGTCTGAAGGTTTGAAGGGCCAGGAGCAATGGTCTCATTTCCCTTATGTACCCCAAAAAAGGGAGAGAGACCACCTTCCTTGGACAGCGTATTTCCCATGGCCATGCCCAAGCCTATGTCTAAGGCATCTGTGTAAATGCCTTGGACTGGATCTAGAGGATGGAGAGGTAGTCCTGGATTTAGGCTTACCTGTTGAGACCACCAGAGAATTTCCTTTTATAAGCAAGACATCAGGAAAATGGGGAATTCTAGAGGATGTGAATGTTGGGTCCAGATAGACCTAAGGAACCACTGGAGCTTCCTCATGTGCAGTCTTGCCAGAGGTACCATGGGAATGGTAAAGGCCATGAACCCTAATACCCTGAGAAACTCCCTGGCTGTGATGTGGTGTAAAGGCAGAAGAGACAGGAAGAAAGTGTGAAGATCCTCTGTTTTTTGTGGGGGTAGATACACTCTTAGTATGTCTGTTTGAATTCTGCACCCAAGGAAAATGTGGTTTTGGATTGGAGAGAGGGTAGATTTTCTTTGTATATAATTGTGAACCCCAGGTTTCCTAGTAGGGAAATGGTGGTTTGAAGATTGTGTTGCAAGATTTGTGGGCTTGGGGCCTGTTAGAGTAGGTCATACAGTTATGGGAATATCTGGATTTCTAGCAGCCTGCAATGGGCAATGACCAAAGCCAAGCATTTGGTGAAAACTCTCAGAGCTGTAGAGAGGCCAAAATGCAATGCAGAGAATTGAAAATGCCAGGAACCTACAGAAAACCAAGACGCGTCCTGTAATTTGGATGAAAAGGGATGAGTAGACAGCCATCTTTTATGTCCAGAGATGCCACAAAACCCTGAGGAAGGGGCAGAAGGAAAAGGTCTTGAGAGTAAGCATTCTGAAGGAAGGAACCTTTAAGAATGTGTTGAGGTGGGACAAGTCCAGAATTGGCCTCCAGGGGCCATCCTTTCTGGGCACCAGGAACATCCTTGAAGAGAGAGTCCTTTTCCCTTGGAATTGGCAGGGACTTTTTGAATGGGGCCTTGTAAGCACAGGTCTGAAAAGAGGTCTGGGAAGAGATGTAGCTGATCTCAGGGTGGCTGGAGAACACCCTGAAAGGTGGAAGTGGATTGCCAGACCATAAAATATCCATTTCTTATGATGGAAAGGACCGAACTGTCTTGAGTAATGCTTTCCCACACCCTAAGAGCTTTTGAGAGGTGCAGGGAGAGGGGGGGGGGGAACAGAAGCAGGGTAGTCACGGACTTCCCTGCTCTGTCAGGAAAGGGCTGCTTTGGTGAAAAGGGTTCTGAGGAGCCCTAGTCCTCTGAGGTCTCTTTCCTTCCCAAGAAGACTTGCTGTTCTGGTGTTGGGAGTAGCTATGGACAAAGACAGGTTTTGAAGGAAAGTTCCTATGGAACCTTGGCACTGGTAAAACTAGGACACGTTTTGACTCCTTGACTTTCTTGGACTTTTCTTACAGGGACTTGAAAAGTGATGCAGCAGCAAGGCCAAACAGAGAAGAGTTACTTTCGAGGAGCATACATGAGTATGTAAGTGGCTTGAAGTCTGAGCCAGGAAAATCTAAGCACAGGCCTCAGAAGCATCATAGCTACATTATATGGAATGTTTGGCCACTTGAGAAGAAGCTCCCAAGAGAGACAGGGCTAAGGCTTTTTCCCTCCAACTCACAGAGATCTGAGATGGTAGCAGTAGCCTGAGACAATAATTCTAGAGAAAATTTAGTCATGGGAGTCTGGTAGTTTATAGCCCTGAAAGCTAAAGCTGCTGAGGTGTAGGTCTTTTTTTTTTTTTTTTTTTGTTTTTGTTTTTTTTAACCTAGTCTTTTCAAGGTTCTACTTTCCTTGTCTGAAGGCAACAGGGAGGTAGACAGGAGCATCCTGGAAGGCTTGTCAGTATTTTATTTACTATTTATCATTTTGTTTGCCAGGATAGTCCGACTGGACAACAAGTGTCCATTTTCAGCGGAGTCCTGGGGAGAAAATTCCATAAGTTTACAGAGAGAAGAAAAACTTACAAAAAAAGAGACATTACAGAGTAGTAGCATACAGACTGTAGACTTTACAGCTGTTAGTATACAAGTAGAAACACAGATGACTGCCGGGTCTGCTACAGGGCACCTGAAAGGAAAATTACAGTCCTCAGGGACTATGTAAAACTATCACACTTCTTTTGAGAGTCTGGCTCTTGACAAGCATTGGTAAATGCATCCAAAAATGCTGGATAAACAGGTGGAACCATAGAAGAACTAGGCAAATCCATTTGCAGCAATTGGTAGTACTTTTTTTGTACATCTGAAATTTAGGTGGTATTCCACTGGAAGTGCTCCCCCATTTTCAAGATGGTTGATCCACAGGAAATTTCTTCCATGGGGGACTCAGCGCCTACAGACTCCTCTTCAGGTGACACATATTCTAAAGGAGAGGGTATCTGAGTTGAGTAGTCTAATGATTCTTCTTCAAAAGAGGAATTGTCTGATGATTCAGGATCCCTAACCCTTTTCTGGGAGGACTGTGGGCCTGAGGAAGGAGGAGGCACTGCTGAAGCCTGTTTAAGAGCCATGAAGGCCTGGAAAAGATTTTGGGAAAAGGCCTGCCATTCAGAAGGCCCTCTACAGCAGTGGATAAATACTTTGTTTTTTTGTTTTTTCTTAGCTGGAGACGCTACTTTTTGAAGCGTTAGAGGGCCAGACGTTGGCTTAGTATCAGCCGGCTCAAACTCCGGGACTTCAGATGCAGAACTGTGAGCTAACCCCCCCCCCCCCCCCCCCCGAGGGCCCTCAACACATTCAAGCCCTGGATCCCCCTTGATGATCAGGTCAGACATCTGCTCAACCTCTTGCAACATGCACGTGGCTGAAGGCACTGTGACCTCAGAAATGGGTTCGGACGGTAACTCTAAGATATAGATTCCACTTACCTCTGGGTTGATAAGCGCATCAGGAGGGACATCTGATGGCAAAGGTGCAGCTGAAGGCGTAGGCCTAGCTTTTTGGCCTTATGCTTCAGTGGCTCAGTATCAGACCCCAGGTCACCCTCCATTTGTTTAGTTAAAAGTTTTCCAAATACAAAGCTACGGAATTAAGCCTGCTTCTAAGTGTATTTGGAACAAACAATTGGCAAGTACTACATAACTTATGGTTGTGGTTGGGGCCTAGGCAGAAGAGGCACTGGGTATGTCCTTATGTGGAATTTGTCTTCTGCACTGGCACTTGCTCTTCCTGGATGACATAAAAAGGAACAAAGAAAAAAATTCCCCAATGGGGCACTTAACTGAGAAAACGACAAAAATGATGAAAAATGAAAGACTAACATTTGGTAGCTGGCTTTCTGACTAGCTGCAGAAAAGTTATGAAGATTTTATGTGCATACATCTGTTTTATGGCCTACGTACAACTGCAGCTTATGCCAGATGTACCGTACAGTGGTGAAAGCCTTTTGTACACAGGCTGACATTGGGGCACCACATGTGGGGATATCCCTCAAGTGAAGAATACTGCAGCAAGTGAATAAAAGAACTTCTCCACACAGGTTGATCAAATCTTGGAAGACCCCTGATTTAGTTTCCATTCATTAGAGTCAGCCTTAGTTCTGACTCTGGTCCTGCTCAACCTGTCTGCCACAGAATTTTGCTGTGATGGAATGAAGAATGCCTATACAGCAAGGATGTGCTGTGAAGCTATATCCCAAGCAAATAAGGCTAGTCTGGAAAGGGGATAACAGCAGGTGCCCTGACACCCCCACTGATATACCACATTGAAACTGGTACTTGTCTACAACAACCTAAAGAGGTCCTGGGAACCAAAGAAAATTCAGAGAGTTGAGTGCCTTGATCAGGGCAAGCATCTCTGATATTTATGTGCTTGTGCCTGTCCTTGGTGTCCCACACATCCTGCACTTATATCCATCCTGAAACTGCTCCCCAAGCACAGTCGAGACTTTTGTGGTGACTGACTGTTTTGGAACAGGGAGGGAAAAGGAGAGACCTAGACTTGTGGAAATCTGTTGTCTCCACCAAATGATTTATCTTCTGACAAACCTCTGGGATTTAAAAAGACAAAGGATATTGATGCTGGGACAAAAGAGATATCAGATACCACTGTATCATTCTCATGTGGAGTCTTACCAGGGGTATCAAGAGAATCACAGAAGACACGAGACCCAAACTCCTGAGGTACTCCCTCACATTGACCAAAGTTTGAGTGGAACACCTCAGAAATATATCTACATACAGATTAAACTGAGGTATCTAGTCAATATCCTAGAAACATAATCTCTTGTGAAGTCAAGAAAGACTTTTGAATGTTCTCCTGAAATCCCAGCTTGTGTAAGAGATTGCTAACACTTTGGAAAAGACTCTACAAAAATAAGGAAGCAGTCTAAATATAAACAAATGTGGATAGCTTACAGCCTGCAATGAGCTATGACTGGAGCAAGACACTGAACACTGTTGATGCAGTGGATAGTCCAAAGGGTAAGGCAGAGTACTGAATCTAATCCAGACACGCAAAACCTTAAGACATGTCTCAAGTCTGGATGAATTGGGAGGTGATAATAAACATCTTTAAGTCAAATGTTATCAGAAAGTTTGAAAGAAAAAGAACAGATTAGAAGTTTTGAAGTTACATTGTTTTGAATTTGGGTACCATCACAAAATAGTTTAGGAAAGAAAGACCCAGAACTGGTCTCCAAGCATTTTTTTTCTTTCTTTGGCACCAAGAACATCCCTGAAAAAGAACAGTTCCCTACATGGGAAGAAGGAATTAGCTTAATCATTCCTTGAGACAGCATGGAGTCAAAGAACTGATAAAAAAAAAATAAAGAAGTTATGTACTCAACATAACGTTCCATCTGAGTATAAGTTCTTCATTTGTCTTCAACCTGTGGGTTACAGATCCTACTCTGCTGCATATCCAGCATCTGATCCATGCTCAAAGCTCCTCCCCTTACTCATAATGCTCCTGTCTCCTTCTGCCCTTCAGATCGAGTTTGCACCCAATCTAAAACTCACACCCGACCCAACAGAACCTGGTCCCTACCAGAAACATAAGTAAGGATAAGAGGCACCCTAACAGTGACCAGTTCCTGTAGTCGCAGGAGCAACAAACAGTTTACACAAGGCTGGGGGAAGGAGGGAGGGATGGCTGAAGACAAATGAAAGTACAGCTGTGTACACTTATCATAAATGTAGATGCCGAGTGTATTCACTGATGCAGTCGTTACATTTGGGTTATCTACTTGCAGGTAGCCCTCAGTCGGCCTGATTAACAAAGTCTTGGGTCCTGCGTCTTTTTCATGTCCATTCTTCCATGATGTCAGGTAGTCAGGGGTATAAAACATGCAGCCAACGCCATTACATCAGTTTTTCTTGCCACAGATGTCAGGTGCCCCCCTAATGGGAAGCAATTAAATTAAAAAAATACAATGATATACCTCCAACAAAAAAGCAAATACACCAAAAAGCTTTTAAGCATAGTAGAGGAAAGTAGAGGTACAGCCAAAAGAAATTAGGGGGCTGGAGCGAGGGTAACCAGGACTGCAACAGTGAATACACTCGAACATCTACATTTATGGTAAGTGTACACAACTGTACTATGTTCTTCGTGTTTCACTGTTGAAGTTGCTACATTTGGGTAGATTCCCAAAGCTATGGTTGGGAGGAGGAATTTAGATAGCATTAGGACCAGCTATAAGGCCCTGCAAGACTGCAGGGGCAAAGCCAGCTCTGGATTTAGAGAAAACTGGCAAATGATAATGCTTGGTGAACGTATATACAGAACTCCAGGTAGCAGATTCTAGGATGTCCCTGGTAGGGACGCCTCTGAGAAAGGCTGTAGAGGTAGATGCAGTCCTGGTGGAGTGAGGTCTGATCCCCCTGTGGGATACGTTTTCCATGGTGCTTATAGCATAAATGAATGCAATGGCCTATCCATTTAGAAATGGTTTGCTTTGAAATAGCCTTCCCCTCTGCCCCTGCAGCAAATGCTACCAGCAGTTGTTCAGATTTCCTTTGAGGTTTAGCCCTGTCCCAAGTAGAATCTAAGTTGTCTGTGCACATCTAAGGAATGCAGTATCCGTTCCCCTTTGTTGTGTGGACTGGGAAAGAAGGTTGGCAAATGAATGGACTGATTAAGAGCCACACTGGATACCACCTTGGGCAAGAAGGATGGATTAGTTCTGAGGGACACCCTGCCTGCATGAAAGACTCCACTGCCATAAGGGCCTGTAATTCAAATACTCTTCTTGCTGAAGTGATTGCTAAAAGGAAAGCGGTTTTCCAAGAAAATTTTAAGTCTGCAGTAGCAGCTGGCTCGAAAGGAGGTAGAGTGAGTTTCTCCAAAACAAAGTTAAGGTCCCAGGTTGGGGTTGGAGCTCTCCTGGGTGGTCTCATATTTTTGGCCCCTCTAAGGAACTGCTTGAGCAGTGGATGAGAGAAGAAGGGAGGTTCTGTGGTATAATGAGCTGAAATGGCTGAGGCGTGAATTTTGATGGAGGAAAAAGACATGCCTTTGTGAAGCATCTCAGTTAAGTATTGTAAAATCTGAGGTAAATTGGGCGCTGCTGTGCTCATCCCTTGAGACTGGTTCCAGGCACAGAATCTTTTCCATTTTTCAGCATAAGATTTTCTAGTACTTGGCCTCCTTAACTCTAAAATGATATCCATCACAGGTTTACTGAGGGATGGTAATGGAGAGAATAGGTAATTAGCCAGGCTGCTAGGTTCTGTGTTAGAAGCTGAAGGTGGAGAATCTGGTTCTCCTGCTGAAACAACAGGGAAGGAGTCTGAGGCAGGTGCCATGGGGATAATCGTAACACACTGCGCAGGAGGGGGTACCAGTGTTGGCATGGCCAGTCTGGAGCAATTAAAATCATCCTTGGTCCTGTTTGATTTTTAGTAGTACTTTGGAGAGCAGAGGCAGAGGGGGGAAGGCACAGACTGATGGGTTTTTCCAGCTGAAGGACAGAGCAACCACTTTCCAGGCTTGTTTGTGGGGAGTCTTTGTGCAAAATGTGCCCAATTGGTAGTTTTGGGGAGAGGCAAACAGGTCTATATCTGGGCTCCCCCATTTGCTTGTCAACATGTTGAAAATCCTTGGTTCCAGTTTCCACTCTTGTAGGTCCATGAGGTTTCTGCGTAGTCCGTTCTGCCAGTGTATTTAATTTTCCTGGCAGGAATTGAGCTTGTAGGTTCACTTGGTAGTTCAAGGCTATCTTCCACAATGCATGGATAATCTGCAGAGGGGGGTAAGAATGTGTACCCCCCTGCTTGTTTATGTACCACATAACAGTGGTGTTGTCCGTCTTTACCATTAGCTGTCCTGGAAGAATGTGGTCCTTGAAAGCTGTCAGAGCATTCTGTACAGCTAACATTTCTTTTTGATTGATATGCAGGTGCATTTGACTTGGGTTCCATTTGCCCTGAATGCACTTCCCTGCCACGTGAGCCCCCCATGCATAGTCTGATGCGTCTGTTAGGGTTTGGACGGCAGGGGGTGGTGTGAAAGGTAGTCCCTTGTTTTGGTGGCATGGCTCTACCCTCCAAAGGAACTCTAGGCGTAGGCAAGGTATGATGGGAATCATTGCTTCTAGATCCTGAGAATGTTGACACCATAGGCTTTTTAGATACCACTGTAGTTTCCTCATATGCAGTCTTGCATACGTAAATAGAAGAATGCAGGAGGCCATGAACTCCAAGGCTTGCAGTATTTGTCTTGCAGATAGCAGGATTTTTGTGGCCATATCTTTGAAGTAAGTTGTCAAATGAATTTGTTTCTCTGGCATGAGGAAAGCCATCTGGGAAGTTGGATTCAAGCTTGCTCCCAGGAATATAATTTGTTGACAGGGTACCAGGTGTGATTTCTTTTCGTTTATGGTGTACCCCAGACAAGTTAGAACCCTTTGTACAAAGGCCAGATGATTCAAAAGTATGTCCTGGCTTTCTGCCTGAATTGGACAATCGTCCAGGTATGGGCATATCTGAATATTTCTTTGCCTGCAAAATGCAATAACTGGAGCTAGATACTTTGTGAATACCTTGGGCGCAGTAGATAAGCCAAAGGGCAGTGCAGAAAACTGATGGTGTGTAGCCTGCGTTGAAGGTAGGTATCTTCTACAAGATTCCCTGGTTAGGATGTGCAGGTATGCTTCTTTTAAATCTAGTGTTGCCAACCAGGCATCTTTGCCTAGCATAGGAAGCAACTGGCAAAAAGTGTCAGCATCTTGAATTTTGAAATCTCCAAAAAGGTGTTTAGAGTAGACAGGTCCAGGATAGGATGCCATGAATTGCCTTTTCTGGGTACCAGGAAAAGACTCTAGTAGAAACCTTGTCCCTTTTCCTCTTCTGGTACCAACTTGAATAGCCCCCATGTTTAAGAGAGAAGGTACTTGTTTTTGGGCCTCTGCCCACTGATTTGGGGGTAAGTCTGGCCACCAGCTTGGTGTTGGCAACGTGTGGAAGTAAAATCTGTATCCCTGGGACACTATATTTAAGACCCATTTGTCCTGGGTAATGAGTTCCCAGTTATTTCCATGAAGAGCAATCTTTCCCCCCAAAGGGGCAGTCAGTTGATAAGTGCTTGGAAACTTTAAAAGGAAGGCATTGAGACAGTTTACCATAGGGGGAGTCTTATTACTCCCAGATTTGGAAGTGGAGCCCCCCACTGCTTAGTCCTGTGTGTACCCTGGGACTGCAGCCTGGGAGCTCTGTTGGATCTGGGTTTGGACTGAGAAGGTCTGGAAGAGGCAAGTAAAGGACCAATTCTTGGAAGGCCAATGCCTACTAAATCTTGGAGGTTGTACTTGTAAAAACAGTTTGCATAGATTTAGCTTATTCTTCCATCTTTTTAAGAACTTTTTCTGCCTTGTTGCCAAACAGGCGATCCTGGTTTAGGGGAGCATCCAGTAATTTTGCTTTAACATGATCTGATAGGGATTGCTCCTTAAGCCAAGCATGCCTAAGTACAGACCCAGTTACAGCAGCCCTGCAAGACGCCTCTAGAGAGTCAAAACCACATTGCAAAGCATGTTTTCCAATTTGTTCAGCTGAATACAATAAATCCTGTAAATCCTTATTTTTCAGTACAATCAGGAAACAACATGATTTTCTGTTTAAGCAATCCAATAATATGCTGCTGCTACTTCAACATATAAAACTGGCAGTTTAAGGCCCTAATTGCCAAAGTTGTAGAAGTGTATACATTCTTACCCCATCTATCCAGTGCCCTGGAATCTCTATCAGAGGGGGTAGGATTTTTGGCAGTAGTAGCTTTAATGCCTTTGGGCCGCTGTGAAATGGTCTCAGGATCCGCAGTAGGATTTTTGAAAATGAACTTGTGAGAGTCAGGGATCCAGTAATATCAGGTTTCCTGGGAGCAGGAGGTAAAGAGTCAGGGGTCAAGCTAGATTCTGCATATGCATCAACAATGTCTAGTACAGGAGGTATAGCTAAAGGCCTGTGCTGGGGCAGGAGTAAGAAATCCCTAAGACTCTTTTTTGAATCAGAGAAATCCTGACTTTTCCAACGAAAATGCTCCCTTAGAGTATGCAAGGTTTCACGAAAAGAGAAATCCTCTGGGGGTGGGCAGAGGGAATGGAGTCCTCAGCATCAGAATCCTCATAGGTAGATAAGAGTAAATCCTGGTCATCAGAGGAAACAGAAAATTCAGAATCCTGGTCGGAAGTATCATAAACAAACTCAGTCCTAGGTCTCTTAGAGGGCGAAAACTGGCTTCCCCTGATTAAAGTAATAAGGTCTTCAGCCATTCTTATCTGCTTTTTAGGCATAGAGGCCTGACCATGTGGTCTGGGCGTCAGTTTTTTAGGCATGGTTCGAGATTTATGCCTTGAAGAAGAAGATGGCGTAGGTTAATATGCAAGTCAGTAGGCCTGAATGCACCCTCAGAAGCCGGTGCCTGCACAGTGGCTTCGGACCCATCCAAGGTACAGATATCCGCAGGTTCCACAGTTGAAGCATCTCGTGGCATACTGGACTCCGAATGGGTCTCAGTAGAGGCCTGCGAATCAGAAGTAGCAGGTATCAGGGGCTGCAAAAGCGCCTCATTGAGTACCGGCGAACTGGCAACTGGCTTAGGAGAAACGTTGTCGGCAGCTTTGGACCTAGGAGGCCTGTCTCTGTCTTTATCTTTGCGTTTTTTCGGAATGTCGGTAGTCGGATGGCTGACTGAAGACATATCAGGATAATTGAACCGAGCACCAAAATATTTAGAAGCCTAAATATACAGACGACGGATAGTTCGTGGTTTAAATAAAGCACAAAACTGACAGCAAGGTACATTGTGGTCTGGTCCTAGGCAAGGAATACAGTACGAATGAAAATCTTTATGAGGTAATTGCTTTCCACAAGTAATGCAATTATTTACTTTTACTGACATCGGTTAAGAGCAAGAAAAAGTTTCTCCAACGGGGTACTTTGCATTTAGTTGAAGACTTCGGTTCTAAAACTAGAAAACAAAAATTTCAGGAGTTGGCTGACCAGCACTTGCGAACTGCTTATCAGACCGACTGAGGGCTACCTACAAAGCAGATAACCCAAAAGTAAAGTACAGTTGTGTACACTTACCATAAATGTAGATGTTCAAGAGTATTCACTGTTGCAGTCATGACATTTGGGTAATCTGCTGGCAGGTTGCCCTCAGTCGGCCTGATTAACAAAGTCTTGGATCCTGCGTCGGTTGCTGTCCCTTCTTCCATGACGTCAGGTTGTCAGGGGGTATAAAACATGCAGCCGACGCCATTACATCAGTCTTTCTTGCCCCAGATGTCAAGTGCCCCCCAAATGGGGAGTCAAATATTTAAGTAATTAAAGACACAAACAGTATACCTTTAAACAAAAGCAAATACACCAAAAAGGCTTTTAAGCATAGTAAAGGAAAGAAGAGGTATAGTAAGAGAAAAAGCAGGGGGTTGGAGGGAGGGAAACCAGGACTGCAACAGTGAATACACTCTAACATCTACATTTATGGTAAGTGTACACAACTGTACTACGTTCTTCGTGTTTCACTGTTGCAGTCATTACATTTGGGTAGATTCCCAAAGCTATGGTTGGGAGGATAGAGTTATACAGCATTAGGACCAGCTATAAGGCCCTGCAGGACAGCAGAGGCAAAGCCAGCTCTGGATTTAGAGCAGAAAGGTAAATGGTAATGTTTGGTGAACGTATGAACTGAGCTCCAGATAGCAGCTTCTAGAATGTCTCTGGTAGGAACACCTCTGAGAAAGGCTGTAGAAGTATATACAGCCCTGATGGAATGAGATCTGATCCCCTGGGGGATAGTTTTACCATGGTGCATATAGCAGAAACGAATACAATGGCTTATCCATTTGGAAATAGTCTGCTTTGAAATAGCCTTTCCCTCTGCCCCTGCAGCAAATGCCACCAGTAGGTGTTCATATTTTCTTAGAGATTTTGTCCTGTTTTAAGTAATATCTAAGTTGTCTGTGTACATCCAATGAATGCAGAATCCATTCCCTCCTGTTCTGTGGATTGGGAAAGAAAGTTGGCAAGTGAATGGTCTGATTAAGAGCCACACTGGATACCACCTTAAGCATGAAGGATGGATTGGTCCTGAGAGACACCCTGTCTGCATGAAAAATAATGAAAGGCTCCACTGCCATAAGAGCCTGTAATTTGGACAGCCTTCTAACTGAAGTGACTGCTGAAAGAAAAGCTGTTTTCCAGGAGATAAATTTTAAGTCTGCAGTAGCAGCTGGCTCGAAAGGAGGGATAGTGAGTTTTTCCAATACAAAATTGAGGTCCCAGGCAGGGGTTGGAGCTCTACTGGGTGGTCTTAAGTTTTTGGCCCCTCTGAGATACTGCTTTAGCAGAGGATGAGAGAAGAGGGGAGGTTCTGTGTTGTAATGAGCTGAAATAGCTGAGGCATTGATTTTTATGGAAGAAAAGGACAGGCCCTTGAGAAGCATCTCAGTTAAATATTGTAAAATCTGAGGAATATTGGACACTGTTGTGCTTATCCCTTGTGACTGATTCCAGGCACAGAATCTTTTCCATTTGTCAGCATCAGATTTTTGTAGTACTAGGCCTTCTTGCCTCCAAAATGACATCTATCACAGGTTATCACAGGTTTTCTGAGGGATGCCAAGAGTGAATTAAGGTGATTAGCCACAATGCAAGATTCAAAGTTTGGAGGAGAGTGTGCAGAAATTGGTTGTTCTGCTGAGACAGTAAGTAAGGTGTCTGAGGCAGGTGCCACAGTGGAAGGTGTGACACACTGCGCAGGAGTGGGTACCAGTGTTGGCGAGGCCAGTCTGGAGCAATCAAAATCATTTTTGGCTTGTCCTGTTTGACTCTTAGTAGAACTTTGGAGAGCAGAGGGGGAAAAGGCATAGACTGACAGGTTTTTCCAGCTGAATATAGAGCATCCACTTTCCACTGAGTTCTTGTGCAGAATTTGTCCAACTGATAGTTCTGGGGTGAGGCAAAAAGATCTATGTCTGGACTCCCCCATTTGAGTGTCAACATGTTGAAAATCCGTGGTTCCAGTTTCCATTCATGTGGGTCCATGAGATTTCTGCTTAGTTCGTCTGCCAGAGTATTCAGCTTTCCTGGCAGGAATTGAGCTTGTAGTTGAATTTGATAGGTCAAGGCCATGTTCCACAATGCCATGGCTAGTCTGCAAAGAGGGTAGGAGTGTGTACCCCACTGCTTGTTTATGTACCACATAACTGTGTTGTTGTCTGTCTATCATTAATTGTCCTGGATGAAAGTAGTCCTTGAAGGCTGTCAGTGCATTCTGTACAGCTAGCATCTCTTTTTGATTGATACGAAGGTGCATTTGATTTGGGCTCCATTTGCCCTGAATGCACGTCCCTGCCAGATGAGCCCCCCAAGCATAGCCTGATGCATCTGTAGTTAGGGTTTGGGCGGCAGGGGGTGGAGAGAATGGCATTCCCTTGTTTTGGTGAGAGGCCTCTGCCCACCATAGGAACTCTAGTTGCAGGCAAGGTATGATAGGAATCTGTTTCCAGGCTGTGACAATGTCGACTCCATAAACTCTAAGTACCACTGAAGTTTCTTCATATGCAGTCTTGCATATGGAATTAGAAGAATGCAGGAGGCCATGAACCCCAAGGCTTGCAGAATTTGTCTTGCAGATAGCAGGGTTTTTGTGGCCACCTGTTTGAAGTAAGTCACCAAATGAATTTGCTTTTCTGGCGTAAGGTAAGCCATCTGGGCAGTTGTATTCAAGCTTCCACCCAGAAATGTAATTTTTTGAGAGGGTATCAGTTGTGATTTATTTTCGTTTTTGGTGTACCCAAGACATGTTAGAACCTTTTTTACAAACGTCAGATGTTTTTTGAAGAATGTCCCTGTTTTCTGCCTGAATTAGACAATCGTCCAGGTATGGATATATTTGAATATTTTGTTGCCTGCAAAATGCAATTACTGGTGTCAGGCACTTCATGAAGACCCTGGGCACAGTAGATAAGCCACAGGACAGTGCAGAGAACTGGGAATGCAAATAGCCTGCTTTGAAGCAGAGGTATCTTCTGCAAGATTCCCTGATTGGGATATGCAGGTAAGCCTCTTTTATGACTAGAGTTACCAACTAGACATCTTTGCCTAGCATAGGAAGTAACTGTTGAAGAGTCAGCATCTTCAGTTTTGGAATGTTTAGAAATGTGTTTAGAGTAGATGAGTCCAGAATTGGACGCCATGATTTGTCCTGAGTACCAGGAAAAGTCTTGAATAGAAACCTTGTCCCTTTTCCTCTTCTGGGGACTGGTTGAATAGCTCCCATGTTCATGAGAGACAGTACTTGCTTCCGGGCCTCTGCCCACTGATTTGGGGGCAGGTCTGACCATCCATTTTGGATTGGCAACGTGTGGAAATGAAATCTGTATCCCTGGGATACTATATTTAAAACCCATTTGTCCTGGGTTATAAGTTGCCAGTTTCTTTTTTTTGAAAATCTTTTTATTTTATTATCTTGTAGACAAACAATACAAACCACAGAAGAACACTGTGCAAACATCAACAAGAACTATATACAACTATACATTGCCCATATCATTCACAATATATACAACAGATAATACATTAAGGAGATATAATACAAAAATGAAAAGTGTTTCAGGTTAAAAGACAATCAAAGAATACATTCCAAAAATTTTCAGAACAGAACTTGTGATTACCTTTATAAAAGAGATACTTTTGTGCCCTAATATGCCTAATTACCAATTCCTTTAGACCTTCCCATGTTAGTGCGGCTTGGCACTTCCAATGCAATGAGATATAATATTTGATAAATATGACAATTGAAATCACCACCTTGAGCTGAGCTTTAGTAATATTATCAGGAGTGATATGTAATAAAGCAAATTGCCAAGAAAGTGTTGATTTTTCGTATCCCATTTTCTCCAGAATAACTTATATATAGAGCCTCTCTTTCTTCTTATTAAACAAAAAACTCATCAGATCATCCCCAAGCTATTTAGAACTAGTATCCCCCTCTCGGCATTTGCGGATGATCTAAATATTTACCTCTCTTTACCAAATTCGGACTTAGAGAAAATCATGAAATCCATTAATATCTTCTCTAAATTTGCCAACTACAAAGTTAACAAAAACAAATCTCAAATTTTTCCGGTTAATATCACATCACCATATCCCCTAAATTTTTCCTCTGATGTTATTCCATTTAATTCAAGTCTTCGTTACCTGGGGGTAACTTTCTCAACTGATCAATCTATTTCGTATCAGGAGAACATTTCTTCTCTTTGGAAGGAGGTGCAATGGGATTTAAAGAGATGGTCTCAACTTAAGCTTCCCTTTATGGCACGTGCAACTATTATAAAAATGAATATCCTTCCCAGATTCTTGTATATTTTCAACTCTACTAATTCGATTATCCCTCTATACTTTTTCAATAAATTACACTCAACCTTCTCTAAGTTTATTTGGTCTCCTAAATCGGTGAGAATTTCGTATTCTAAACTTACTTACCCGAAGGATTTGGGTGGTATTTCTCTTCCTGACTTCAAACTTTCCTATGATATTATTCAAAGTAGTAGAACTATTAAGATAGCAAACTATATTAATACCTCAGATGCCTGGCACCCTAACTGGGTATTACTTTACTTCAATTATATTAGATCCCTTAAATTCAATCCATCCGCCTTACCTTTCTTGAGCAAAGTTAGTCTAGACAAATATAAAATCTGTTATGGCCTGAAATATAACGTTATCAGATTTCATAAACTATTGTCTTCGCTAAAACTTTTGCAGGCGTTCATTTCCCTCCAACCAATACATCTAAATCCCAATTTAACTCTAAATGGTAACTTGATAAATCTGGACAATTTCCCCCTTATTAAGGATAAGTGCATGGCAGACTTTTTCTTAGTCAAACATCTGAAGTTATCCGAGATAAGTTGCCAGTTTCTTACATGAAGTTCCAGCTTCCCCCCAAAGGGGCGGCTGAAAGGTAAGTGCTTGGTAAATGTAGAGGAAAGTCATTGAGACTGCTTACCATAGGGAGGTGCCCTTGTTGTTTCCAGATCTGGAGGAGGAGGCACCCCACTGTTTTGTTCTAAAAGTCCCTTGGGACTGAAACCTAGAGCCTTTGGAATATCTGGGTTTGACTTGAGTGGCTCTCGAAGGAACTGGAAAGGACCAGTTCTTAGTAGGCCAGTGCCTACTAAATCTTGTAGGTTGCACTTGTAAGAAATCTTTCACAGTTTGCATAGATTTAGCTTTATCTTCCATCTTTTTTAAAACTTCTTCAGCCTTATTACCAAAGAGATGGTCCTGTGGTAAAGGAGCATCCAACAATTTTGCTTTAACATGATCAGGCAGAGTTTGCTCTTTGAGTCAAGCATGCCTTCTTAGCACAGAGCCAGTTACAGCAGCCCTGCAAGAGGCCTCCAAAGAATCAAAACCACATTGCAAAGTATGTTTTTCAACTTGTTCAGCTGAATGCAATAAATCCTGTAAATCTTTATTTTCCACACAGTCAGAAATTAACAATTTTCTGTTTAAGCATTCCCATGATATGCTGCTGGTATTTAAGCATATGAAATTGACAGTTTAAAGCCCTGATTGCCAAGGTTGCAGAAGTGTAAACCTTCTTACCCCATCTATCCACTGTCCTGGAATCTCTATCAGAAGGGGTAGGATTTTTAGTAGTAGAGGCCTTAATGCCCTTGGGACCCTGAGACATGGTTTCAGGATCTGCAACAGGATTTTTGAAAAGGAATTTGTGGGAGTCAGGAACCCTGTAGTATCTGTCTGGCTTACAAGGAGCCGGAGGGAGAGAATCAGGAGCCATACTAGATCCTGAAAAAACATAGTCAACAATGTCTAGGACAGGAGGTATAGCCAAATGCCTATGCTGAGGAAGAAGAAGAAAATTCCTAAGTCTCTTTTTAGATTCAGAGAAATCCTGACTTTCCCAGAGGAAAGTTTCCCCAAAAGAAAAATCTTCAGGGGGAGAAGCAGAAGGGATTGAATATTCTGCATCAGAGTCCTCATAAGTAGGTATAGACAAATCCTGCTCATTAGAAGAGTCAGAAGAAATAGAATCCTGTTCAGAAGATTCATAATCAATGTCTTGCCTAGGCCTCTTAGAAGGGGGAGGTTGGCTACCCCTGATCAGAGTAATTAGATCTTCAGCCATTTTGATTATTTGTTTTTTAGGCACAGTGGCCTGCATGTGGCCCAGGCGTCGTTTTTTTAAACGTAGATTTTGGCCTTAGTTTTGAAGATGGCGTCGGTCTAATATACAAATCTGTAGGCCTGAATACAACCTCAGAAGCCGGTACCTGCACAGTGGCTGCGGACCCATCCAAGGTACAGACAGCCGCAGGTTCCATAACTGAAGCATCTTGCGGCATACTGGACTCCGAATGGGTCTCAGTAGAGGCCTGCGAATCAGAAGTAGCGGGTATCAGGGGCTGCAAAAGCTTCTCACTGAGTACCAGCAAACTGGCGACTGGCTTAGGAGAAGCGTCATCAGTTTTGGACCGCGACAGCCTGTCTCTGTCTTTTTCTTTGCGTTTTTTAGGTATTCCGGTAGTCGGATTGCTAACCAGCGACATTTCCAGATAATTAAAGCGTGATCCAAAATATTTAGAAGCAAAAATATACCAACGTTTAATAGTGCATTGATTAAATTTAGCACAAAACCGACAGCAAGGCACGTTGTGGTCAGGGCCTAGGCAAGAAATACAGTACAAATGCAAATCCTTATGCGGTATTTGCTTCCCACAAGTAATGCAATTATTAACTTTTACTGACATCGGTAAGGAGCAAGAAAAAGTTTCCCCAATGGGGTACTTAGCTTTTTAGTTGAAGACTTTGGTTCTGAAACTCTAAAATGAAAATTTCAGGAGTCGGCCGACCGGCACTTGCGAACTGCTTCTGCTTCGGGCACCGCGAGGCAAGAAAGACCGATGCAATGGTGTCGGCTCCATGTTTTATACCCCTGATGACCTGACGTCATGGAAGAAGGGACAGCAACCAACGCAGGACCCAAGACTTTGTTTATCAGGCCAACTGAGGGCAACCTGCCAGCAGATTACCCAAATGTAATGACTGCAACAGTGAAACACGAAGAATATCAACTACTCACATGGAACATTATGGTGAGTACATAACTTCTTTATCTGAAATAGTTGCCTTCATTTGGTTTTCAACCTGTGGGACAGAGTCCCCAGCTACTAAACACCTGGGAGGCCCTCATGGAAGGATATTCCGGAGCACAATGGAGCCAAAAGATGCCCTGTTCCTGGACACAATGTCCAATTTATAATGTGAGATGAAGGTATGAGATGAGGATCAAGTAGCCGCAGGACAAATATCGTCTAATGAAACTCTGGAACAAAAGGCCATTGAAGTGGCCATATATCTGGTGGAATGTGCCTTCACATGGTTTGGCAGGGAAATCCCCTGGCAGAATACACCCAAATGAAACATTGGGAAATTCAACGGGCAACAGTAACGTCAGATATCGGCTCCCCAAAAGGGTTTAGATTAAGAAATGACAAGCTGATCAGGTTTATGAAAGGTTTTTGCCCTGTGCAGGTAGAAACGTAACTGTCTGTGCACATCCAATAAAATGCAGTTTGTATTCTCCTTTATTTTGAAAGTCTGGAAAGAAGACTGGGAGATTGATCACTTGATTAATGCTAGCCTCTGAAGCTACTTTTGGAAGAAAAAATGGATTAGTGCGCAATGACACCCTGTCCTTTTGAAAAATCATATAACTGGCTTTGACCAACAGAGCTTGAAGTTGCGAAACTCTCAGGGAGAGGTAATGGTGACCAGGAAAGCAGTCTTCCAAGACAAAAATTGCAAATCTACCAAAGCTGCAGGTTCAAAAGGGAGTGAAATTAAGCCCTGTAGTACTAATGCAAGATCCCACGGTGGCATAGGGTCCTTCATCGGGGGTCGAAGGAGAAAGGTACCTTTGAGAAAGGCCTTGCAAAGCTTAGAAGATACTAAAGAAACCATATTATCTCCCACATGATAATTAGAAATTGCAGCAACTTGAACTTTGACTGTGCAAAAACTAGCACCTTGTTGAAAAATTCCAGTCAAAACTTCCAGCCCGCAGAAACAGGAGCAGTGAAAGGGTCTAGTGAACGCTGCAAAGCCCAGACTGAAAAAAGTCTCCATTTTCTGGAGTACAACTTCCTGATGGAAGACTTGTGGGCTGCCACCAGGATTCTTTTGACAGAAGAGGATTGGAGTCCTGACTATCATGGGAAATGCAGCAGTCAAGCAGTGAGCTTTAGTCTGTCAAGGTCTGGATGGGGAATCCCAGAGGGAAAAGAGATGAGATCTGGAACCAGATCCAACATCCATGGTGGAGCCACCAGATGAGACCACAGAGAGGGAAACCATACTTGGCAAGGCCAGAATGGGGCAATGAGAATTATTAGGCTCCCCAGCCTGCGAGCTTTCTGAAGGATGTTTGGCATTAAGAGAAGAGGAGGATAAACATACAAAAGACCAGGGGACCAAGCATGAATTAGAGCATCTCTGGGGGCTTCCTCCACGGGGGGGGGGGGGGGGGGTTCAGAGTGAAGAACTCGCTGCATTTTGCATTGGAAATAGAAGAGATTGCAGCAAGGCTGACCCCCACCTGTGAAAGACCTGTTCCGCTAATGAAGGATTCAGAGACTACTCGTGAGGCATCAGAATAGATCTGCTGAGCCTGTCACCTAGAATGTTGGACCTCCACAGGATGTGCATTGCCACCAGAAAACGGCCAGTGGAGATCGCCCACTACCATGCTCTCCTGGCTTCGTGACTTACAGGAAAGATCTGGTCTCTCCCACTTGCTGATGTACCAGACCACCAACATATTGTCCGTCTGGATAGCAATCGTTCCCGAGGGAAGATGGGCAAGGAGAGCCTGCAATGCTAGAAGCACTGCCCTCATCTATAGGACGCTGATATGCAGTCTGGTCTCGTAGGGGGACCATGTACCTTGAACTGTCCTTCCTGAGCAATGCCCCCCACCCCAGCTGGGAGGTGTCCATAGTCACAGTGGCTTTGGGGAAAGGTGGAAGAAAGGGACAAACCCGGACAAGATCCGAGGAATGAATCCACCACAGAAGGGAGTCCCTGACCCCTCGAGAATTTGGACAGGGTGAGTCAATGGAAGATGTAACTAGGACCATTGCACTGCCATGGTCCACTGAAGAATCCGGATGTGAAGGCACACCAAGGGTAAGAGCTTGATCATTGTCGCTATGGACCCCAATGTCCTTAATGCTATCGCCGCTGTCGGGAACTGAGCTTGAAGAATGCAGAGAAAGTACAGTTGTGTACACTTACCATAAATCTAGATGTGTGTATTCACTGTTGCAGTCATTACATTTGGGTAATCCTGCTGGCAGGTTGTCCTCAGCTGGCCTGAATTCCAAAGTCTTGGGTTGAGTCAGTTGCTGTCTCCTCTTCCATGATGTCAGGTCGTCAAGGGTATAAAACATGCAGCAGATGCCATTTTCTTTGGTTTTCCTTGCCCCCGATGTCAGGTGCCCCCAAAAAGGTAGCAATGTTATATATATAAATATCTATATACATGCATCAATATAAACTTTACCTTCATCTACAAGCAAATACACCACATAGGTTGTAGAAGAGAAGGAAAGATAAAACTGTAGAATGAAAGGGGGATGGCGGGAGGGTAACCTGGACTGCAACAGTGAATACACTCAAACATCTACATTTATGGTAAGTGTACACAACTGTACTATGTTCTTCGTGTTTCACTGTTGCAGTCATTACCATTTGGGTAGAGTCCCAAAGCTATGGTTGGGAGGCTGGAGCTAGACAGCATTAGGAGTGGCTATGAGGCCCTGCAGAACTGCAGTGGCAAAGCCTGCCCTGGATTTAGAGTAAAGTGGCAGATGATAATGCTTTGTAAAGGTGTGCACTGAACTCCAAGTAGCAGCCTCTAAAATGTCTTTAGTTGGTACTCCCCTGAGAAAGGCTGCTGAAGTGGCTGCAGCCCTGGTTGAATGTGGCCTAATGTCCTTAGGCACTGGCTTGCCATACTGTGAAAAACAGAAATGAATGCAGTGGCCTATCCACTTTGAGATAGTCTGCTTGGAGATAGCCTTTCCTTGTGATCCTGCAGCATATGCCACTAGTAATAGCTGTGTCTTCCTGAAAACTTTAGTTTTGTCCAAATAGAATCTAAGCTGTCTATGTACGTCCAAAGAATGCTGAATTCTCTCCCCCTTGTTCTGTGGATTTGGATAAAATTTGGCAAATGAATAGTTTGGTTAAGGGCCACACTGGACACCACCTTAGGCATAAATGTTGGGTTTGTCCTCAGAGAGACCCTGTCTGGATAAAAAAGATAAAAGGTTCCACAGCCATGAGTGCCTGTAGCTCTGACACTCGTCTTGCAGAAGTTACTGCTAGGATTTATATCAGCAGTAGCAGCTGGCTCAAAAGGAGGTAAGGGGAGTTTTCCCAAGACATAATTGAGGTCCCATGCAGGTATTGGCAATCTCCTTGGAGGCCTTAAATTTTTGGCTCCTCTGAGGTACTGCCTTAATAAAGGAAGAGAAAAGTTTGGTGGCTCTGTATTGTGATGAGCCGAAATGGCAGAGGCATGAATTTTAATTGATGAAAAAGATGGGCCTTTGTCCAGCATCTCAGTTAAGTATTGCAAAATTTGGTACAGCTGTATCAGCTCCTTGTGCCTGGTTCCAAGCACAAAATCTCTTCCATTTTCCAGCATAAGATTTCCTAGTACTAGGCCTTCTGGCTTCCAAAATGACATCCATCACAGCTTTACTGAGAGGTGTGCTTTGTATGGCTACATTATCCGCCATGCTGCCAGGTTTAGAGTCCTGAGTTGGCTGTGCAGGATCTGATTGTTTTGTTGGGACAGTAGATGAGGTATTTGAGGTAAGGTCCAGGCTGTGTATTGAGACAGGTTTCTTAAGATCGGATACCAGTACTGGCGGGGCCAGTCTGGGGCAATCAGTATCATCTTTGGTTTCTCCCGTCTGACCTTTAGGAGTACCTTGGGGAGGAAAGGCAGTGGAGGAAAGGCATATACTGATAAGTTTTTCCAGTTGAAAAATAAGGCGTCCATTTTCCATGCTTGTCTGTGAGAAGTCCTTGTGCAGAATCTTTTTAGTTGGTAGTTGTGACGGGAGGTAAATAGATCTATGTCTGGGCATCCCCATTTCCTTGTTATCATGCTGAAGACTTGTGGATCCAGCTGCCACTCGTGGGGATCCATGAGGTTTCTGCTTAGTTCGTCTGTCAGAGTGTTTTCCTTTCCTGGCAGGAATTGTGCCTGCAGATGAACTTGGTAAGTCAATGCTGTTTCCCACAAAGCCGTGACTAGTCTGCAAAGGGGGTAAGAATGTGTGCCCCCCCTGCTTGTTTATATACCACATGACCGTGGTGTTGTCTGCCTTTATCAGTAGTTGTCCCGGATGAAGTAGGTCCTTGAAGGCTGTCAGGGCATTTTGAACAGCTAGCATTTCTTTTTGACTGATATGTAGAAGCATTTGGTTTGTGGCCCAGGTGCCATGAATGCATCTTCCTGCCATGTGGGCTCCCCAGGCATACTCTGATGCATCCGTTGTTAGGTTCTGCCTGGCTGGGGGTAACATGAATGGCTGTCCCTTGTTTTGGTGACAAGCCTTCCCCCACCATCGAAACTCCTGTTGCAGGCAGGGTATGAGAGTAATCATTGTTTCCAGGCTGTGACAATGTTGTGTCCAGACACTTTTAGGTACCATTGAAGTTTCCTCATATGCAGTCTTGCATATGGAATTAGTAGGATGCAGGATGCCATGAAGCCCAAAGCCTGCAGAATTTTTCTTGCAGATAACTGGGCCTTTGTTGCCAATCTGTTGAAATAGGTAGTCAGTTGCCTTTGTTTGTCTGGCGTGAGATAAGCCATCTGGGCAGTTGTATTTAAGCTTGCACCCAGGAATATTATCTTTTGAGAGGGTACTAGTTTTGATTTCTTTTCACTGACTGTGTACCCTAGGCTTGTTAAAAGTCTTTTCACAAATGCCAGATGCTGTAGTAGAATGTCCTTGTTCTCTGCTTGAATTAGGCAGTCGTCCAAGTAAGGAAATATCTGTATACCTCTTTGTCTGCAGAAAGCAATTACTGGTGCCAGGCACTTTGTAAAGACCCTGGGCACAGTAGATAAGCCAAAAGGCAGTGCAGAGAATTGGCAATGCATTGAGCCTTGAATCTGAGGTATCTTCTGCATGACTGCCTGATTGGGACATGCAGGTATGCCTCTTTTAGGTCTAAAGTCACAAGCCAAGCCTTTTTGCCCAGCATGGGCAGAAGCTGCTGCAAGGTCAACATTTTGAATTTTGATATATCCAGGAATGTGTTTAGAATAGATAGGTCCAGTATTGGTCTTCAGGCTTTGTCCTTTCAGGGTACCAAGAACAGTCTTGAGTAAAATCCTTGTCCCTGCTCTTGCTGTGGTACTTGTTGAATAGCCCCCATGTCCATGGGGGATGAGACTTGTTTTTGTGCCTCTGCCCATTGATTTTTTGGCAGATCTGGTCAACCATTTGCCTTTGGCAGGGTATGGAAGTGAAACTTGTAGCCTTGTGACACTATGTTTAGAACCCACTTGTCCTGGGTTATAATGTGCCAATTTTAAGGAAAAAGAGCTATTTTTCCCACTTAGGGTGCTGCCAGGAGATAAGTGCTTGCTGCAGGTAGGGGGAAGTCATTGAGACTGTTTCCTGTATGGTTGTGATTTGTCTTCTCCACTTTTGGAGTTAGAAGCACCCCACTGCTTTGACCTGTATGAACCTTGCGCCTGGGATCTACCTCTAGGGTGTCTGGATCTGCCCCTTTGAGGTCTTTTTGATACTGGAAAGGACCAATTCTTTGTAGGCCAGTGTCTACTAAACCTAGGTGGCTGTACTTGTAAAAAACTTGTGACAGTTTGCATAGATTTAGCTTTGTCCTCCATTTTTCTTTAACACCTCTTCTGCCTTAACACCAAACAAAGTATCATGCTGTAAAGGTGCATTTAATAATTTAACTTTGACATGATCAGGCAGATTTTGTTCCTTTAACCAAGCATGCTTCCTTATTACAGAACCCGTAACTGCAGCCCTGTAGGAGGCCACCAGAGAATCAAAACCACATTGCAAAGTATGCTTTCCCACTTGTTCTGCTGCATGCAATAAATCCTGCATTTCCTTGTTTTCTGCACATTCAGAGTTTAACAACATTTTCTGTTTAAGCAATGTCATGACATGTTGCTGATATTTGAGCATATGAAACTGACAGGTTAAGGCCCTTATAGCCAAGGTAGCAGATGTGTAAACCTTTTTTCCCCATCTATCCAGTGCCCTAGAATCTCTGTCAGAGGGGTAGGGTTTTTTGCAGCAGAAGCCTTAACCCCTTTGGGACCCTATGAAATAGTCTCTGCGTCTGCAGTAGGGTTTTTGAAAAGGAATTTATGAGAGTCAGGAACCCTGTAATATCTATCAGGCTTAACAGGAGCTGGAGGCAAGGAGTCAGGGGTCAGACTAGACTCTGAAAACACATAATCTACAATGTCTAACAGATGAAATGGCTATAGGCCTGTGTTGAGGTAGTAAAAGAAGTCCATGAGCCTCTTTTTAGATTCTGAAAAATATTGGCTCTCCCAGTGGAAATGCTCCCTCATGGTATGCAAGGTTTCCCCAAAAGAATAGCCCTCAAGAGGAGAAGCTGAAGGAACAGATTCTTCAGCATCAGAATCCTCATAGGGGGGAAGTGAATATTCCTGATCAGAAGAGGAATCAGAAGAAATAGAAAACTGATCTGAAGATTCATAGTCTGTCTCGTGCCTAGGCCTCTTATCAGGAGGGGGATGAGAACACCTGATCAAGGTAATCAAGTCTTCTGCCATTTTGAGCATCTGTTTTTTGGGCATGGAGGCCTGTCCATGTGGCTCTTGAGTTTGTTTCTTTGTCTTTGAAGGTGCTTTAGTCTTTGCCTTTGAAGCTGAAGTTGGTTTAATGTATAGATGTTCAGGTCTGAATATACCCTCAGAAGCCGGTGCCTGCTCAGCGGCTCCACACCCATCTGAGGGAATAATGTCCGAGGCTCCAATACCTTGAGTTTCCAGCAGCATAGCTGACTCCATGTGGGAGTCGGTAGCACCTGCGACTCTAAAGTAGCGGGTGTCAGGGGCTGCGAAAGTGCCTCACTGAGAACCGGCGAACTGGTGACTGGCTTAGGAGAAGCTTCGTCGTCTGTTTTGGGCCTCGGTTGTCTATCCCTTTCTTTTTCTTTGCGTTTTTTGTGAACTCCGGTAGTCAGATGGCTATCCGACATTTTATAATTAAATCTGCGCCCAAAATAGTTTAATGCAAAATCATACAGACGCTTAATAGTGCGTTGGTTAAATCTAACACAAAACCGACAACTTGAAACGTCATGGTCAGGGCCTAGGCAAGGAATACAGTAAGAATGAAAGTCCTTATGAGGTATTTGCTTTCCACAAGAAATACAACTATTAACTTTTTCTGACATCGGTCTGAAGCAAGAAAAAAAGTTTCCCCAACGGGGTACTTAGCTTTAATGAAGACTTCGGATCTGAAACTCTGAACATGAAAATCTCAGGAGTCGGTCGACCGGCACTTGCGAACTGCTTCTGCTTCGGGCACCGCGCGACAAGAAAGACTAAAGAAAATGGCGTCGGCTGCATGTTTTATACCCCTGATGACCTGACGTCATGGAAGAGGAGACAGCAACTGATGCAAGACCCAAGACTTTGGAATTCAGGGCAACCTACCAGCATGATTACCCAAATGTAATGACTGCAACAGTGAAACACGAAAAACATCATGTAGCTTCAGAGTGCACATCTTGTCTGGAGTAAGAAAAACTTTGGTTTGAATTGTGTCTAGGCCCGCCCCAATAAAACTTAACAGAGATGATTTATTGTGACTGATGGTAATGCCTAACTTTTGGGCTAGGAGAAGAAAGGAATCCCGTGCTTGACAAAGTTGATGCCTGGAAGGGGCAGCGAGGAGCCAATCATCCAGGTAGGGAAATACCTGTACTCTCTGGAGTCTCAGGTGAGCCGTTACTGCAGACATTACTTTGGTAAAAAACGTGGGGACTGTGGTGAGACCAAAGGGAAGCGTTCTGAATGGGTAATGATTAGCTCCTAGCTGGAGAAACCTCCGAGAGCGCCTGTCCATTTTGGTGTGATAGTATGCATCCTGGAGGTCAATCAAGCACATCCAATCACTCTCCTGCAAGAAAGGTAGGACAGATTGAAGGGTGACCATCTGGAAAGTACAGTTGTGTACACTTACCATAAATGTAGATGTTTGATTGTATTCACTGTTGCAGTCATCACATTTGAGTTATCCCTGCCAGGGTAGCCCTTGGCCGGCCCGAATACCAGACACTTCGTTGCTGTCGCTTGAGGACTGACGTCAGGTTGTCAGTAGTATAAAGTAAGGCAGCCGACACCATTACAACAGTTTTTCTTGCCCTAACCTGTCAGGAGCCCTCAAAGTAGGAGGCCAGGTTCTGGTGGAAGAACCCCACCAGTGGAAAATAAATACCAATATGTCCCTTCTAAGGAAAAGAGAACAACAAGGAAGAATGGTAATAAAAGGAGAAAGAGAATAAAGGGGGATGGAGGGAGGAAAACCAGGACTGCAACAGTGAATTCCCTGAATCTCTTTTTAGACTGAGGGTAGTCCTAACTCTCCCATTGGAAATGCTCCCTTAAGGTATGCAGGGTTTCCCCAAAGGAAAAATCCTCTGGGGAGAGGCTGAAGGAATGGAGTCCTCTGCATCAGAATCCTGATAAGTGGAGAGGGGTTGCATGTCTTCATAGTCAGATGCATCAGATTCATCTGACTCATGTTCAGACAAAACTACTGGGGACAGATCTCTTTTCCTTTTGGAGGGGGTAGCTTGGCTTCCCCGCTTTTCCTTTTGGAGGGGGTAGCTTGGCTTCCCCTAATCAGCATGATAAGGTCTTCTGCCATTTTAAGCATTTTAAGCATTTGAGACTGAGACAAGGTAGCAGGCGCCTCAGAGTGGGTCATAGGTTTCTTGGGTGTGGTTTGAACCCTGGGCCTAAGAAAGTTGGCCATTTTTGAAATAATGGTAGTCGCGAAAGAAGACGTCAGTTTGTGTTGAGATTCGGTAGTGTGAAGGACTTCCTCGGAAGCTGGTGCCTGCTCAGCGGCTCCGGACCCATCCAAGGTAGAGACGACTGCAGGATCCTTAGTCAAAGAAGAGTTTTGCGGCATACCGGACTCCAAAAGGGTCTCAGTAGTGGGCTGCAAATCAATTGAAGCGGGCATAAGGGGCTACAAAAGCATCTCACCGAGTACTGGAGGACTGACAACTAGCTTAACGGAAGCACAGTCGGTAGGTTTGGACCTGTGCGGTCTTGTCTCTGTCTTTAGCTTTACATTTTTTCAGAAGATCTGCTGACGGATGGCTTACTGAAGCCATATCGGAATTCGAGGACTGTAAACGAAAATATCTGGTTACAATAAGGGCCCGACAACAGATAGTTCTGGCGTTGAACAAAGCATAGAAGCAACAACGGGTGACGTCGTGGTCTGGGCCTAAACAAGTGACAAGGTAAGAGTGGAAGTCTCGGTGTGGTATTTGCTTTCCACAGGAGAGACAATTATTAACTTTTTCTGACATCGGTTAGTGCAAAAAAAAAAAAAGGATCCCTAATGGGGTACTTAGCTTTAAACTTCAATTCGGTAGACGAAAACTCAGGTAGCAGCCGACCGGCACTCATGTGAACTGCTTCTGCTTTTGGCTCCGCGGCAAGAAAGACTGACGTAATGCTGTCGGCTGCCTTACTTTATACTACTGACAACTTGACGTCAGTGCTCAAGCGCCAGCAACCGATGCAAAAATACTAAGTCTCTGGTATTGGGGCCGGCAGAGGGCTACCCTGGCAGGGATAACCCAAATGTGATGTCTGCAACAGTGAAATACGAAGAGCATCTTCATTTTCGCCACTGACAGGTTCAAGGTGGGGAGATCCAAAATGGGTCTTAAGTCCCCCGTTTCTTTGGCACCAAAAGGAACATGGAATAAATCCCTGATACAGATTTGGTCTAGGGGGACGGGTTGGATGACTCGCTTTCTTAGCAGCTATGCGGATTCCAGTGCTGCATCCTCCTTGTGTGCAGGTGGGATGTCTGGGAGGTGACTCTAGAAAGGGGACTGAATAGCCTCTGGATACAATTTGCAACACCCAATGATTTTTTGTGATGGACTCCCACTCAGTTAGGTGTAGCGAAAGATGGCCCCCGACTGCATCCAGAGACGAGCAGCTGGGCAACTCTTCAAGGTTGTTGGGCAGGTCTGTCCGAGAAAGGCTCTCAAGACCCATAATTTCTTGGACCCTCTCTGTCTCTAGGGTGGCGTCTATCAAATCCCCCTATGCCCCTAGGGGAAGGTAAGCCCTAAGTGACCCAGGGAAAACTCTAGGATTTCCAGAACTACATCTTCTTGGTCCCTCACTAATTCCTAGAGAAGGATCGCGGAGGGGCGGAGAAGCGGATCCAGACAGCGTTTTCCCGTCCTTCTCACTCTGAACTGATGTGTCACGTAACGACTTCCCAAAAAGGGAGGAATCGTCATATGGGGCATTAGTAAATGACGCCTTACAGAGTCCCGAGAACAGAGAGTTGGAGCCAGGCGTATCGCCTGATGGCAACGCCTGTAACAGCGGCTCAAGCGGCTTACTCGGTGGCATGGGAGAGGAGACTCACAGTTATTCGCCACTGAATTTAGGATGGCCATACGAGTGGAAAACACCTTCCTGTCCTCCACCGACATGGACCTAGAGGTGTTCTTAGCGATCTCCTTCACCAGATTTCGCTGCAGCCGAATCACGTGCCATGTAATTCAGCACCCGAACAGAGAAGGTCGCTAAAGCGTATACCCACTTCCCGAAACGGTCCATCATCCTTGACCACCAGTCAGGAGGGTGGACAATAGAGCTCTCCTAATCGAGCTCTTTCTTAGTGGCAGCCGCCACCACCATGGCATCAACCAGGAATCCCTTATGGCAGTATGATCTGTCCGAGGAGAGGCTCAAAACATTATCGAGGCATTTGGGAATGGGCTCCACCGTGTCTAGCTCCTTCCATTCCTGAGATGCAATGAGATCCATTAAGGGATCTGTGGGAGGGGACACCCAGGAAGTAGAGGGTCCTGCGCCAAATGCCTCAAGGAACACCGATTGGGCAGACCATCCCCCACGCTGGCAAAAGAGTTCCATTACGTCTCCAAAGGAGACATCCTCTGGGGGTGACTGGGGGAACCTTCCCCTTCCTCCAAATCAGTGCCTTCGGTGACAGACTCTGGTGGGGAGTCTAGCTGCCTCCTTTTGCACATACATTTGAGAGGAATCTCCTCAATGGGGATCTCTGGGGAGGACTCGACAAAGTCTTGCTGTTCCCAAGAGGGAGCGTCCTGAGGCAAAAAGGCGGCAGACTGTCCCTGAGATGGCAGAATGACTGGATCCATGCCAGAAACAGAGGGGACCCGGGGCAGAATCCAAAGACTAGATAGTCAAGGGTCTTGACAAAATCGAGAGAACCCTCTCCACCACGTCAAAAGCCGAAGGGGAATGGACATCCTAAGAAAGGACAACAGGAAGAGCCATCCCCCTCTGACACAACAGGGGAGTCAGAGCCAAACTTGCAGGTACCAAGATACCCCTCGGATCTGACACAGAGGCTATGGTTCTGAGAACTTGCCAGATCCGACCTGCTCAAGGTCACGGCTGGTGTCAAGGTACAAGGTACCATCAGAGCTGGCCCCTCGACACAGTGTGTCCTCGGATCCAAGGGTTCCGAAACTGGAGGATGGATCAGAGAAGGAGTAATGTGGGTGAAAAAGGGCTGCATGCTCCCTGCTCCGGAGGGAGAGGGGGCAAGCAAGACTCCCATCTATATCTGGGTGCGGATGAACTTCAGCATCATCCTATCCATCTCAACTTCACTAAAGCTTCAGGTGGAATGGGAGGAGGAGGCGACAGACACCGACCTGGAGGGGCGGTGAGGAGAAGCCTGAGCCAGCGACCAGGTCCAGGATTCCTCCGGCTCCAGAGAAAACCCAGCCTCGGAGCCGATGCAATTTTTGTTGGTGGGCCAGCCAAAGCCAATCAATCTGGGGATCGCTTATTTGGCCTAGCCCTTCTGGAAGACTTTGCCTCCATCCCTGGTCCTCTTGGCAGGAGTTTTAATCCCAGAGGCCGGGGAGGAGGCAGGGGCAGAGGCCGGGGTGGCTCTTGGCAGGAGTTTTAATCCCAGAGGATGGGGAGGAGGCAGGGGCAGGGGCAGAGGCCGGGGTGGCAGGGTCTTTAGTCCCTGAGGACAAGGAGAGAAGAAGGCCCTTCAAAATAAGTTTGTTCCTCCTGTCCATGAGTGCCTGGGGATTAAACCAGGCACAGATAGAACAGGAGGCTTGTAGATGAGCTGCCAAAGACAAACTACACACACAGTGTGGCCATCGGCTGGGGAGAGCTTATCACACTCTGTGCACTTTCAGGTTTTGGAGCTTTGGACATGTCCAAACCTAGTCGCAGCACACACACAATCACACAGACCACGCACACAGAAAGATAGGAAAAGATCTATACTTTTTTTTTTAAGCATGGATCAGATGCTGGATATGCGGCAGAGTCGGATCAGAGATGGATCCGGGAACCCACAGGTTGAAGACTAAATGAAGACAGCTACTTTAGATCAAGAGTTTGATCTGGAAGACTAGGAATGACCCACTGGAAAGGAGGAATTTCCTCTAAATGCCACGTGAAACCTGGATGAATTATCTAATAAACTCATTTATCTGAAACTACCTACTACTGAAGAGAAAGCGGAGATTCAGACTTTCTGGAAGAAAAAAAGGGCCAGGGTGGGAGGGGTCAGAAGTTCTCTTGAGCATCAAGTCATTCAGACGTGTTGGAGTTTCCATGGTTTGGAAGGTTCAATGCTTCTTTTTGGAGACCCCTTGCCATTTCTTCTTAAATGTCTGTTTACCTGTATTTTGTTGAGTGTGTTTACGGCTTTTTTTTCAAAAACTGGATGAGGACTTAGAGAATCCCTTAGAAAATTTGCAAACAGGGGGCTGAAAAAGTTCAGCTTACCCCCCTTTATCACACTTTTGATAACCTCTGCAGCACAGGGGCCAAAAACTTTTAACGATAGATGTATGCGATCCATCTCGCCTACATTCATTACTGACGGGCTCGGAGCCGAGAGTCAGCTCCGACTCGGCCACTATAACTAGCACGAAGTCTCTCATTGGCTGGGCTAACCCTGTATCCCAGGATGCATCACGCCCAGATCTTGTTTGCCCCGATATTATCTTCCCACATACACCACACCACAAGGATATATATGTAAGAAGAGAGAAAAAATAATATCCTCAGAGGAATCAGAATACAAGTTTTCTCCAAGTCCAACAGGTAGGGGGAAGGAGGGCGGGTACGTAAGAATGTAGGCGAGATGGATCGCATACGTCTATCGTTATGGTAAGTACATAACTAAAAGATGTAATGTAATCCTATCTCGCCTACATTCATTACTGACGGGACAGCGTCCCTAGCACCTAAGTCCTGGGAGGCTCACTGGAAAACACTCCTGAGCACTGTGGAACCAAAGGAAGCCCGACCTCTAGAGGCCATGTCCAGTTTGTAATTTGAAATAAAGGTAGGTGGAGAAGTCCAAGTAGCTGCTGCACATATCTCATCTATGGATAGTCTAGCATGAAAGGCCACTGAAGTTGACATAGCCCTGGTAGAATGCCCCTTAACTGGAAAGGGAAGATCCTTACCCGCTAATGCATAAATAAATGAGATGCAGTCTCTAATCCACTTAGCTATGGTGCGCTTAGTTACAGATCTGCCAATTCTATTGTCCGAAAAGGACACAAATAACTGATCTGATTTCCTCTCCTGTTGTGTCCTATTTAAATAAAACCTCAGTTGTCTATGCACATCCAACTGGTGAAATTTGTATTCCGCTTTGTTGGAAAACGCACAGCAAAATAATGGGCATAGTTTCTCCAAACTAAAGGGGTGGCGTAAGCCACAAAACTATGGGCTAGGCTTATAAATGCCCTCGGGCAGATAGCCTAGTATGAAACCTATGAACCTATGAACCTATGAAAAGATTGGAAGCTCAATAGACTAGTGGAGACAAAGGGCAGAAGAGACCTTAAGGAGAAAAGAAGGATCAAGTCTCAGAGATACTCTGTCCTTATGAAAAATTAAATAAGGAGGTTTAGCAGAAAGGGCTTGAAGCTCCGATACCCTTCTGGCTGAAGTTATGGCTACCAAGAAGGCAGTCTTCCATGACAAAAATTTCAATTCGCAGGAGGCTGTCGGCTCAAAGGGAGAAGTCGTCAAAGCTCTGAGCACCACATCTAAATCCCATGGCAAGACAGGTTGCGAAACCGGAGGGTGAAGCAACCAGGCTCCTTTCAGAAAGGCTTTACACAGCTTATGACCCATGAGGGAAGGCTCATGTGCAACATAATTGGAGATTGCTGCCAACTGAACCTTTATAGTGGAGGCAGCCGAGCCCGGTCTAAAGAGTGTTGCTAAGAAATCTAACACCGCCGACACAGGGGCTGTAAGGGGATCAAGATCACGTTGGTGAGCCCAAATTGCAAATGTCTTCCATTTACTAGAGTATATTTTCCTAGTAGAAGACTTGTGGGAGGAAGACAGAATATGTACTACTTCCGGGGTAAAGATATGCTGTCTGACTAAGGTCGGAAGTGGAGAAGCCAGGCAGCGAGCTTGAGTGTTCGTAGGGATGGATGGAGCTGTCCTGACTGATGAGTCAATAGGTCTGGAGCTGGGTCCAGAATCCAAGGACCATCCACCGCATACTTCCGAAGGAAGGGGAACCAAACTTGACGGGGCCAGTGTGGTGCGATCAAAATCATCTTGCTTCCCAAGCATGTAGCCTTCTGAATCACTCTTGGTAGAAGAGGGACTGGCAGAAAGGCGTAGAGCAGTCCAGAGGGCCAATTGTGGACTAGAGCATCCCTGGGTGACTCCCCCTGTGGGGGGATCAGAGTGAAAAAATTGCTGCACTTCGCATTTAGGGGGCTGGCAAAGAAGTCGCAGCAGGGAAGGCCCCACTGGGAGAAGATCTAAGCAGCCACTCTGTCGTTCAGGGACCACTCGTGAGGCATCAGAATAGCTCTGCTCAGCCTGTCTGCTATAACACTGGACTTCAGCGGAATGTGCGTTGCCACTAGAAAGCACTGGGAAGAGATCGCCCAATTCCACACTCTCATGGCCTTCCTGCAAAGGGGGTAGGACTTGGTTCCTCCCTGCTTGTTCAGATACCAGACAACTGACATATTGTCGGAAAGAATCGCAATAGTTCCCCTGGGAAGAGAGCTGTGAAGTGCCTGCAACGCTAGAAGCACCGCTCTCATCTCTAGAACATTGATATGCAAGTGAACCTCGTGGTCTTGCCGCGTACCTTGGACAGTCTCACCCAGATAATGCCCCCCACCCTATCTGGGAGGCGTCCGTGGTTACTGTGGCAATAGGGGACGGGGGGGCTCAAGGGTCTCCCTTGCTTCAGATTGGAGAGAAGCCACCAACGCAGATCCTGCCGGCATCTCTCCGTGATGAGAATTGGATGGGACAAGGGACGTTCCTGATATGACCACTGGGCCGAAAGGAGCCACTGAAGTATTCGCATGTGTAACCTGGCTAGCGGAACTAGGAGAATGGTAGCCGCCATTGATCCCAACAACTGAAGAACCATCCTGGCTTGGGCTTTTTCTCGGGGTAGTAAAGCCATGACTTGGGCCTGTAACACTTTTATTCTCTCTGTCGGTAGGAAAGTTCACATCTCTACAGAGTCTAGCTCTGCGCCGATAAAGGCAACACGCTGTGATGGCAGCAATACAGACTTTGCCCAGTTGAATGAAATCCCTAGAAGATGGCCCAATTTGACAGTAGCTCTCGTGGCTTGAACAAGTAGATGCCTGGTGGGGGCGGTGAGGAGCCAGTCGTCTAGATAAGGAAACACCTGGAATCCTAGACATCTCAGGTGAGCTGTCACCACTGCCAGACACTTGGTGAACACCCTGGGGGCTGTGGTGAGACCAAAGGGCAGGGCCCGGAATTGAAAATGACTGGCTCCCAGCCGGAAGCGTAAATGATTCCTGGAAGCCTTGTTTATTTTGATGTGATAATAGGCATCCTTGAGATCGAGGAAGCACATCCATACTCCTTTTTCCAGCAATGGGAAAATGGATAGCAAAGTGACCATTCGGAACTTGGAGGCATCCTTGAGATCGAGGGAGCACATCCATACTCCTTTTTCCAGCAATGGGAAAATGGATAGCAAAGTGACCATTCGGAACTTGGACTTCTTTACAAAGCGGTTTAGACGGCTGAGATCCAGAATGGGTCTCAAGTCCCCTGTTCTTTTTGGCACCAAAAATAACCTTGAGTAAGTTCCTAATCCAATCTGGTCTGCGGGGACTGGTTGGATGACTCCTTTTTCTAGCAGCTTTGAGACCTCTATTGCTGCCTGATCCCGTTGACTGGGTGGAACGTCCGGGATTTTTCTTGATGGCGGGGGGGGGGGGGCAATAAAAGAAATGGTGTAACCTCCGGTGATGATACGAAGCACCCATCAATCCTGAGTGATAGACTCCCAGGCCTGAAAATGCTCGGAAAAACGACCCCTGACTGGCTCCGGGGACGCACAGTCGGGTAATCCCTCAGGGACGTTGGTAGAAGGAACCACAAAAGGACTCGCAGTCTCCTGTATTGCGGGGGCCTCCACCGCCTCTAGGGCGATGCCTTCCATTAAAATTCCCCCCTCCTCTGCACCTGGAGGGGGGGGGGTCACTTTGATGGGCAGGGGAAGACTTTTGAGACTTTCTGAACCACATTTTCCCTCCCCTCTGAGCCTTGGGATAAGGTCTAGAGGGAAGCGAAAAACGGGCCCCAAAGGCAGACAAAGTCTTACCCTCCTGCTCACATCTAGTGAGGGTGTCTTTCACTTTGGGTCCAAAAAGGGAGGACCCTTCGAATGGGGCGTCCGTGAAAGAAGACTTGAAAGCCTCTGCAAAATGACACAAGCGCATCCAAGCTTGCCTTCTGAGGGCTACGCCAGAACTCGCTGCTCTACCCGCCCCCTCGGCTGCATAAGATATGAGCCTCATGGACGAGTTGACGATGGAAGAAAGGGTAGACAGCTGGGCGTTAACAGACTGGGCAAACGCCTCAGGCAAGTTACCCGACAGGGTATCTCCCAACTCCTTTATGAGATCCCTTTGGAGCCGCGTAAAATGACACAAGTAATTCAGCGACCGCAGGGTAAAGGTCGCTAAAGACAGGGTACGCTTCCCATACCAATCCATACTCCTAGACTCCTTATTAGGAGGATGGATGGAAGTAGAAGCCTCTGCCACGTCCTGCTGAGTGGCAGACGCCACCACCATAAGCATCCATAGGTACTCCCTTGGTCAAAAATTATTTTCCAGGAGGCGCAGATAAGAACTTATTGGGACGGCTAGGAACTGGCTCCACAGAGTCAGGGTGCTCCCACACCCTTCGACAAATAAGGTCCAATAATTCATCGAAGGGTGGAGACACCCAGGAGGCGGAAGGCTGGGCTCCGAAGGCCTTGAGGAAGACCGACTCCTCCTCAGAAGGGTTTTTGGATGGCCAGTCGCCCCACTGCCTCAAGATCTCCAGGATATCGGAGAACGAGACATCATCAGAGGACGACTTCGGGGACCCTTCTGCATCATCGTGGTCGGTGTCGAGGTGACAAACTCATCTGGGGAGTCTACGTGCTTCCTCTTACACAACTTCTTCCTGGGAGGCTCTTCAGGCACAGACTCTGAAGGGCCCTCAGAAAGTAGGGGAACACACATGGAGGTATCCTCAGGCCTAGGAGCCCTGCTGTCCAGAGATAGGGGGGCACCAGAAGCTCTAGTCGCAGCATCTAGGAAAGGAGTTGCCGATTCAGGTGAAGTCACTATGGACTTGGTCAGCGCGCTACTCATAGCCTCGAAGGCAGGTCCACCAGAATCGGATGAAAAACCCACCTCTGAGACCATGACCGGAGTCGGGGTACCCCTAGCCGAAGCACTAAGGGGGAGATTCGGGGCCGCAGCCTGAAGCCCCGATGTATCCCCCTCGGGTTCGACTGAGGACACCCGAGAACCAAAACCTGTAGAAGGAATGGAAAAGGTTGGAGCGGAGGTCGGATCCGAAAGACTAGCAGGAGGTTTCGGAGCCGACCCAGGGACTCCACTCGATTCGGCAGACTCCGGCTCAGACGACACCGAGGTTGTCGGAGGAGGAAGAAACGGAACCGATATAGTAGCTGGCCCCGAAGCAGACTGGGCTGGAGCCGAAAATAATTTAGTTAACACTGGCGACTGGAGGAGCCTCTGGACCACCCTATCGACATCCGAATCAGAGAGCCTGGAGGACTTGGAGGAAACAGAAGGGGGTCGAGAAACCTTCTCTGTCGGAACAGAGACAAGACTGGGGGAACGGCTCCGAATCGGCTCCAAAAGGATCGGAGCTGAAGCAAGCTCGAGAACCACTGCAACCTCCTTCGGCACCGACGACCGTGGAGTCGAAGAAGCCGACCCCGCAACAGACAATACTTCCTGTGGCTCCAAGACCAGTGGAGCCGAGGAAGGAGACATAGCCTTGGACAGTACTTCCTGCGGCTCCGAAACCAGTGGAGCCGAGGAAGGAGATATAGTTTTAGATCTTTTCTCTGGAGGCTCCGATGAACTAGTCGGAGCCGGAGACTTCCTTTTAGTCTTGGACCTGGATTTCTCAGAGGGAGGAGAAGACGCCAAAGTTTCCTCAAAGGAGGGTTTAATCAAACCCTTAAGGATAAGTTTATTTTTTCTCTCCTGTAAAACCCTGGCAGAGAAGGCATGACGCACACCGCAGGATTCCTGCAAGTGTATGGCACCAAGACAATATACACAGATGGCGTGGCCATTAGTCAATGACATCTTATACGCACATTTGGCACATTTTTTAAAGCCAGATGGCTTATGTTCCTTTGGTTCCTTGCCCGACATAAGGAACACAATCCACAAGTAGAGCAACAAAAATGCGATTTAAACCATAAATCACACGAAGCACACTCAGCAACACAAGGTTGGGAGGGAAACGCCCTAACACTAACGACACAAGATAGGGCAAAGGCCCTCTAACTTAAACGGGCCTAGCCCGCCAAACAGAAGGATTAACTAACAACAAACGCAATCAGTCACAAAAATGCATACAACAGACAACGTAGCTATTAGAATAGCTTTTTTTGGTATAACAACTCGAGCAACAGCTATAAGTTCAAAAAAAAGAGAGGGTACTTAGCCACAGCCAAGTCGAGACCACGTCGTTACTCTAGGAGCGGCAAACGAGATCTGGGGCTTTGGGCGTGATGCATCCTGGGATACAGGGTTAGCCCAGCCAATGAGAGACTTTGTGCTAGTTATAGTGGCAGAGTCGGAGCCGACTCTCGGCTCCGAGCCTGTCAGTAATGAATGTAGGCGAGATAGGATCACATTACATCTAAATCTCTATCCAAAGTGGAATTTAAAATCTCATTATCATCATCTGGGAGGTTTTGAGACTGCAGCCTTGCAAACCTCCTCAAAAAGTACCAGTGGCCATAGACTTGGAAGAAGTGTCAGAGTTGTACACATACTGTAAAACAAAGAGTAGTGGCCTGCGCAACAGAATAAATTATTTAAACCAGATTTTTCCTCACAAGAAGAAAACTGCAGATGAAACATTCCTCATACTTTCACAACTAATCAGAACAAAAGTACAGTTTTGTACCTACCATAAATGTAGATGTCCGAACAGGATAGCATCTGCAGTCATAACAAATGGGTTGTCCTGTCGTCAGGCAGCCCTTCGGTCGGCCGGATTCCAAAGTCTGGGTCCGGCTGATGTCGCACTTCACCCGACGTCATCTCTGCTGGTCTTCGGGTATAAAGGCATCAGCCGACGCTATTTTCCTCAGTGTTTCTTGCCCCAGATGCCAGTTGCCCTCTTGGAAAGCTAAATTTTGGATAAATGCCAATGTTTCCAAAAAGTAGAAACAAACACAAAAATAAGCATGTATGTACATATATACAAACAAATACACCATAAGAGACTCCCCAGCTAGCTAATAGGAGGGTAAATACCCTAGGAGTACCACAGAGGGAAGGAGGGTGGGTAATCCTGACTGCAGATGCTATCCTGTTGGGACATCTACATTTATGGTAGGTACAAAACTGTACTATGTCCTTCAAGGTAGCATCTGCAGTCATAACAAATGGGTAGAATACCATAGCCAACTAGGGGTGGAGGAAGAAAAATTATGGTGTAGTTAGGATCCCTTGCAGTACAGCAGTGGCAAACCCTGCTCGGGATCTAGAGTATAGAGGTAAATTATAATGCTTGGCAAATGTATGCACGGAGGTCCAAGTAGCCGCCTCAATAATGTCCTTGGTTGCCACTCCTCGTAAGAAAGCTGTGGTAGTGGCTGTAGCCCTTGTAGAATGAGGTCTTATGTTCTGTGGAATTGGTTTTCCATGGTAGGAGTAACAGAATCTTATGCAATTTCCTATCCATTTGGAGATTGTCTGTTTGGAAATTGCTTTTCCTTCCCTTCCTGTTGCATAGGCTACTAAAAGCTGGTCAGTTTTTCTGTTACATTTGGTTCTGTCCAGGTAGTAGCGTAACTGTCTATGTACATCCAAGGTATGCAGTAGTCTTTCCCCCCTGTTCTGTGGATTGGGAAAGAAGGTAGGTAGGTGGATTGCCTGGTTTAAAGACACTCTGGATACCACCTTAGGCATAAATGTAGGATTAGTTCTCATGGAGACCCTATCTTGATGGAAGATTAGGAAGGGTTGTACTGCCATTAAGGCCTGTAGTTCCGAAACCCTCCTTGCTGAAGTAATTGCCAGTAGGAAAGCAGTTTTCCATGATAGGTGTTGAAGATCTGCTGTTGCTGCTGGTTCAAATGGAGGAGTGTCAATTTTTCTAGCACAAAGTTCAAGTCCCATGCTGGTAATGGTGGTTTCCTAGGAGGTTTTACATTCTTGATCCCTCTGAGGAACTGCCTGAGTAGAGGATGCGAAAAGACAGGTGGATCGAAGCTGTATTCTGCTGAAATAGCTGATGCATGTATCTTGATGGAGGAATAAGACAGGCCTGTATGTAGAAGCTCTGCCAAGTACTCCAGGATGTTAGCAATATCTATGTTCGACACATCTTTTCCTCTTTCAGTACTCCAAATGACAAACCTTTTCCATTTTCCTGCATAGTTCCTTCTTGTTGAAGGTCTGCGGGCTTCAAGGATAATGTCTTTAACCCTTTGGGATAGGTCTGGGTTAGTTGCTGCTATGTGATGTTCCAGGCAGTCAGTTGCAGTGTTTTTAGGTTTGGGTGCATGATGTTGTAGTTGTTCTGAGTTAACATCAAAGGCATCAGGGGTATTGACCACATTCTCCCGCGAGATATGCTCCACAGCAATGGGTACCAGTGTTGTCTTGGCCAATTCGGAGCTATCAGGATTATCCTTGGGCGTTCCTCTTTGATTTTCAGTAGTACCTTGTGCATCAAAGGAAGAGGTGGAAATGCATATGCTGTCAGGCCTTTCCAACTGAAGGATAGAGAGTCCACCTTCCATGCAAGTGGGTGGCATGTCCTTGTGCAGAATTTTTTGAGCTGGTGATTGAGTGGGGATGCGAATAGGTCTATTTGTGGCATTCCCCATTTCTTTGTGATGGCCTTGAAGATGTCCGGGTGTAGCATCCATTCGTGAGCATCCGAGGTGGTTCTGCTTAACATGTCTGCTAGGGTGTTTTCTTTTCCCGGCACAAACATTGCCTGTATGGATGTTGTAGCTCAGAGCCATATTCCAAAGGTCCAGAGTCATTCTGCATAGGGGGTATGAATGAGTGCCTCCTTGTTTGTTGATGTACCACATGACTGTGGTGTTGTCTGTCCTTATCATTAAATGGCCTTCTTTGAGGAATGGTCTGAATTTCTGTATTGCTAGTTTTACTGCCAGCATTTCTTTTTGGTTTATGTGCAAATGCAGCTGGTCTTGAGTCCACAATCCTTGTATGCATTTGTCCAACATGTGCGCCCCCCAGCCTAGGTCTGAGGCGTCCGTTGTGATGGTTTGGCTTGCTTGAAAGTTGTGGAAGGGTAAGCCTGGGTTTGACTGGCATGTTTGAGCCCACCATAGGAACTCCTGTTTCAGGCATGGGATTAGTGGGATTTCGGTTTCTAAGCTGTGCCTGTGTTGAGACCATAAATTCTTTAGGTACCACTGTAGCTTTCTCATATGCAGTCTGGCATGTGGGACCAAGATTATGCATGATGCCATGAAGCCCAAGGCCTGCAGTACTTTTCTTGCTGTTGGTTTGTTCTGCTTTGTTAATGCCAAGAAATAAAGAGGGAGTTGATTTTGTTTTTCTGCAGTTAGGAATGCCATTTGTTTTACTGTGTCCAAATCTGCACCCAAGAATGTTCTTGTTTGGGATGGTATCAGTCTTGACTTTTGTAAATTGACTGTGTATCCCAGGGCTTGTAGTAAGCAAATGACTCTTTGTAGATCTGTTGTCAGCTTGCTTTTGTTGTCCGCTTGTAACAGGCAGTCGTCAAGGTATGGATAAATTTGTATTCCCTGTAGCCTGCAGTGAGCGATTACTGATGCCAGGCATTTTGTAAATACTCTGGGCGCAGTAGATAAGCCAAAGGGCAATGCTGAGAATTGATAATGCTCTGATCCTGCAAGAAATCTGAGGTATCTTCTGCAATTTGGTCGTATGGGGACGTGCAGGTATGCCTCCTTGAGATCTAGAGTTACCAGCCAACACTCCTTGCCCAGCATGGGAAGAAGTTGCTGTAGGGTCAGCATTTTGAATTTTGGGACAATGATGTATGTGTTTAAGACGGACAGGTCGAGAATAGGTCTCCAACTTTTCTCTTTTCTTGGTACTAGGAAGAGTCTGGAGTAGAATCCTTTGCCCTGTTCTGTTATTGGTACTCTTTCCACAGCTCTCATCTTTGTTAATTCTGCTATCTGCTTTAGAGCTTCTGTTTTTGATTTGGAGGTAGGTTTGGCATTCCTCTTTTTACTGGTAAGATGTGGAAGTGGAACCTGTAGCCTTGGTCTATGGTTTGCAAAATCCACTTGTCTTTTGTGATACAGTGCCAATTTTTCGAAAATAAGGCTAACTTTCCGCCTAAAGGTGCTGCTATTTGCTCCCTGGTAGGCGGTGTTAGAGCCAAGTCACTGTGATTGTCCTGTTGTAGTGGCAGTGGTTGTGTCTGTGCTTGTTATTGCCTTGCCACTGTCGTCCTCTGTAGGCACCTCCTCTGGACTGATTTCTGCCTCTAGAGCGTCTATTCCTGCCTCTTTGAGATTTTGAGGAGTCTGGAAAGGACCAATTTTGGCAGGCCAGTTCCTGCTAAACCTTGGGGCTGAACCTGTAAGAAATCCTTAACTGTTTGTACAGATTTTGCCTTTTCTTCCATTTTCTTCATTACTTGCTGAGCAGGTGTACCAAATAGACTGGCCTTATCTATAGGAGCATCTAACAGCTTTGCTTTAACATGATCCGGCAAGACCTGTTCTTTCAACCATGCATGTCTTCTTATCACTGTACCAGTCATGGCTGATCTAAATGAAGCCTCCAGTGCATCATAGCCACATTTTAAAGAATGGTTACTAACCTGTTGGATGTTATTCACCATTTCTAAAACATATTTCTTATCTAAGGAGTCATCAGAGGACAGCTTCTTAGTTAACTGATCAAGCATAAACTCTTGGTATTGGATCATATGAAACTGACAGTTTAAAGCTCTAGCTGAGAGAGTAGCAGAGGTGTAAACTTTTTTCCCCCATCTCTCTAAGGACCTGGATTCCCTTTCAGAAGGAGTAGGGTTTTGCTGAGGTCGAGGCTACTGCCTTAGGCCCCTGGGATATAGTCTCAGGATCTGCAAGTGGGGCCTTGTATAGGTGGTGATGAGTGTCTGGCACCCTGTAAAATCTATCTGGTTTGGCAGGGGCTGGAGGTAAAGTATCAGGAGCAGTGCAAACATCATTAAATGCATCATCCACAACAGGCAGTACTGGAGGTATAGCTAAGGGCCTATGTTGTGGTAAGTGCAGAAATGTCCTAAGCCTTTTTCTTGAATCTGAGAAATCTTGTCCCTGCCATTGGAATTGTTCTCTCATGGCATGTAAGGTTTCCCCAAAGGAAAATTCCTCTGGCGGAGAGGCAGATGGAATGGATTCTTCAGCATCGGAATCTTCATATGTAGACAAGGGAGCCTCTGGCTGGTCTGTAATGTCTGAGTCATCCGCAGAATCATCAGAGGACACTGGCTCGGGGGGCTCTGCTCTAGATTTCTTTTCTGGTGGCTGAGAGGCCCTGTCTAGGTGAGATTGGGATCCCCTAATTAAGGATATTAAATCCTCTGCCAGAGTAAGCATTTGTGAACTAGAAGTGGGCCTGTGTGAGGGGGGCTTAACAGGCACTGATTTAACAGTTTTGGCTGCTTTAGCCCTGGCAAAGGCCTTAATAGACATGGCTGCAGGAGGCCAAAGGGATGGTGTCTGATAAATCACTAGGAACCACAGTAGTAGGCAAAACTTCTGAGGCCGATTCAACTAAGGTAGCAGGGGCCTCAGTAGTAGTCATGGATTCGGCTGAAGATTGACCGGTATTCTCGGTTTCAGCCGAAACCGAGACACTCGCGGCTTGCTTAACCGTGGTTTCGGCCGAAACCGCGGACCGCGAGTGTCAGTCTTTTTCTTTGCGTTTTTTAACAATTTGGGAAGTCGGAGGATCCGACGGCATAATGTACGCAAATTCTGAGCCGAAAAACTGTTCAGCAAACTCCGACCGACGCCTAAGCGTTCGTCGGTTGAAGGAAGCACAGGCCGAACAGGCTGCTACGTCGTGGTTTGGGCCTAAGCAAGGCAGACAGTAAGAGTGGAAATCTTTATGAGGTATTTGTTTCCCACAAGTTAAACAGTTATTGACTTTTTCTGACATCGGCTGAGGCAAGAAAGAGTCCCCAACGGGGTACTTAGCTTTTTAGAAGTCTTCAAAGTAGTATTCGGTAGTAGTAATCTCTGGATCTGACCGACCGGCACTTGCGAACAGCTTCTGCTTCGGGCGCCACGCAGCAAGAAAGACTGAGGAAAATGGCGTCGGCTGATGCCTTTATACCCGAAGACCAGCAGAGATGACGTCGGGTGAAGTGCGAAATCAGCCGAAGCCGGACCCAGACTTTGGAATCCGGCCGACCGAAGGGCTGCCTGACGACAGGACAACCCATTTGTTATGACTGCAGATGCTACCTTGAAGGACATCTTCAAATTCAAAATTCAGAAAACTAAAGCTGCACAAGTCTACACTTTCTCCCATACTTATTGAGAATATCCCCATCCTTATCAGAAAGAAAGAGTATAAATTAATAGTACAGACAAAATCATTTTAGCTACCAGATATAGGAGAGACTCACCCTCTCTCTCTCTAATTATTCCTCCCACAGGGAGGTTGAAGACACCTTGTTGAAGTTTCCAGTAGTTTATCAGTTAAGCAGGCAGATGGATGAGTGTGTTCTTATTAGAACAAGGACACTCGTCCATCTATCTGCTTAACTGAATAAACTAATGGAAACTTCAAAAAGGTGTCTTTATTCTTCCTACAGGGAGGGTATCAGAGAGAGAGAGACAGAGTCTCCTAGATCTGCTAGCTAAAGTGATTTTACCTGGACTAATCCTTTATACTGTTCCTTGTTAGTCCTGTCACCCCCTGGGTCGCAGGCAGGATACTGGACTTCACTCGAGCCTTCTGGATTACCTCTGCATCCTTATCAGTAAGTAGAATTGGAATAAAGTGTTTAGCAACAGTAGGATCATCAACTAAAGCTAAAGCTGCTGGGTCAGGTTTGGGAATAGTGTACAAAAATGTGTAAACTGAAGAACTTTATACAGCTTTTATCTGTCTTTTTGGAGGTAGCTGGCTGGCTATCAGGAAAAAGTACAGTTGTGTACACTTACCATAAATGTAGATGTTAGAGTGTATGCACTGTTGCAGTCATTACATCTGGGTAATCTGCTGGCAGGTTGCCCTCAGTCGGCCTGAATAAAAGTCTTGGGTCCTGCGTCGGTTGCTGCCTCATCTTCCATGACGTCAGGGGGTATATAAAACATGCAGCCGACGCCATTTTATTCAGTTTCTCTTGCCCCAGATGTCAGGTGCCCCTCAAATGGGGAGCAAAAAAAATATATATATATATATATATATATATATATATATATATATATATATATATATATATATATATATATATATATATATATATATATATATATACATATATACATATATACATATACATATATACATATACATATACATATATATACATATACATATATATATATATATATATATATATATATATATATATATATATATATACACACACACACATATATATAAAAGAACAGCAATATATGTAAATGCACTTTTAGCAACATAAACTTTACCTTCATCTAAAAGCAAATACACCACAAAGGCTGTAGAATATAGTGAAGGAAAAAGAAGTTACAGAAAAGGGGATGGCGGGTGGGTAACCCGGACTGCAACAATGAATACAGTCCAACATCTACATTTACAGTAAGTGCACACAACTGTACTATGTTGTTCGTGTTTCACTGTTGCAGTCATTACATTTGGGTAGAATCCCAAAGCTATGGATGGCAGGATGGAACTAAATAGCATTAGAAGCGGCTATAAGGCCCTGCAGAACTGCAGTGGCAAAGCCTGCCCTGAATTTGGAGAAGAGAGGCAAATGATGATGCTTTGTGAAGGTATGAACAGAGCTCCAAGTAGCAACTTCTAGAATGTCTTTGGTTGGAACTCCTCTGAGAAAGGCTGCTGAGGTAGAGGCAGCCCTGGTGGAATGTGACCTGATTCCCTTGGGCACAGCTTTACCATGTTGCAAGTAGAAACAAATGCAGTGGCTTATCCACTTAGAAATAGTCTGCTTTGATATAGCCTTCCCCTCTCATCCTGAAGCAAATGCAACCAGTAGTTGCTCAGACTTTCTTAGAAATTTTGCCCTGTTTAAGTAGAATCTTAGTTGTCTGTGTACGTCCAATGAATGCAGAATCCGCTCTCCCTTGTTCTGCGGATTTGGGTAAAATGTTGGCAGGTGAAGAGTTTGGTTAAGAGCCACACTGGATACCACCTTAGGCATAAAGGAAGGATTGGTCCTGAGGGACACCCTGTCCGGGTAAAATCTAATAAAAAGCTCCACAGCCATGAGAGCCTGTAGTTCTGAAACCCTTCTTGCAGAAGTGACTGCGAAGAGAAAAGCTGTTTTCCAAGATAGAAATTTTATATCCGCAGTAGCTGTTGGTTCAAAAGGAGGCAGGATGAGGTTTTCCAGCACAAAATTGAGGTCCCATGCAGGAGTTGGCGATCTTCTGGGAGGCCTTACATTTTTGGCCCCTCTAAGATACTGTTTTAGCAGAGGATGAGAAAAGATTGGAGGCTCTGTGTTGTAATGAGCCGAGATGGCAGAGGCATTGATTTTTATTGAAGAAAAAGCTAGGCCCTTGTCAAGCATCTCAGGCAAGTATTGTAAAATCTGAGGGATATTTGGTTTTGCTGTGTCTGTTCCTTGTGCTTGGTTCCAAGCACAGAATCTCTTCCATTTAGCAGCATAAGATTTTCTAGTACTAGGCCTTCTGGCTTCCAAAATGACATCCATCACAGATTTACTGAGAGGTGATGTTTGAATAATTAAATGATGAGCCATGCTGCAAGGTTCAGAGTTTGGAGCAGAGTGTGCAGAATTTGATTGTTCTGCTGAGACAGTAGAGGTATTTGAGGCAAGTACCAAGGAGGGAGTTGAGACATACTCATTAGAATTGGGTACCACTGCTGGCGAGGCCACTCTGGAGCAATTAGGATCATTTTTGGTTTTGCCTGTCTGACCTTTAGTAAGACCTTGGAGAGAAGAGGCAGAGGAGGAAAGGCATAGACTGATAGGTTTTTCCAACTGAAGGATAGGGCATCCCTTTCCATGCATCTCTGTGATAAGTCCTTGTGCAGAATTTGTCCAGTTGATAATTTTGGGGAGAGGCAAATAGATGTCTGGGCTCCCCCATTTCTGTGTTACCATGTTGAAGATTTGTGGATCCAGTTTCCACTCATGCGGGTCCATAAGATTTCTGCTTAGGTCGTCTGCCAGAGTATTTTGTTTTCCTGGCAGGAATTGAGCTTGAAGATGTACTTGGTAAGTCTGCGCTGTGTTCCACAATGCCATGGCTGGTCTGCAAAGGGGGTAGGAATGTGTACCCCCCTGCTTGTTTATGTACCACATAACCATGGTGTTGTCCATCTTTATCAGTAGTTGTCCTGCATGAAGTAAGTCCTTGAAGGCTGTCACAGCATTCTGAGCAGGTAGCATCTCTTTCTGGTTGATATGCAGATGCATTTGTTTTGGGCTCCATATGCTCTGAATGCATCGCCCCGCCAGGTGGGCCCCCCCAAGCATAGTCTGATGAGTCTGTAGTTAGGGTTTGGGTGGCAGGGGGTAGAGTGAATGACAGTCCCTTGTTTTGGTGGCATGTCTCTGCCCACCAAAGAAACTCCTGTTGTAGGCAGGGATTGAGAGGAATCATTGTTTCCAGACTGTGACAATGTTGACTCCATAAACGTTTTAGGTACCACTGAAGTTTCCTCATATGCAGTCTTGCACATGGAATTAGTAGAATGCAGGATGCCATGAACCCCAAAGCCTGCAGAATTTGTCTTGCAGATAACTGGGTTTTTGTTGCCAGCTGTTTGAAGTACGTCGTCAGTTGCCTTTGTTTGTCTGGCGTAAGGTAAGCCATCTGGGCAGCTGTATTCAAGCTTGCACCCAGGAATGTAATTATTTGAGAGGGTACCACTCGTGATTTCTTTTTGTTTATTGTGTACCCTAGACATGTTAGAAGCCTTTTTACAGGAGACAGTCGTCCAGGTAAGGATAAATTTGTATACTTCTTTGTCTGCAAAATGCAATTACTGGTGCCAGGCACTTTGTAAAGACCCTGGGCGCAGAAGATAAGCCAAAGGGCAGTGCAGAGAAAGTACAGTTTTGTACCTACCATAAATGTAGATGTTCGAAGATCCACATTGCTGCAGTTCTTACATATGGGTAGTCCGCTGTCCTCGGTCGGCCCGAATACCAAAGTATAAGGCTGACGTCGGTCAAGGCGCTTAAAACTGACATCAGGACGTCAGGGTACAAAAGCGCATGACCGACGTCATATCCTCAGTCTTTTCTTGCCCCAGATGTCAGAAGGCCCTAAAAAGAAAGGCCAAAACCAAAAGACAGCAAAAAACCAACCACCCCTGCACTAATCCTATTTACAATATTTACAATATTCACAACCCAAACCACACAACCGCCTCTAACTACAGAGGGGAAGGAGGGAGGAATTGGACTGCAGCAATGTGGATCTTGAACATCTACATTTATGGTAGGTACAAAACTGTACTATGTTCTTCATCTCACATTGCTGCAGTCCTTACATATGGGTAGAATCCCAAAGCAGAGGTAAGGGAGGATGGCAAAACTATAAAGCATTAGGAGCTGCCAAAATGCCCTGTAAAATTGCAGTGGCAAAACCAGCCCTAGATTTAGAGTAAAGTGGAAGGTGGTAACGCTTAGAGAAAGTATGCACAGAACTCCAAGTAGCTGCCTCCAAAATATCTTTAGTTGCCACCCCTTAAAAAGCTGTAGAAGTGGCAGTAGCCCTAGTGGAATGAGGCCTAATCCCAGCTGGAATCTCCTTACCATGATGGGAATAACAGAAAGCAATACAAAACCCAATCCACTTAGAAATAGTTTGTTTTGAAACAGGCTTGCCCTGAGAACCCAAAGCAAATGAAACAAATAACTGCTGAGACTGCCTGAACCCTTTAGTTCTGCTCAAATAATATCGCAACTGCCTGTGTATATCCAAAGTGTGCAAAATCTTTTCCCCTTTATTTTGGGGTTTGCATAAAAAGTAGGCAAATGAATAGTTTGGTTTAAAGCCACACTAGAAACCACTTTAGGCATAAAGGAAGGATTAGTGCATAAAGATACCCTATCCTTATGGAAAATTAAGAAAGGCTCAACGCCATAAGGGCCTGTAATTCAGAAACCCTTCTACAGAGGTAATGGCCAACAAAAAAGCAGTCTTCCATGATAAATATTTCAACTCGGCAGTAGCTGCAGGCTCAAAAGTTTGTAGAGTGAGTTTCTCCAACACAAAATTGAGATCCCAAGCAGGAGTAGGAGCTCTCGTGGGGTCTTATATTCTTTGCCCCTCTAAGGAATTGCTTAAACAAAGGATGAGAAAACAATGGTGGGTCACAGTCATAGTGAGCAGAAATTGCTGCAGCATGAACCTTAATAGAGGAAAAGGACAAACCTTTGTCCAGTAACTCAGTAAGATATTGGAGCCACACTTAAATTAGGCTTAGAAACATCAAATTCCTTTGCTGTACTCCAAAATAAAAATCTCCTCCATTTATCTGCGTACACTTTCCTTGTACTAGGCCTTCTGGCCTCCAAAATAACATTCAAAACTTGCTGTGGAAGCTGAGACCCTCCAGGGTTTAAAACAGAATATGCCAGGCTGTTAGATGTAGAGAGTGAAGTTTGACATTGAGTAAATGACTGTTCTCCTGAGACAGCAGGTGTGGAATCGAAGGCAAAGGCCATGGAGGCTCCCGTACCAGACTTCTCAGTAATGGGTACCAGTGCTGTCGAGGCCAATCTGGAGCTATTAAAATCATCTTTGGCGTGTCCTGTCTGACCTTCAGGAGTACCTTTGGGAGGAGAGGCAGAGGTGGAAAGGCATACACATGAAGATTGCTCCAATTGAATGAGAGAGCATCCACTTTCCAAGCTGTGGGATGAAACCTTTTGTGCAAAACTTTGGCAGCTGGTAGTTTAGTGGAGAAGCGAACAGATCTATGTCTGGAGTTCCCCATAACACTGTCAATTTCTGAAATACATGAGGATCCAATTTCCACTCGTGGGGATCCATAATTTGTCTGCTCAACACATCTGCTAAGGAGTTCTGTGCTCGGCAGAAACCTTGCCTGAAGATTTAGCTGTAAACTGAGAGCAGTCTCCCATAAAATCATTGCTTGTCTGCATAGAGGATAAGAATCGTTCCCCCTTGCTTGTTGATGTACCACAAGACAGTTGTGTTGTCTGTTAGAACCAACACCTGCCCTGGAAGAAGTAAATCCTTGAAAGCTAGTAATGCAAATTGGACTGCTAACATCTCCTTCAAGTTGATATGCAGATGTTGAAGTCTGGCAGGCCACGTGTCTTGTACCCACTTTCCATTTAGATGAGCTCCCAAGCTTTGTCTGAGGCATCTGTCGTTAGAATCTGACTCGCCTCTGGCGGGTCACAGAGAGTCTCTTGTTTAGGTGACATTCCTGAGCCCACCACAAAATTCCTTTTGAATGCAAGGTATTATCTGAATGACAGTGTCCATATCTTGGCAGTGCTGTGTCCATACATTTTTGAGATACCACTGTAGCTTCCTCATATGCAGTTTGGCATTGGGAAGCACCAGAATACAAGATGCCATGAACCCCAAGGCTTGAAGGACTGTCCTTGCAGTCAGCCTGGACTGATGAGACAATTGATGGAAGTAAAGAGAAAGATTCTTTTGTTTGTCCGGGGTCAAAAGGCCATCTGGGATGCTGTATTCAGTCTCACACCCAGAAAGCACATGTCCTGAGAGGGTACTAGACTGGACTTTATTTCGTTCACAGAATACCCCAGGCATCTTAGCACTGCTATCACATACTGTAAATGATGAAGAAGTTCGTCCTTTCCTTGGGCCAGAATCAGGCAATCGTCCAAATAAGGATAGATCTGTATTCCTCTTAGCCTGAAGAAAGCTATCACTGGAGCCAGAACCTTTGTGAACACTCTGGGCAGTAGATAAGCCAAAGGGCAATGCAGAGAACTGATAATGAGAAGTCCCAGCCAAACGCAGATACTTTCTGCAACTGAGCCTGATAGGAACATGAAGGTAAGCCTCCTTGAGATCCAGAGTCACCATCCAGTGATCTTTGCCCAGCAGAGGTAAAAGCTGTTGTAACGTCAACATTTTGAACTTGGGAATGTCCAGATAAGTGTTGAGGATAGATAAATCCAAGATTGGTCTCCACGTGTTCCCTTTCTTTGGTACTAGGAACAGGCGAGAATAAAATCCTAGGCCCACTTCTGGCAGAGGGACCGGTTGTATGGCCCTTATTTGAAGTAGCAGAGAAATTTGTTTGTGAGCCTCTAGTCTTTGCTGAGGAGGAACGTCCGGCATGCCTTTGAAAGGAGGCAAGGTATGGAAATAAAACTTGTAACCTCGGTGTATGATATCCAATACCCATTTGTCTTGGGTAATCAAATTCCAATTTTCCTTGAAGAGTGCCAACCTTCCTCCCAAAGGAGCTGCCAGGCAAGAAGGATCTGGCAGCTGAAAAGGTAGGTCATTGGGCCTGTTTACGAAAGGACTGGCCCCTGCCCTCACCCGAAGATTGTGCAGGTGAACTCCCTGTTCTAGGTCTGAAAGAACTCTGAGCTCTGCCCCTACCACGTCTACATCTACCCCTAGACTGAGAATCATAAGAAGGATACGTCCACCCCTTAGCAGGCCAATTCCTACTAAACTTTGGAGGCTGTACTTGCAAAAAATCTTTAACAGTCTGCATAGACTTAGCCTTGTCTTCCAATTTCTTCAAGACTGACTCCACAGGTGAACCAAACAACACATCAGACTGTAAAGGAGCATCCAAAATCCTTATCTTAACATGGTCAGATAAATTCTGATCCCTCAGCCATGCGTGCCTGCGAAGAACTGAACCAGTGGCAGCCACCCTAGACGAGGCCTGTACAGCATCAAAACCACATTGTAAAGAATGCTTACCCACCTGCTCTGAAACATGCACCAAATCTTGTAATTCTTTACACTCAATGCCTTCCGCCAGAGCATCCACCTTAGACTTCAATTGAGAAAGAAGATAGTTTTGATATTTCAACATATGAAACTGGCAATTCAAAGCCCTCATAGCTAGGGTAGAAGAAGTATAGACTTTCTTTCCCCATCTATCCAAAGCTCTGGCCTCTTTATCTGGAGGAACCGGATTTTTTACAACAGAGGCCTTGACACCCTTAGGTCCCTGACTAACAGTTTCTGGGTCCGCCCTAGGACTCTTATAAAGATATTTATGAGCCTCAGGCACCCTGTAATACCTATCCGGTTTAACAGGAGCAGGAGGCAGAGAATCAGGATTAAGTGAAGCCTCTGCAAACACATCTTCCACAACATCCAGAACAGGAGGTATAGCCAAGGGCCTATGCTGGGGTAAAAGCAAAAATTCCCTAAGCCTTTCCCTGGAATCAGAGAAGTCCTGACCTTCCCAGTTAAAATGTTCCCTCATGGAATGAAGAGTCTCTGAAAAAGAAAAATCCTCTGGAGGAGAAGCAGAAGGAGTCGAATCATCTGCATCAGAATCAGAATAAGGACAGTACTCCTGCAAGTCTTCAGCCAAAGACTCAGAAACATCCGAAACCTGCTCAAAACTCCCCAACTCTGGCTCCACCCTAGGCCTCTTATCAGGAGGGGGCAAAGAACCTCTAATCAGAGTAATCAAATCTTCTGCCATTTTAAGCATGTGCTTCTTGGGCACAGACCCTGCTGCACTAGGAGTGACACCAACAGAAGCTAAACCTGGCCTGCCTCTGGGAGAAGCCTTGGAAACAGAAGGAGAGGGCCTAACCACCCTAGGAAGGGAGGGGAGTACAGTAACTTGGGAAGCCCCTTCAGCCTGAACTGCCTCCTGAGAGGCCACATCCTGCAATATCAAAGTCTCCCCTGGGACTCCAGAGAAGCCTCCGTGGAACCACCGGTTCCACTGGCGCCTCTAAAGAACCGGCGTCCGGGCGGACAACTCTTCTTGCCTGGGTTTAACTGCTTTGTCTTTGGCGCTTCTTGAATAAGCGGGTGCGGAGAATCCGACGGCATATTATAATTGCACCGCTTCCCGAAGACCAGCCTAGCACAATCTAACCTTCGCTTATTGAACCTAGCACAAAAGCGACACCCAACAACGTCGTGCTCAGGCCCCAAACAAGGAATACACAAAGAATGATAATCCCTATGCGGTATCTGTTTCCCACAAGAAATACAGTTATTCACTTTTTCTGACATCCGGTAAAACACTGAGGCAAGAAAAAAACAAAATATTCCCCAACGGGGTACTTAGCCAACTTTGATTCGGTCTGAAACTCCGAACTCGAAAAATTTCAGAACGCCGAACGGCACTTGCAACGCTGCTTGTGCATCGGACCATGCAGCAAAAAAGACTGAGGATATGACGTCGGTCATGCGCTTTTGTACCCTGACGTCCTGATGTCAGTTTTAAGCGCCTTGACCGACGTCAGCCTTATACTTTGGTATTCGGGCCGACCGAGGACAGCGGACTACCCATATGTAAGGACTGCAGCAATGTGAGATGAAGAACATCTGGTAATGCAAAAAACCTGCCTTGAAGCGGAGGTATCTTCTGCACGATTCCCTTATTGGGATATGCAGGTATGCCTCTTAAGTCTGGAGTCACTAACCAAGCGTTCCTGCCCAGCATAGGCAGCAGTTGTTGTAAAGTCAGCATTTTGAATTTTGGAATGTCTAGGAACGTGTTCAAAAGCTGAAGTCCAGTATTGGACGCCAGGCATTGCCTTTTCGAGGAACCAGGAGCAGTCTTGAATAAAAACCTTGTCCTTTTTCTTGTTCTGGTACTGGCTGACTAGCCCCATATCCATGAGGGACGTAACTTGCTTCTGAGCCTCTGCCCATTGATTTTGTGGCAGATCTGACCAACCGTTTGGAACTGGCAAAGTATGGAAATGAAATCTGTACCCCAGGGATACTATGTTTAATACCCACTTGTCCTGGGTAATTAGCTGCCAATTTTGAGCATGGAGTGCTAATTTTCCCCCCAAGGGGGCTGCCAAAAGATAAGTGCTTGGTGAAGGTAGAGGGAAGTCACTGAGACTGCTTACTGTAGGGTTGTGCTTTGTTTCCTCCAGATTTGGAGGTAGAGGCACCCCATTGCTTTGATCTGTAAGAAACCCGAGATTGGTATCTAGAGCCTTTTGAATGCCTGGATTTGCCTTGAGAGGCTCTGCTGGACACAGGAAAGGACCAATTTTTAGTAGGCCAGTGCCTACTGAACCTGGATGGCTGCACTTGTAAGAAATCTTTTACAGTTTGCATAGATTTAGCTTTGTCTTCCATTTTCTTTAAAACCTCTTATGCCTTATTACCAGAGTACCATGCTGTAAAGGGGCATCCAACAACTTAGCTTTAGCATGATCAGGCAGATTTTGCTCCTTGAGACAGGAATGCCTTTAATCACAGATCCAGTAACTGCGGTCCTGCAAGAGGCCTCCAAGGAAACAAAACCACATTGCAAAGTATGCTTTCCAACCTGTTCTGCTGCATGCAATAATTCCTGTAATTTGTTATTTTCCACACAATCAGAAATCAACATTTTCTTTTTCAATAAGCCCATAACATGTTGTTGATATTTAATCATATGAAACTGGCAGTTTAAAGCCCTAATTGCCAAGGTTGCAGACATATAAACCTTCTTTCCCCATCTATCCAGCGCCCTGGAATCTCTACCAGAGGGGGTAGGATTTTTGACTGTAGAGGCCTTTACACCCTTGGGACCCTGTGAGATAGTCTCAGGATCAGCGGCAGGAGTTTTGAATAGAAATTTGTGGGAGTCAGGAACCCTGTAAAATCTGTCTGACTTACTAGGAGCCGGAGGTAAGGAATCAGGAGCCATGCTTGATTCTGAAAACACATAATCAACAATGTCTAATACAGGAGGTATAGCCAAAAGCCTATGCTGAGGAAGGAGAAGGAAATCCCTAAGCCTCTTTTTTTGATTCAGAGAAATCCTTAGTCTCCCAATGAAAATGTTCCCTTAAGGTATGCAAGTTTTCACCAAAAGAATAATCCTCTGGAGGAGATGCAGATGGGATGGATTCTTCTGCATCTGAATCCTCATAGGGTGGAATAGAAAATTCCTGATCAGAAGAAATGGAAACCTGATCTGAAGATTCATAATCGGTGTCTTGCCTAGACCTCTTAGCAGGGGGGGTTGGAAACCCCTGATCATGGTAAAAGTCCACAGCCATTTCGATCATCTGTTTTTTAGGCATGGGGGCCTGACCACGTGGCTCATGCATCGGTTTTTAGACTTAGATGTTTTTGATCTTGTTTTTGAAGCTGGCGTCGGTTTTATATAAAAATGTTGAGGCCTGAAAACACCCGCAGAAGCTGGTGCCTGCTCAGCGGCTCCGGACCCATCCAAAGGAAAGACATCCGCGGGTTCAATACTCTGAGAATCTCGCAGCATACCGAACTCCGCATGAGTCTTGGTAGAGGCCTGCGACTCAAAAGTAGCGGGTATCAGGGGCTGGGAAAGCACCTCACTGAGTACCAGCGAACCGGCGACTGGCTTAGGAGAAGCTTTGTTGAGGGTTTGGACCTCGATGGTCTGTCTCTGTCTTTTTCTTTGTGTTTTTTGTGAACTCCGGTAGTCGGATTGTTAACCGATGACATTTCATGGTAATTAAATCTGGATCCAAAATATTTTGAAGCAAAAATATACAGACGCTTAATAATGCGTTGATTAAATCTAGCACAAAACCGACAGCAAGGCACGTTATGATCCGGGCCTAGGCAAGGAATACAGTACAAATGAAAATCCTTATGAGGTATTTGCTTCCCACAAGTAATGCAATTATTAACTTTTACTGACATCGGTAAGGAGCAAGAAAAAGTTTCTCCAACGGGGTACTTAGCTTTAGTTGAAGACTTCGGTTATGAAACTCGAATGCCAAAATTTAAAGAGTCGGCCGACCGGCATTTGCGAACTGCTTCTGCTTCGGGCACCGCACGGCAAGAAAGACTGAATAAAATAGTGTCGGCTGCATGTTTTATACCCCTGACGACCTGCCATCATGGAAGAGGAGGCAGCAACCGACGCAGGACCCAAGACTTTGTTATTCAGGCCGAATGAGGGCAACCTACCAGCAGATTACCCAAATGTAATGACTGCAACAGTGAAACACGAAGAACATCTGCAAGCAGTAACACATACATTCTCTAAAGCAGACATAAGAAGAATGGTTACAGGATCTGGAAATTCCTTCTGTAATAACTCATACCATTTTTTGAACGGACTCAGAAAAAGTCAATGTTCTCCAAATGAAAACACTGTCACAGTCCGTCTCAGAGAATCAAAAACTGAGCTCTCCTCTTAATCTGACTCAGAAATAAGAGGGGAAAAAAACTTCCTTTCATCATCTCGTTCAGATTCAGAATATTGAATCTCTTTAGGAAAAGAGGTATCCCTCTTTCATTTACCAGAAACTACTGTACAAAACTAAACCTGAATTAAACCCAGAGGCAGACCCAGTAAATTACTACTTTAAGGAGATTTGAGGAGTAGATGACATGTGCTTAGTTTACAGTTTCTTTTTGACAGGAAAAATTGGGCCAACTGTGCTACTAATGGCAACAGCAGCAGCCTCCTTAGAGTTGGGTACAGCAATCTGACACAACAGGGAAACCTTCCCTGTTCCCTCTCCCAGGGCAACAAGAGTGGATCTCCCATGCCCACTGAGGGGCCCCAACAGCTATAGAGGATGTGGCTAATCCCCATGTCACAGTGACTGTAGGTGCTACATCAGAGGGAACCGAGGGAAAAAGATGAGAGGTTTGAGGTACAATAAATGGCCAGAACAGGGTCACCCGCCTACAGCAGAGGCAAATCGCTAGCCTACTGTGATGGCAAAGGCTGTTTATTTATCTTTCTTTGTGGTTGGAAGACACTTTTTTGTGGCTAGAAGGACGGATAGTAGAACCAGTAGTTTGTTTCGTGGTTTAGCCGAAAATGGTGCCTCTTTCCAGGAAAGACCAGCAGCAAATGCCGGTAAAAACTACAAGTGTTTAAAATTCACTTTTTTTTCAGAGAAAACCACAGTAAAAAGCACTTTAAAATACAATGAAAGCCTGAAAAATAAAAAAAATTCTGTGGAGAAACTATGTTGTTGTCAATTAGTTTACACAACTTTTAAACTGAGAGGAAAAAAGAGCACTCCCTTTTAAAAGTATGACTCAGTCTCATGAGTCCATTTAAACACAAACTCCTAGCTTTAAAACAACTTTTCTGAAGATGAAAAGAGATGAAACACAAACAATATTTATAAAATGGAAGTTTTTTTCCCCAAAGGGAACTTTTCTGTCCAGCAAAGAACAGCACCAAGCCGTCCGTCTATCCTTGAAGGCGTTAGAGGAGTGTACTCATCAGAGGCAGTAAAGCTCTGAAAGGCTTGGCACCCATACTTGTCTTAGCTCAGTTCGAGCTGCCTGAAAGTTTGGGAATGTGGAAGGTGCGCTAAAGCTTTGGAAGCTGGTTGGCTGTTGTATCCTTGGCAGGATTTAACCCAGACAGATAAGGCTACTGCAAAAGTGATAAATATGATGAACATACAGGTTTCTCAACTTAACCAGAGAGAAGGAATACAGAGATGGTCCATTTTTCTAAAGGTTTTATAATGAACATCCAACAAATGTTGACTACCCACCCTTCTGTTTGAGAAATTCAGAAAGAAAACTAGCAAGTTAATGGTACGATTCAATGTAAAGTCTGAGGCCAACTTGGGAAGAAAGATAGTGATGCACTGTGTTTATGGAAAATCAAATAAGATGAAATCCTTTGAGCACTAACTGCTACCAAAAAAAGTGCTGCACAAGAGAGACACAAATTCCATCACAGAAGCAGGTTCAAAAAGGGTTCATGTCAAAGTCTGGAATAAGAATGTAATAATCCAAGGCTGAACAGGTTAGCTTAAAGGAGGGCATAGAAGAAAGGTATCCTGCTTTAAATAACTCTGACAAAGCAATAGGTCTTTGGTCTTCTACATGAAAATGAGAGATGGCAGCTACTTCAACAGTAGAATGACTAGCGCCCTTTTGAAAAAGGAGGGTTAGAAAATCCAAAATAGAAAGAAGAGGGGGTTGAAAAGGGATCCATGCCCTTGGGGGAAGCCCACACAAATCTTTTCCACTTACTTCTGCAGATCTTTCTAATAAAAGGGAGGATGTTAACATCTGAAGTACCAGGGAAGGAATTCTGGTCTTCCTGGCCATCATAAGAACTGGAGAAATTATGCAGTTAATATCAGGGCATTGATGTTTTGAGACGGGCTTGCTGGATAGATGAGAAATGAGGTCTGGAAGAGGATCCAGCACCCAAGTAGGGTGGCATCAAGTGATGCTAGAGAAAAGGTAGCATATATTTGCCATGGCCAAAAAGAAGCAATGAGGTTCACTTTCACCTTGCACAAAACAACTTTCTGAGAAACTTTGGTATGAGAGGATTGGGACGATAAGAGTACTGGAGGCCTCTGGCTCAAGTGTGGACCACAGCATCCCTCAGCGACCACCTATCGTCGGGGATCAGGGCAAAGTAGCTGCTGCATTTGGAATTGGACAGGGGCTGTAAACAGTTCGCAGCACAGCTCACCACAGGGACATAAGATTTGAGCATCCACAATTTGAGAGACCACTTATGAGGCATGATAATGGATCTGCTGAGCTTGTCTGCTAAATCACAGGCTTCCCCTGGATGTGCACTGCAAACAGAAAGCGTTGAGAAGGGGTCGGCCATTGCCAAACTCTCATGACTTCTCAACATAATGGACAGTTTCTCAGAAACACTAGTACAGCACAGAACAACATAAAACATATTTTTTCAGTTTCTGGTGGTTGTAGTGGTCCTAGACATACAAAATGAAAGAAGGAGAGAGAAGCTGTAGTTTATGCCTTGCTTCTTAAGCATGTGCAAAACTTGGACCTCATTCCTAGACAGGCTTATGCAGAGAGTTCTTTACTGCCTGTGAAACTGTTACTAGTGTGTGTATTTACAAATCAGAGGTAGAAATAAATTAAATAAATCTAAATTAATTGGCAGTGAGAAGCACAGGCATGCTGCTAGAGTTCTTCTAAATGTTACGTGTCTTAAACACGCACATCTTGTATTGTCTGTGGGCAAATCAAAAGCTGACTGTATATCAGATTTCACAAAGTCCACTACTTACTTTAGGTAAAATGGTTTATTCTTAGAATGGTAAAGTTGAGTTTTGTGTATGATCCTTACAAAAATGCACTGCTATCTGAAATTAGAGATTATACATTAAGACCGAACATGTGCTGTTGCAGGGTACTATTGCTAAAGGAAAAGGAGTATAAAATAAAATTAATATTCCCACATATATATGTATTTGGATGAATTAAAGGTCCTTTCTCTACAGACATGGCTAGTCATCATTCACATTGGAAAGGTGTGTTTCTTTATTCACCATTTCATTACTTAATTTTAAATGTTTGTAACTGGTGGTTTATTGGTTTAAAAGTGTGTGTACTGATATGCCGTAAACTCAACTGCTGACATCTGAATTTTGAAGAGCTACTGAACAGACTATAACTGTGTTTTTAGTGTGCTAAAGTAGTCGAGAAAATGACAGCATTACAAAAAAAAAGAGAAAGTAGATGCTAGTACATGAAAGCTATAATTAATGCTGCCTGAGAAACTGTGTGTGCACCTATATCCAGAAAGAATCCTAGACAAGTGTTTGGTTACTATTTGTAAGACAACACTGGAAGGCAATGGACTGGAAAGCAAGATGGGTGAGATACTGGGGGGGGGGGGGGGGTAGTGGTTATAACCAGGAGTGGCCTTAGATCAACTAGTGCCCTAGGCAAAAAGGCTCCAGGGCGCCCCCACCACCACCACCACCTGGTGCCCCATCCTGGTCTACCTACACCAAATAATACTAGAAAAGTGCCCCTGCTAGACCGGCGCCCTAGGCAGCTGCCTAGTTGGCCTATGCCTAAGGCCAGGTATGGTTATAACTCTACTCTGCAACAGGTCAGTGTAAAGCTTCTTTGGGTACGGAATATGCTGGCTGTTACTTGAGACAGATATGCACATTTACAGTAGACTCTATACCAACATCTGGCAGTCAAAAGGTGTAGACTGTGAGACCATAGAAAAAGCCAAACCCAAAGTCCTGGGATGAAAAGAAACAAAAAAGCTGGTGAAGACTTGTGAACTGCTGCCGTTTTATCCAAATAATACCAAAGTTTTCTATGCAGATCTAAGGTGTGAAGAACCTTCTCAATGGAAGAGTGAAGTGAAGAAAAAAAGTAAGGAATGTTAACAGAATGAGGGACAACTCATTAACCACCTTGGGCATAAAATGACATTTACTTCAAAGAAAAATACAGTTGTGTACACTTACCATAAACGCAGATGTTCAAGTGTATTCACTGTTGCAGTCATTACATTTGGGTTATCTGCCCGCAGGTAGCCCTGATATGCTGTCTCCTCTTCCATGACATCAGGTCATCAGGGGTATGAAATATGCAGCCAACGCCATTACATCAGTTTTTCTTGCACCAGATGTCAGGTGCCCCCATAATGGAAAGCAATTATATGCTTAAATACACCAAACAAGAAGGAAGGTAGAGCCAAGAGAAGTCGGGGGGCTGGAGGGAGGGTAACCAGGACTGCAACAGTGAATACACTCGAACATCTACATTTATGGGAAGTGTACACAACTGTACTATGTTCTTCGTGTTTCACTGTTGCAGTCATTACATTTGGGTTGATTCCCAAAGCTAAGGAAGGGACGAGGAATTTAGAGAGCATTAAGACCAGCTATTAAGCCCTACAATACTGCAGTGGAAAAAACAGTTCTGGATTTAGAAAAAATAGGCATGTGGTAATGCTTGGTGAAGGTATGAACAGAGCTCCAGATAGCAGCTTCTAGGATGTCTCTGGTAGGGATCCCTCTAAGAAAGGCTGTAGAGGTAGATGCAGTCTTGGTGGAATGTGATCTTATCTCCTGTGGGGCAGGTTTTCCATGATGCTTATAGCAAAAATGAATGCAATGTGCTATCCATTTAGAAATGGTTTGCTTTGAAATTGCCTCCCCCCTCTGCCCCTGCAGCAAAGCCAACTAGCAACTGTTCAGATTTTCTGACAGGCTTAGTCCTGCCCAAATAAAATCTAAGTTGTCTGTGTACGTCCAAAGAGTGCAGAATTCGTTCTCCTTTCTTTTGTGGATTAGGAAAAAAGGTAGGCAAATGAATGGACTGATTTAAGGCCACACTAAACACCACCCTGGGCATAAAGAAAGGATTGGTCCTGAGGGAAAACCTGTCTGCATGGAAGATAATGAAGGGCTCCACTGCCATGAGGGCCTGTAATTCAGACACTCTTCTTTCTTGCTGAAGTGATGGCTAGAAGGAAGGCTGTTTTCCAAGAAAGGAATTTCAACTCTACGGTTGCAGCTGGTTCAAAAGGAGGGAGCGTGAGCTTTTCCAATACAAAGTTAAGGTCCCAGGCTGGAGTAGGGGCTCTCCTGGGGGGTCTTAAATTTTTTGCCCCTCTGAGGAATTGCTTTAACAGGGGGTGAGAGAAGAGGGGTGGTTCAGTATTATAATGTGCTGAAAATGCAGAGGCATGAATTTTGACTGACGAAAAGGATAGGCCTTTGTGGAGCATTTCTGTTAAGTACTGAAGAATAATGAGGTATGCGCTGGGCACTGTAGTGCCCACACCCTGGATCTGGCTCCAGGAACAGTATCTTTTCCACTTTTCGGCATAGGATTTCCTTGCTTCCAGAATGACATATAGCACCTGCTTACTAAGGGATGCTATTGGAGAGCTCAAGGGATTAGCCAGGCTGCAAGGATCAGGGTTTGAAGCTGAGGGTGCAGAATCTGGCCCGCCTGCTGGGACAGCATGGAAAGTGTCTGAGGTAGGTGCCATGGATCCAGCAGTATCATGCTGCACAAGAGGAGGTACCAGTGCTGGTGAGGCCAGTCTGGTGCAATAAGAATTGTCCTTGGTCCATCCTGTTTTATCTTTGTAAGTACCTTCGAGAGGAGAGGCAGAGGGGGAAAGGCATAAACCAAGAGGCTTTCCCAGGTGAAGGACAGAGCATCCACTTTCCAAGCTTGATTGTGGGGAGTCCTTGTACAGAATTTGTCCAATTGGTAGTTCTGGGGGGAGGCAAACAGGTCCATCTCTGGAGTCCAACATTTGTTTTTCAAGAGGTTGAATATTTTTGTTTCCAGTTTCCATTCGTGTGGGTCCATGAGATTTCTGCTTAGGTCTTCTGCCAGTGAATTTAGTTTGCCTGGCAGGAATTGAGCTTGTAGGTGCACTTGGTAGCTCAAGGCTGTGTTCCATAGAGCCATGGCTAGTCTGCAGAGAGGGTACAAGTGGGTTACCCCTGCTTGTTTAGATACCACATAACTGTGCTGTTGTCTGTCTTTACCAATAATTGTCCTGGAAGAATGTGATCTTTGAAGGCTGTCAGGGAATTCTGTACAGCTAACATTTCTTTTCAGTTGATATGTAGGTGCATCTGACTCGGGTTCCATTTGCCCTGAATGCACTGCCCTGCCAAGTGAGCCCCCCATGCACAATCTGATGCATCTGTAGTCAGGGTTTGGGCGGCACGGGTAGACTGAAAGGGAGCCCATTGTTGAGGTGGCATGCCTCTGCCCACCAAAGGAACTCTGTCTTTATACAAGAAATGATAAGAAAAAGAAGTTATGTCTTACCATAACATTCCGTCTGTATTGTTGATCCTCATTCAGTCATTACGTATGGGTATCGGTTCCAACCTCGGAAGCGAGCCGGCCATTTTTCAAGCTCGCGTCAACTTCAAACTCATGAGCTAAACTCTTACCCACAATTCCCCCCTACCTGTTACCTCAGATTGAGTTTGCAAGTCAAAGAAGGTAGAGCCTACCTCTGGTCAAATAACCTAAGAGAGCCGTATGGTGAGAGCCACTAGAAACCACAAAAGGGGGAAGGAGGGAGGGTTGTAATGACTGAACGAGGATCAACAATACAGATGGAACGTTATGGCAAGACATAACTTCTTTATCCGATATTGTTAATCCTCGTTCATTCCTTACGTATGGGACAGAGTCCCCAGCTACCTCTACTCCTGGGAGGCTCTCATGGAAGGACATTCCTGAGCACCATAGAACCGAAAGATGCTCTTCCCCTGGAGGTCAAATCCAATTTATAATGATTGATGAAGGTATGAGGTGTAGCCCAAGTTGTAGTTGCACAGATGTCATGTAAAGAAGCTCTGGCATGGAAGGCAGTAGAAGTTGCAACCAAATGAGCTTTCATGGTAGTAGGCAACAAGATATTGCATTGTGTAAAGATGAAGGTCACACCATCTAGCTAATGTGACCTTAGCAACAGCAGATCCTAATCTAGGTCCAGAAAAGGCCAAAAACAACTGGTCAGATTTACGAAAGGACCTAGTCCTGTTTAAGTAAAAATGGATTTGCCTGTGGATATCTAGGGTATGTAAGGCAATACTCTCCTCTGTTTGAATGATTGGGAAAGAAAACTGGCAATTCAGTGTTTTGATTACTGGACATTTCTGAGATTACTTTTGGCAAAAATGATGGATTAGTTCTCAGAGACACTATCTCTATGAAAAATCAAGTATGGACTCTTGATACATAAAGCTTGAAGCTCAGAAATACGTCTGGCAGAAGTAATGGTGACCAAAAACAAGGTTTTCCATGACAAATGCTTGAGGTTGCAAGAGGCTGGTTCGAAAGGTGGCATTGTTAGAGCATGTAGAACGAATGATAAATCCCATGGTTGAAAAGGTTCTCTAAAAGGTGGCTTCAGATGATTCACACCTTTTATGAAGGTCTTCCATAATTTGTGGGACATGAGAGGAATCTTGGACACCCTCATGAAAATTAGAAATTGCAGCCAAATGAACTCTAACGGTAGAGGCCGATAGACCCGATTGGAAAAGGTCGGCCAGATAGCCAACAGGTAAATATTTTCCACTTGCTCAGATAAGTAATTCTAGTGGAAGACTTATGAGATGCAATGAGAATGTCACATACTGGTAAAGAAAGATCATTCTGCCTGGCAATCATGGGAATTGGAGTAGTCAAGCCGTGAGCTTCAGGCTGTTCAAGATGGGATGAATCAGGTTCTGTGGATGTGAGATCAACTCCGGGATTGGATGGAGAATCCATAGTCGATCTAGTAGATGAGGCCAAAAAAAGGGGAACCAAATTTGTCGAGGCCAATATGGTGCTATGAGGATCACCTTGCTCTTCAACCGACGGGCTTTCTTCAGAAACTGGGGAATGAGGGGAAAGGGTGGGAATGTGTAAAGAAGACCCGAGGGCCAATTGTGGACTAGAGCATCCCTGGGTGACTGTCCCGGAGGGGGAATCAGGGTGAAGTAGTTGCTGCATTTGTAGTTGGTCAGGGATGCAAAAGAGGTCACAGCAAGAACGACCCCAGCTGTGGAAGATCTCCACCGCTATCAAGGGATTCAGGGACCACTCGTGAGGTTGAAGAATGTACCTGCTGAGTCTGTCTGCTATCATGCTGGAACTCCCGGGAATATGCATTGCTAGAAGAAAACGGTTGGTAGCCATTGCCCATTGCCATATCCTCATGGCCTCTCGACAAAGGGGGTAAGATTTGGTTCCACCTTGCTTGTTGATGTACCAGACCACCGCCATGTTGTCTGATTGAATTGTAATTGTCCCAGACGGCAGCATGGGATGGAATGCTTGCAATGCCAGAAGCACCGCCCTCCACCTCTAGAACATTTATATGCAGTTGGGCCTCCAGTTCGGACCAAGTGCCTTGGACTGTCTGTCCCTGACATAGCCCACCCACCCCATCAGGGAGGCGTCTGTGGTAACTATGGCCTTGGGCTGTAGGGAGGAGAAGGGGCGAGACCACTGTGAGAGATTGTGTGTCATCCACCAATTTAAATCCTGTTTGCACCTGTGGGTTACTCGAATCATGGCTGAAAGAGGATGCTAAAAGGGATACCATTGGGTGAGCAGTAGCCATTGTAGAAGCCTCATATGAAACCTGGCCAGGGGGACAATGGTGATGGAGGCTGCCATGGAACCCAACAGATGCAGAACCGAGTGAGCCGTGGATTTCTCCCTTGAAAGGATTGGAATCAGTTGTTGCTTTATCCTTAAAATTCTGTGCTCTGGAATAGAAGCTCTGCAGTTCTTTGTGTCCAAGATAACCCCTATGAATTCTGTCGACTGAGATGGGGTGTGATTAGATTTTTGCCAGTTTATGGTTATGCCTAGCCTTTGTGTGGCAAGGAGAGAGTATGCCAGGGCTTCTTCCAGTAGATGTCTGGTGGGGGCAGAAATGAGCCAGTCGTCTAGGTATGGAAACACCTGGAATCCTTGAAGTCGCAAGTGAGCTGTGACAACTGCCATGCACTTTGTGAACACTCTGGGGGCTGTAGAGAGTCCGAAAGGCAGTACTCTGAATTGGTAGTGCCTGCACAGAAGTGCAGAAATCTTCTTGGACTGTTCACTTTTATGTGGTAGTACGCACCTTGAAGATCTATCGAGCACATCCAATAGTCTTTTTCCAAAAGCGGGAGGATAGACTGTATTGTGACCATCCGGAATTTTTGTACTCTCACAAACTTGTTCAATACACTGAGATCCAAAATTGGTCTCCAGTCCCTGGTTTTCTTTGGCACCAAAATTAGTCTTGAGTAGAATCTGGATCCTATCTGGTCTGGAGGGACTATTTGGATGACTCTCTTTCTTAGCAGCTTTTCTCTCTCTAGTGCTGCTACTTCCCTTTGACTGGGTGTAACATCGGGAAGGTGTTTTGAAGGGACAAGACAAAGATCGAAGGGGATATGATAACCTCTGGTTATAATCCTTTGTACCCAAGAATCGGTGGTGATGGTTAGCCAGGCAGAAGGGTACAAGGAGAAACGTCCCCCAACTACCTCCAGAGGAAAGGAGTTGGGCCGCTCTTCAGGAGCACTGGTAGGACTGGCCAGGGAAAGAATCCCTGGAACCCTGGTTACGTGGACCCCCCTCTGCCCCGAAAGGAGCGTCTTCCCTGTGAGTTTCCCCCTCTGCCTCTAGGGGAGAACTCGGCCTGTGTGTCATGGAAAGGACCCTGAGATTTCTTGAACCATATCTTCCCACTCTTTTGGTTTTGGGGGAAGAATAACGGACACCTAGGCAGAAAGGGTCTTGCCGTCCTGTTCACATCTGGCTAGTGTGCTTTTAACCTTGGGTCTAAACAACGAGGAGGCCTCAATGAGAGCGTTAAGAAAGGAAACCTTAAAGGGTTCCGCGAAATTGCACAAGCGCATCCAGGCGTGTCGTCTCAAGACCACCGCTGAACCCGCTGCTCTAGCTTCTCCTTCTGATGCGTGAGATATCAGTCACATACACGAGTTAGATATTGACTCAATGGTGGCCAGCTGAGAGGCACTTTGTCACAGACCTCATCGGACAGGGCACCAGCCAAGGTTTCAGAGAGCTCAGAAATCAGATCCCGTTGAAGCCTGGTAAAGTGTGCCATATAATTCAGGGACCTGATAGTAAATGTCGCTGATGCAAAGGTGCGCTTCCCTATCCTGTCCAGGGCTCGGGACTCTGTTAGGAGGATGGACAGTCTAGCTTTCATCTTCTGCCAGATCCGTTTTTGTTGCGGCCGCCACCACCAAAGCATCCACAGGAAGACCTCTTGACCAAAGGGGATCCATGGCAGGAGGGGACAAAATCTTATCTGGCCTCGAGGGAATAGCTTCAATGGTGTCAGGAGTCTTCCAAGCACGCTGCACAATAAGCCAGACAAGTTCATCGGCAGGTGGAGTAACCCAGGAGGTAGGGGGCCGGGTGTGAAAGGCCTGCAGGAACACAAATTCCTCAGAGGCTGGATTAGAGGACTGCCAGTCACCTCTCTGTTTCAGGATTTCGAGGATATCACCCAAGGATACCTCAGAGGGTGACCAAGGGGATCCTTCCCCTTCATTAAAATCTGTGTCTTCAGTGAGGGACTCCTCTGTAGAGTCCATGTGTTTCCTCTTACACAAACTTTTCCGGTGGACTTCCTCAGTGGGAGAAGCTGGGGAAGACAGCGGAAAAGGGGTTTCCTGTGGGAATATGTCCCGAGGCCCTTGCACCCAGTGTCCGCTCGGTGCGACTTGTGAAATCAATGTACCAGAGGAGGACGGAGGGATAGACAGTCCAGTATCGCCAGCAGCAGTGAAAGCCTTCTCCATCAGTTGAAAAGCTGGTCCACCTGAAGAGGTGTGAATGTTTAGGACAGGGGTCACCCCTCCCCTAAGTGGCTCAGCCTGCCGACCCGGAATCCCTGGATGACTGTGGAGCAGCAAACTATGCGCGTCACAACTGACAACCTGGGTTGCACCAAAACTTTCCTGCCATGAAGGCAACTGCGGTTCCTTAGTGAGATCCATAAAGGGAACCACAGAAGGGGAAGACTGTGCTGTTTCCATGGACTTCAAAGCCAATGAAGGAGGAGAATAAGAAAGAGTCTTTGGAGATAAGTGATCACCTCCAAAGGAAGGATAGTTTCTGGGGGGTGGGATACCTCTGGCCAAGAGCACCTGATCCACAAGATGCAATACATCGTGTTTGGAAAGGCTTCTAGTGGACCTCACGGAGACTGAGGGAGAAATGGGCCTGTCCACAGAAGAGGCAAATTTGGTGCCCATCTCACCTGCCCACACCGAGAACAATGGTGCTGAGAGAGACTGGACTACGGGTGTCTGCACCGAAGAAGTCATAGGTGCTGAGGTCATGGTCTGCACCGACACAAGGATCGGTGCTGAAGTGGTTGTCGGTGCCGAAGCTGGAACCGACAAAACTGGAGTCAACAGTAAAGGCGTCGGTTCAGAGTAAGTTGTCGGAGCCGACGTGATCAAGGTCTGCGCCGACTGAACGGTCGGTGCCGATACGGTGGTAATAGTCTGAACCGAGGAGCCCCTCGGTGCCGATATAGTGAAGGCTGCAGGAGAAGACGGAGCCGAGATCACTAAAGGAGCCGAAGACCTTGGTGCTGAAGGTCTAGGCACTGAAAGCACTGGGACTGACTGAGTGAGCTCCAGAGCCAAAACTTTAGCCTTTTTAAGTTTTGGTTGGTGGGAGTCCCCAGTCGGGGACGAAGGCAAAGATTTAGTCTTGGTAGGAACAGCCAAGACTTTTTTATGGGCCCTAGGAGGGGTTGAGACATCTGACCCAGAAACAGCCTCTGAAAAGGGAGACTTAAGAAGTCCCTTCAGCAACAGCTTGTTTTTCCTTTCCAACAACGTCCTATCTGAAAAGTTTTCACAAATAGTACATGGCGGGTCAACAGATAAGTGGGACGCCCCCAAACAATAAACACACAAAGAGTGTGCATCAGAAGTAGGTAGTTTGTGTCCACAATCAGAACACCATTTAAACCCCGGACTATCTTTATCTGCCATTATAGCAAGTTAGATAGCAGAAAAAAGGTACCAGCAATGGTACAAAAGAATACCTGAAGGTATGAGAAAAAGGGAAAGATTACCAACGATGGTAAGGGGAGAATACCCAGTGCTTAAAAGGTAAAGAAAGAGAAGAAAAACCTGAAGAAAATCTGGTCGCTAGATGCAACAGGGTAAGAGACAATGAAATAGAAACTTTTCTGACAAAAGTAATATAAATGACTAATAAACAACAAATAACTATACTTAGCTCAAGAGAAGCATCTCGACACGACCGAATGGCAATGCGGCAAACGAAATCTGAGGTAACAGGGAGAGGGGGATTGTGGGTAAGAGTTTAGCTCGAGAGTTTGAAGCTGACACGAGCTTGGAAAATGGCCAGCTCAGTTCCGAGGTCGGAACCGATACCCATACGTAAAGAATGAACGAGGATTAACAATATCAGATTCACTGATTCCAGGTCCTGAGAATGTTGGCACCATAGGCTTTTTAGATACCACTGTAGTTTCCTCATAAGCAGTCTTGCATATGGAATTAGTAGAATGCAAGAGGACATGAACCCCAGGGTTTGCAAGATTTTCCTTGCAGATATAGCTGGGACTTTGTGGCCAGTAGTTTGAAGTAGACTGTCAAATAAACTTGTTTCTCTGGTGTGAGGTAAGTCAAGTTGTGTTCAAGCTTGCTCCCAGGAATACAATTTGTTGGCAGGGTACTAGATGAGATTTCTTTTCATTTATGGTGTACCCCAGCGAGTTTAGAAGTTTCTTTACAAATGCCAGATGTTTTAATAGTATGTCCAGGCTTTCTGCCTGAATCAGAATTTGAATATTTATCTGCCTGCAAAATGCAATGACTGGAGCTAGACACTTTGTGAATACCCTGGGTGCAGTAGATAAGCCAAAGGGCAGTGCAGAGAACTGATAGTGCATGGAGCCTGTTCTGACGCATAGGTATTTACTGCAAGATTCCCTTATTGGAATGTGCAGGTAAGTTTCCTTTAAGTCCAAGGTTGCCAACCAGGCATCTTTGCACAGCATAGGAAGCAGCTGTTGAAGTGTTAGCATTTCAAATTTTAGGATTTCTAAAAAGGTGTTTAGAACAGAGAGGTCCAGGATAGGACGCCAGGAGCTGTCTTTTCTGGGTACCAGGAAAAGTCTTGAGTAAAAACCTAGTCCCCTTTCTTCTGCTGGGACAGGATGATGAGCCCTGATACATAGAAGGAAGAGAACCTGCTGTTGAGCCTCTGCCCTCTGATTCGGGGGTAGGTCTGGCTAACCGTTTGGGGTTGGTAAGGTGTGGAAGTGGAATCTGTATCCTTGGAAGACTACATTTAACACCCATTTGATCTGGGTAATGATTTCCCAGTTTTTTGCATGCAGGGTGATCTTTCCCCCTAAGGGAGCAGGCAGTTGAGCAGGGCTTGGAAGGGTTAAGGTTAAGTAATTGTGACATTTTTGCATAGGGGGAGTCTTACTACTTCCAGCTTTGGAAGTGGGAGCCCCCCTCTGCTCAGGCCCGTGTGTACCATGAGACTGTAGCCTAGGTGGTCTGCTGTTCCTGGGTTTGGGCTAAGAAGGCCTGAAAGAGACTGGAAAGGACCAATTCTTAGATGGCCAATGCCTACTAAATCTGGGAGGCTGTACTTGCAGGAAATCTTTAACAGTTTGCATAGATTTAGCTTTTCCCTCCATCTTTTTAAGAACTTCTTCTGCTTTGTTGCCAAACAGGCGGTCTTGGTTTAAGGGAGCATCCAGTAATTTAGCTTTAACATGATCTGGCAAGTTTTGCTCCTTAAGCCAAGCATGCCTTCTAAGTACGTGACAGCAGCCCTGCAAGATGCTTCTAAAGAATCAAAAAGTACAGTTTTGTACCTACCATAAATGTAGATGTTCGAAGATCCACATTGCTGCAGTCCTTACACTTGGGTAGTCCGCTGTCCTCGGTCGGCCCGAATATCAAAGTATTAGGCTGACGTCGGTCAAGGCGCTTAAGACTGACATCAGGACGTCAGGGTACAAATGCGCATGACCGACGTCATATCCTCAGTCTTTTCTTGCCCCAGATGTCAGAAGACCCTAAACAGAAAGGTCAAAAACCAAAAGACAGCAAAAAACAACCAACCACCCTTGTACTATCCATATGTACAATATATACAATATTCACAATATGTACAACCCAAACCACACAACCACCTCTAACTACAGAGGGGAAGGAGGGAGGGTAATTGGACTGCAGCAATGTGGATCTTGAACATCTACATTTATGGTAGGTACAAAACTGTACTATGTTCTTCATCTCACATTGCTGCAGTCCTTACACTTGGGTAGAATCCCAAAGCAGAGATAAGGGAGGATGGCAAAACTATAAAGCAGTAGGAGCTGCCAAAATGCCCTGTAAAATTGCAGTGGCAAAACCAGCCCTCGATTTAGAGTAAAGTGGAAGGTGATAATGCTTAGAGAAAGTATGCACTGAACTCCAAGTAGCTGCCTCCAGAATATCTTTAGTTGCCACCCCCCTTAAAAAGCTGTAGAAGTGGCAGTAGCCCTAGTGGAATGAGGCCTAATCCCAGCTGGAATCTCCTTACCATGATGGGAATAACAGAAAGCAATACAAAACCCAATCCACTTAGAAATAGTTTGTTTTGACACAGGCTTGCCCTGAGAACTCAAAGCAAAAGAAACAAATAACTGCTGAGACTGCCTGAACCCTTTAGTTCTGCTCAAATAATATCGCAACTGCCTGTGTATATCCAAAGTGTGCAAAATCTTTTCCCCTTTATTTTGGGGTTTGCATAAAAAGTAGGCAAATGAATAGTTTGGTTTAAAGCCACACTAGAAACCACTTTAGGCATAAAGGAAGGATTAGTGCAAAGATACCCTATCCTTATGGAAAATTAAGAAAGGCTCAACTGCCATAAGGGCCTGTAATTCAGAAACCCTTCTCGCAGAGGTAATGGCCAACAAAAAAGCAGTCTTCCATGATAAATATTTCAACTCAGCAGTAGCTGCAGGCTCAAAAGGTTGTAGAGCGAGTTTCTCCAACACAAAATTGAGATCCCAAGCAGGAGTAGGAGCTCTCCGTGGGGGTCTTATATTCTTTGCCCCTCTAAGGAATTGCTTAAACAAAGGATGAGAAAACAATGGTGGTTCACAGTCATAGTGAGCAGAAATTGCTGCAGCATGAACCTTAATAGAAGAGAAGGACAAACCTTTGTCCAGTAACTCAGTAAGATATTGAAGAGCCACACTTAAATTAGGCTTAGAAACATCAAATTCCTTTGCTGTACTCCAAAATAAAAATCTCTTCCATTTATCTGCGTACACTTTCCTTGTACTAGGCCTTCTGGCCTCCAAAATAACATTCAAAACTTGCTGTGGAAGCTGAGACCCTCCAGGGTTTAAAACAGAATATGCCAGGCTGTCAGGTGAAGAGAGTGAAGTCTGACATTGAGTAAATGACTGTTCTCCTGAGACAGCAGGTGTGGAATCAAGGCAAAGACCATGGAGGCTCCCGTGCCAGACTTCTCAGTAATGGGTACCAGTGCTGTCGAGGCCAATCTGGAGCTATTAAAATCATCTTTGGCTTGTCCTGTCTGACCTTCAGGAGTACCTTTGGGAGGAGAGGCAGAGGTGGAAAGGCATACACATGAAGATTGTTCCAATTGAATGAAAGAGCATCCACTTTCCAAGCTGTGGGATGAAACCTTTTGTGCAAAACTTTGGCAGCTGGTAGTTTAGTGGAGAAGCGAACAGATCTATGTCTGGAGTTCCCCATAACACTGTCAATTTCTGAAATACATGAGGATCCAATTTCCACTCGTGGGGATCCATAATTTGCCTGCTCAACACATCTGCTAAGGAGTTCTGTGCTCCGGCAGAAACCTTGCCTGAAGATTTAGCTGTAAACTGAGAGCAGTCTCCCACAAAATCATTGCTTGTCTGCATAGAGGATAAGAATGTGTTCCCCCTTGCTTGTTGATGTACCACATGACAGTTGTGTTGTCTGTTAGAACCAACACCTGCCCTGGAAGAAGTAAATCCTTGAAAGCTATTAATGCAAATTGGACTGTTAACATCTCCTTCAAGTTGATATGTAGATGTTGAAGTCTGGCAGGCCACGTGTCTTGTACCCACTTTCCATTTAGATGAGCTCCCCAAGCTTTGTCTGAGGCATCTGTCGTTAGAATCTGACTCGCCTCTGGCTGGGTCACAGAGAGTCCCTTGTTTAGGTGACATTCCTGAGCCCACCACAAAAATTCCTTTTGAATGCAAGGTATTATCTGAATGACAGTGTCCATATCTTGGCAGTGCTGTGTCCATACATTTTGAGATACCATTGTAGCTTCCTCATATGCAGTTTGGCATTGGGAAGCACCAGAATACAAGATGCCATGAACCCCAAGGCTTGAAGGACTGTCCTTGCAGTCAGCCTGGACTGATGAGACAATTGATGGAAGTAAAGAGAAAGATTCTTTTGTTTGTCCAGGGTCAAAAAGGCCATCTGGGATGCTGTATTCAGTCTCACACCCAGAAAGCACATGTCCTGAGAGGGTACTAGACTGGACTTTATTTCGTTCACAGAATACCCCAGGCATCTTAGCACTGCTATCATATATTGCAAATGATGAAGAAGTTCGTCCTTTCCTTGGGCCAGAATCAGGCAATCGTCCAAATAAGGATAGATCTGTATTCCTCTTAGCCTGAAGAAAGCTATCACTGGAGCCAGAACCTTCGTGAACACACTGGATGCAGTAGATAAGCCAAAGGGCAATGCAGAGAACTGATAATGAGAAGTCCCAGCCCGAAAACGCAGATACTTCCTGCAACTTAGCCTGATAGGAACATGAAGGTAAGCCTCCTTGAGATCCAGAGTCACCATCCAGTGATCTTTGCCCAGCAGAGGTAAAAGCTGTTGTAACGTCAACATTTTGAACTTGGGAATGTCCAGATAAGTGTTGAGGATAGATAAATCCAAAATTGGTCTCCACATGTTCCCCTTCTTTGGTACTAGGAACAGGCGAGGATAAAATCCTAGGCCCACTTCTGGCAGAGGGACCGGTTGTATGGCCCCCATTTGGAGCAGCAGAGAAATTTGTTTGTGAGCCTCTAGCCTTTGCTGAGGAGGAACATCCGGCATGCCTTTGAAAGGAGGCAAGGTATGGAAATAAAACCTGTAACCTTGGTGTATGATATCCAATACCCATCTGTCTTGGGTAATCAAACTCCAATTTTCCCTGAAGAGTGCCAACCTTCCTCCCAAAGGTGCTGCCAGGCAAGAAGGATCTGGCAGCTGAAAAGGTAGGTCATTGGGCCTGTTTACGAAAGGACTGGCCCCTGCCCTCACCTGAAGATTGTGCAGGAGAACTCCCTGTTCTATGTCTGAAGGAGCTCTGAGCTCTGCCCCTACCAGGTCTAGATCTACCCCTAGACTGTGAATCATAAGAAGGGTATGTCCACCCCTTAGCAGGCCAATTCCTACTAAACTTCAGAGGCTGGACTTGCAAAAAATCTTTAACAGTCTGCATAGACTTAGCCTTGTCTTCCATTTTCTTCAAGACTGACTCCACAGGTGAACCAAACAACACATCAGACTGTAAAGGAGCATCCAAAATCCTTGTCTTAACATGTTCAGATAAATTCTGATCCCTCAGCCAGGCGTGCCTGCGAAGAACTGACCCAGTGGCAGCCACCCTAGACGAGGCCTGTACAGCATCAAAACCACATTGTAAAGAATGCTTACCCACCTGTTCAGAGACATGTACCAAATCTTGTAATTCCTTACACTCAATGCCTTCCGCCAGAGCATCTACCTTAGACTTCAGTTGAGAAAGAAGATAGTTTTGATATTTCAACATGTGAAACTGGCAATTCAAAGCCCTCATAGCTAAGGTGGAAGAAGTATAGACTTTCTTTCCCCATCTATCCAAAGCTCTGGCCTCTTTATCTGGAGGAACCGGATTTTTTACAACAGAGGCCTTGACACCCTTAGGTCCCTGACTAACAGTTTCTGGGTCCGCCCTAAGACTCTTATACAGATATTTATGAGCCTCAGGCACCCTATAATACCTATCCGGTTTAACAGGAGCAGGAGGCAAAGAATCGAAGCCTCCGCAAACACATCTTCCACAACATCCAGAACAGGAGGTATAGCCAAAGGCCTATGCTGAGGTAAAAGCAAAAACTCCCTAAGCCTTTTCCTGGAATCAGAGAAGTCCTGACCTTCCCACTTAAAATGTTCCCTCATGGAATGAAGAGTCTCTGAAAAAGAAAAATCCTCTGGAGGAGAAGCAGAAGGAGTCGAATCATCTGCATCAGAATCAGAATAAGGAGAGTACTCCTGCAAGTCTTCAGCCGAAGACTCTGAAACATCTGAAGGCTGCTCAAAACTCCCCAACTCTGGTTCCACCCTAGGCCTCTTATCTGGAGGGGGCAAAGAACCTCTAATCAAAGTAATTAAATCTTCTGCCATTTTAAGCATGTGCTTCTTGGGCACAGATCCTGAAGAACTAGGAGTGACACCAACAGAAGCTAAACCTGGCCTGCCTCTGGGAGAAGCCTTAGAAACAGAAGGAGAGGCCTAACCACCCTAGGAAGGGAGGGAGTACAGTAACCTGAGAAGCCCCTTCAGCCTGACCTGCCTCCTGAGAGGCCACATCCTGCAATAAGAAAGTCTCCCCCTGGGACTCCAGAGAAACCTCCGGCGGAACCGCCGGTTCCACTGACGCTCTAAAGAACCGGCGTCCGCACGGACGACTCTTCTTGCCTGGGTTTAGCTGCCTTGTCTTTGCGCTTCTTGAAGAAGCGGCGCCGGAGCATCCGGCGGCATCTTATAATTGCACCGCTTCCCAAAGACCAACCTGGCACAATCTAACCTTCGCTAATAGTGCTTATTGAACCTAGCACAAAAGCGACACCCAACAACGTCGTGCTCAGGCCCCAAACAAGGAATACACAAAGTATGATAATCTCTATGCGTATCTGTTTCCCACAAGAAATACAGTTATTCACTTTTTCTGACATCCGGTAAACCACTGAGGCAAGAAAAAAACTAAAATATTCCCCAACGGGGTACTTAGCCAACTTTGACTCGGTCTGAAACTCCGAAAAATTTCAGAACGCCGAACGGCACTTGCAACGCTGCTTCTGCATCGGACCATGCGGCAAAAAAGACTGAGGATATGACGTCGGTCATGCGCATTTGTACCCTGACGTCCTGATGTCAGTCTTAAGCGCCTTGACCGACGTCAGCCTAATACTTTGATATTCAGGCCGACCGAGGACAGCGGACTACCCAAGTGTAAGGACTGCAGCAATGTGAGATGAAGAACATCCACATTGCAAAGTATGTTTACCAACTTGTTCAGCAGAATGCATTAAATCTTGTAATTTTTTATGTTCAGCACAGTCAGGAATCAACATAATTTTCTGTTTAAAAAGTCCCATAATATGTTGTTGATACTTTAACATATGAAACTGGAAGTTTAAGGCCCTAATGGCCAAAGTAGCAGAAGTGTATACCTTCTTACCCCATCTGTCCAAGGCCATGGAATCTCTATCGAAGGTGGTAGGGTTTTTAGCAGTAGTAGCCTTAATGCCTTTTGGTCCTTGGGAAATGGTCTCTGGATCCGCAGTACGATTTTTGAAGAGAAACTTGTGAGAGTCAGGTACTCTAATACCAGTTAGGTTTTCTGGGAGTTGGAGGTAAAGAGTCTGGGGCCAGGCTAAATTCCAAGAAGGCATCATCTACAATGTCCAGAACAGGAGGAATAGCTAAAGGCCTGTGTTGAGGGAGGAGTAAGAATTCCCTAAGTCTCTTTTTGGAAACAGAGTAATCCTGGATTTCCCAGCGGAAATGCTCCCTAAGAGAGTGCAAGGTTTCACCAAAAGAAAAATCTTCTGGAGGGGAAACAGAGGGAATGGAATCCTCTGCATCAGAATCCTCATAGGTAGATGAGGGCAAATCCTGGTAATCAGAAGAAACAGAAATTTCAGAATCCTGATCAGAAGGAAAATCAGTTCTAGGTCTCTTAGAGGGGGAAGGCTGACTTCCCCTAATTAAAGTAATAAGGTCTTCAGCCATTCTTATCTTTTGTTTTTTTAGGCAAATGGGCCTGACCATGCGGTTTGGACGTCGGTTTTCTAGGCATGGGTCGAGTTTTAGGTCTGAAAGAAGAAGATGGCATCTGTTTGAAATGCAAGCCTGTAGGCCCGAATACACCCTCAGAAGCCAGTGCCTGCACAGCGGCTCTGGACCCATCCGCAGGTTCCATAGTTGAAGAAGCATCTCGCGGCATACCAGACTCCGATAGGGTCTCAGCAGAGGCCTGCGAATCTGAAGTAGTGGGTATCAAAGGCTGCAAAAGCACCTCACCGGTGAATTGGCGACTAGCTTAACGGAAGCGTCATCGGCAGTTTTGGACCTATGCGGTCTGTCTCTGTCTTTATCTTTACATTTGTTCGGAATATCGGTAGTCGGACGGCTTACCAAAGCCATTTCTGGATAGTTAAACAGAGTACCAAATGAATAGTTCGGGGGTTGACTAAGGCAGAAAACCGACAGCGAGGGATGTCGTGGTCTGGGCCTAAGCAAGGAATACAGTACAAATGAAAATCTTTATGAGGTATTTGCTTTCCACAGGAAATACAATTAACTTTTACTGACATTGGTTTAAGAGCAAGAAAAAGGATCCCCAATGGGGTACTTCGCTTTTTTGAAGACTTCTGTTCTGAAACTTGAAAATGAAAATTTCAGGAGAAGGCCGACCAGCACTTGCGAAATGCTTCTGTTTCAGACACCACGCGGCAACAAAATCTGGTGTAATGGCGTCGGCTGCATGTTTTGTACCCCTGACGACCTGACGTTATGGAAGAGGAGACAGCATCCGATGCAGGAATCCAAGACTTTGATATTCAGGCTGGCTGAGGGCTACCTGCAGGCAGATAACTCAAATGTAATGACTAACAGTGAAACACGAAGAACATCACCCGCTCTCTGTGAAAAAAATAAAAAAATGAGGAATAAAGTACAGTTTTATACCTACCATAAATGTAGATGTTCGAGTGCTCATACAGCTGCAGTCATTACAGTTGGGTTATCCTGCCGTCAGGCGGGTCCTCAGTCGGCCGAATTCCAAAGTCTAGGTCCGGCGTCGGTTGTCGTCGCTTCTTTCCTGCCGTCAGTGCGGCAGGGGTATAAAAGAGGCAGCCAACGCCATTTTCTTCAGTTTTTCTTGCCCCAGATGTCAGATGCCCCCAGAAGGAAGGCAAACATAATGTTATGCAAACATGCAATGCTGATAAATCAAAAAACAGTAGTTGCAAGCAAATACACCATAAAAGAATACACCAAAAAGGTTATATGATAAGGTATTTGTCATAAGGCCTGCCCTAAGAGGGGATGGAGGGAGGGAAACCTGCACTGCAGCTGTATGAGCACTCAAACATCTACATTTATGGTAGGTACAAAACTGTACTATGTTCATCGTGCATACAGCTGCAGTCATTACAGATGGGTAGAATCCCAAAGCTAAGTAGGGGTGGTAGGCACTAAGTGGAACTAGGAGGGGCTAGGATGCCCTGCAGGACTGCTGTGGCAAAGCCCGCTCTAGATTTTGAGTATAGTGGAAGGTGGTAGTGCTTGGAGAAAGTGTGCACTGAACTCCAGCTAGCTGCTTCCAAAATGTCCTTGGTAGGGACCAACCCTGAGGAAAGCTGCAGAGGTAGCTGTAGCCCTGGTGGAGTGGGATCTGATGTATACAGGCACAGATTTTCCATGAAATGAATAACAAAAGCGTATGCAGTGGGCTATCCATTTTGAAATTGTCTGTTTGGAAATCGCCTTTCCCTGAGCACCTGTAGCATAAAACACAAAGAGCTGCTCAGATTTCCTGAATGACTTTGTTCTGTCCAAGTAATAATAAAGTTGTCTGTGAATGTCCAAGGAATGTAGTAGTCTCTCCCCTTTGTTCTGTGGATTTGGATAAAAGGTAGGTAAATGAATAGTCTGATACAAAGCTACACTGGATACTACCTTTGGCATGAAGGTAGGGTTGGTTCGTAAGGAAACTCTGTCCTGATGGAAAATGATGAATGGTTGCACAGCCATGAGGGCCTATAGCTCCGAAACCCTGCGTGCTGAGGTAATAGCCAGAAGGAAGGCTGTTTTCCACGACAAGTATTGTAGCTCTGTTGAAGAAGCCGGCTCAAAGGGAGGCAGGGTCAGTTTTTCCAATACGAAGTTGAGGTCCCAAGCGGAGACTGGTGGTTTCCGTGGGGGTTTTATATTTTTTGCCCCTCTGAGGAACTGCCTTAATAGAGGATGTGAGAATAAAGGAGGATCTGTATTGTATTGTGCAGAAATGGCTGAAGCGTGGATCTTGATGGAGGAGAAGGAAAGGCCACTGTTTAACATCTCAGCTAGGTATTGTAAAATTTGAGGTATATTTATTACCCAAGGATTCTGGCCCCTTTCTTGATTCCAGGAACAAAATAGTTTCCATTTGGCGGAGTAGGCTTTTCTAGTAGAGGGTCTTCTGGCCTCCAAGATGACATCCTGCACCTCCTTGGAGAGGAGAGTCTGTTGGGAAATTAAAGCATTCTCCATGCAGCTACATTCAGGGTTTTGAGCTGGCTGTGAAGGGTTTTGTAGTTGTGCTGGGACAACAGAAGAGGAACTAGAGGTAGGATCCATGGTGGTGGTGAGTGTGTCAGGCTATTTAGGAGAGGATACCAGTGCTGACGTGGCCAGTCTGGAGCAATGAGAATCATTTTTGGCCTCTCTGCTCTGGCTTTTAATAGAACTTTGGTCAGTAGAGGAAGAGGCGGGAAGGCATAGACTGTCAATGTTGTCCAATTGAAAGAGAGTGCGTCCACTTTCCAGGCCTGTGGATGATAGGTCCTTGAACAGAATTTTTCCAAATGGTAATTTCTGTGGGTAGCAAATAGATCTATGTCTGGCTGTCCCCATGCCTGAGTTATCTTTGAGAAGACTTGAGGATGCAACTTCCATTCGTGTGGGTCTGTCATATTTCTGCTTAAGTTGTCTGCCAGTGTGTTTTCCTTCCCTGGCAGGAATTGTGCCTGTAGTTGAATTTGTAATTCCAGTGCTGTGTACAACAGGGTCATGGCTTGCCTGCACAGGGGGTATGAATGAGTTCCCCCCTGTTTGTTTATGTACCACATGACTGTGGTGTTGTCTGTCCTTATCAATAGCTGGCCTAGATGGAGTAGGTGGTTGAAGGTCATAAGAGCATTTTGCACGGCTAGCATCTCCTTTTGGTTGATGTGTAGGTGCTTCTCTTTTTGGGACCATCTTCCCTGAATGCACTGATCTGCCATGTGTGCTCCCCAGGCATAGTCTGAGGCGTCCATTGTGATGATTTGAGTTGCTTGAGGTAAACAGAAAGGGAGACCTGTGTTTCTTTGGCATGCTTGAGCCCACCACAAAAATTCCTTTTGAAGGCATGGAATGAGTGGTAAAATTGTTTCCAAGTTGTGGCTGTGTTGAGACCATAAGTTTTTTAGGTACCATTGTAGTTTCCTCATATGCAGCTTTGCACATGGTATTAGTAGGATGCAAGATGCCATGAATCCCAGAGCCTGCAGGACTTTCCTTGCAGTTAGTCTGGTGAAAGTTGCCATTTTGTTGAAGTATTGAGACAGTTGCCCTTGTTTGTCTGGCGTGAGGTAGGCCATCTGGGTGGTTGTATTTAAGCTGGCACCCAGGAAAATTATCTGTTGAGAAGGTATTAGTTTTGATTTCTTTTTGTTCACTGTGTATCCCAGGTAGTTTAACAGTTTTATTACAAACGCCAGATGCTGCAATAGAATGTCCTTGCTGTCCGCTTGGATCAGGCAGTCGTCCAGATATGGGTAGATTTGTATTCCTTGTTGTCTGCAGAAGGCAATTACTGATGCCAGGCATTTCGTAAACACTCTGGGCGCAGTAGATAAGCCAAAGGGCAATGCATAGAATTGGTAATGGGTTGAACCTGCAAGAAATCTGAAGTATTTTCTGCAATCTTGTCTGATAGAGACATGCAGGTATGCCTCCTTGAGGTCTAACGTTACCAGCCAAGACTCCTTGCCCAGCATGGGAAGAAGCTGCTGTAATGTGAGCATCTTGAATTTTGGCACCTGTAGATATGTGTTTAGGATGGATAGGTCTAAGATGGGTCTCCAATCTTTGTCCTTCCTTGGTACCAGAAATAGTCTGGAATAAAAACCTTGACCTTGTTCTTTTGCAGATACCTCTTGAATTGCTTTCATATCCATGAGAGCGGAAATTTGTCTTTGTGCCTCTGCCCATTGATTTTGTGGCAGGTTTGGCAAGCCTCTCATTTTTGGAAGGGTGTGAAAGTGGAACCTGTAGCCTCGGTCTATAATGTCCAGAATCCATTTGTCTTTTGTAACAATGTGCCAGTTTTTTGAAAATAATGCCAGTTTTCCACCCAAAGGTGCTGCCGTTATAGCTTTGTTTGGCAGGCATAGGGGGAAGTCATTGTGTCTGTTTTCTAAATGACTGTGACCTGTCTTCTCCACCTCTTGGGGTTGGTGCTTGCCACTGTCTAGCTCTGTAAGATCCTTGAGGTTGTCCTCTACCCCTTGGGCGTCTGTATCTGCCCCTTTGAGGTCTGTCCGTGGCTGGAAAGGACCAATTTTTTGAAGGCCAGTTTCTGCTGAAGCGTGGAGGTTGCACCTGCAAGAAATCTTTCACTGTTTGCATAGATTTGGCTTTTTCCTCCATTTTCTTTAGTACCTCCTCAGCTTTAACACCAAACAATACATCTTTTTGAAGTGGTGCATCTAATAACTTTGCTTTGACATGATCTGGTAAGGTTTGCTCTTTGAGCCAAGCATGCCTACGTATGACAGACCCCGTGACAGCAGCTCTACATGAGGCCTCTAGAGCATCAAAACCACACTGCAAGGTATGTTTACCCGCTTGCTCTGCTCCATGCAACAAATCCTGCAACTCTTTCAAATCTGGTTGTTCTATTTGTGTCAATTTGCTTTTCAGCTGAGATAACAAAAACTGTTGGTACTTTAACATATGAAATTGACAGTTTAATGCCCTCATGGTTAAAGTGGCAGATGTATACACCTTTTTCCCCCACCTTTCTAATGCTCTGGAATCTCTCTCTGAAGGTAAAGGGTTTTTAGCAGTAGAAGCCTTTATTCCCTTGGGACCCTGTGAAATTGTTTCTGGGTCAGCAGTATGGCTTTTATAAAGGAACTGGTGAGAATCAGGAACCCGGTAATATCTGTCTGGTTTAACAGGGGCTGGAGGTAAAGAATCTGGATTAAGACTGGCTTCTGCGTACACATCATCCAAAATATCTAAAACAGGAGGGATAGCCAGGGGACTATGCTGGGGGAGCAGTAAAAATTCCCTGAGCCTTTTCTTGGAATCTGAGTAATCTTGGCCTTCCCAGTGGAAGTGCTCCCTCAATGTATGCAGGGTTTCCCCAAAAGTGTAGTCCACAGGGGGGGAGACCGAGGGAATAGACTCCTCAGCATCAGAGTCTTCAAAAGGGGAATAGGCATAATCCTGGTCCTCAGAATGGTCTGAGGTTATAGAAGCCTGGTCTGAGGAAGGGTAATGTTCCTCCAGTCTGGGTCTTTTGTCAGAGGGGGGTTGAGAACCCCTGATGAGAGTTATCAAATCCACGGCCATTTTAAGCATCTGTTTTTTAGGCATGGGGCCTTGAGAGGAGGTCTGAGGACCCTGTTTTTTAGTTTTCATGGCAGCTTTAGATTTAGTGAGGGATTTAATAGAGAAGGTGGTAGGCCTGAAGACGCCTTCAGAAATGGTAGGCCTCACTAAATTTTCTGTTTCAGTTTCCACGCCAAGAGTGGCGTCGGTATCTGCAGTGGGAATTGAGACAGAGGAGCCTGTGACCTCGGGTACTGAAGTCACCGGTAAAATAGTTTCATCGGTAGTCAGGGGCTGCGGAGGCGCCTCGCTGAGAACCGGTAGTCGGCCTAAGCGTGGTCCCAGTACAGACCTCGGATGTCGGTCCTTGTCTTTGCGTCTTTTGCTTAAAACTGGCGTTGGTGTATCCGACGACATGATATAATTAAATTTTTTGCCAAAATAATGAAGGGCTAACTCCGCCCGGCGCTTAATAGTGCGCTTGTTGAACCTAGCACAAAAACGGCAGGCCAAGACGTCGTGGTCTGGCCCTAAGCAAGGTATACAGAAAGAGTGAAAATCCTTATGCGGTATTTGCTTCCCACAAGAAATGCAATTATTAACTTTGTCTGACATCGGTCTGAGGCAAGAAAAGTTTCCCCAACGGGGTACTTAGCTTTAAAGAAGACTCCGGCTGAAATACTTTCGTAAATCTCAGGAGCTGGCCGACCGGCACTTGCGAACTGCTTCTGCTTCGGGCACCGCGCGGCAGAAAAGACTGAAGAAAATGGCATCGGCTGCCTCTTTTATACCCCTGCCGCACTGACGTCAGGGAAGAAGCAACGACAACAGACGCCGGACCTAGACTATGGAATTCGGCCGACCGAGGACCCGCCTGACGGCAGGATAACCCATCTGTAATGACTGCAGCTGTATGCACGATGAACATCTATGACAACCTGAAGTCCAGATACTGAGCTAACAGAAAAACAGTCTTCCATGTACAAAGCTGCAAGGAAGTGGAACTAGCAGGTTCAAAATGAGCCTGAGTGAAATTTTCAATTACAAAATTGAGGTCCCAAGAAGGCAGGAAAGGCTTTCTTGGAGGCATGACCTGAAGAACACCTTTAAGAAATTGTTTGACATCAAATTGAGAGGCTAAAGGAGGATTCAAAGGCAGACAAGTAGAAATTGCTGAAAGGTAAGCTTTAACCGAAGAATACGCCAACCCAGCATGGAGCAGATCATAAAAATAATAGAACCAGAGAACTCCCATCGATAGGGGATCCCGATGGTGAGAGAGGCACCAGACAGAAAATCTTTCCCATTGTATGATTTTCTGGTAGAAGGTTTCCTGGCCTCTTGCAGAACCCGGAGCACATCCTCAGGAAAAAGGTGCCTAAAAGGAATCAAAACCCTATCATCCACAGTGTCATTTGACAAGCTGATAGGTGAGGATAGAGAGATCCCCTTGTGTTGTGTGAGAAGATCCATCCAATAAGGTGATGATTGTCCCCATCCATGTGGAAAAAGGGGGAAACTAATGCTATCAGGGCCAAAAGGGAGTTATCAGCAAGATTTTGGGTGAGTCCTGCCTGCTTTTGTGCAGAACTCGTGGCAAAAGAGGAAGTGGAGGAAAAGCATTCAGAAACATTCCCTTCCAGGTAAAAGACAGGGTGTCCACTTTCCAAGTTAGAAGACTTGACATTCTTGAACAGATTAGAGGAAGTTGTCTGTTCAGAGGGGAGGCAAAAAGATCTACTTGAGGAAAACCTCACCAATGGACTCTGTCCAAACATATCTCTTTGAAGCATCCATTCATGAGCCTGTGTTCTGGACCTACTCAATAAGTCTGCTACTAGACTGTGCTCTGAAGGAATGTAAATTGCCTGAAGAGTTGCTTGATACTTGACAGCTAGATCCCATGCCTGAAGAGCTAATCTGCAAGGAAGATAGGACATGTACAGGCAATGCTGAAGCCACATTCATCTGAAGTACCACTGTAGCTTCCTCATACATAGCCTGGCAAGAGGAAGCATAGGAACAAAGAGGGCCATAAACCCCAGGACCCAGGACCTGGGGAAATTCTTTAGCCATTAAGAGAGTTCAGAGGGAGGACAGATTGAGAAAAGGTTGTCGGAGACTAAACCTTTTGAGCTGGAAGAGAAGCCAGCATAAGAATAGTCTGAAGTCTGCACCCCAGGAAGGGCATTAGACAGATTTCTTGACATTTGCGGTGAACCCCAGACTTTGCAAAAGTAAAATGGAGATCCTGCAACAGACTGCTGGGAGATGTAGCCTGAACGACCAGTTCATCCAGACAGGGAGAAAATCTGTATTCTAGAAACCTGCAAAAAGCAATGACAGGAGCGAGGCATTTGATGAATACCCTCAGGGCAGTAGAAGGCCAAAAGGCAAACCAGAAAACGGAAAATGAGAGGAAAAGATAGACACACGTAAAAAGTTCCTGAACAGAGGGTGAAAGTACACATCCCTGAGCTTTAGAGGAACAAAGGAGGCTTGAGAAATAGGAGTTAGAAACAAGGTCTGAAGAGACAGCATCCTTAAAGGAAAGGACCTTGAGAAAGGTCCAGAACTGCTCTCCTACTACCCTCCCTTCTGAGGAAGCAAAAACATTCTGGAGGAAAAACTTCTTTCCCCACTTGGAAGGGTGGGGCAGGGCTAAATGGTGCCCTGATCCAAAAGTGACTGCAAAACCTCTGGGAAATGAGGAAGATGTTCCAGAGGAGGTTGTAGAATACCTGACTGGGGGGGGGGGGGGGTTCCAAACCATGAAAATATCGCTGATGAATGACAGACAGCAACCAGGAGTCTAAGGTAGTTGGATAACAATTTGAAGAGAGAGAGAGACAGGGAGACTTGGCCGAGGGGAAGAAGAGGCCAAATGTCAAATGGAGACAGGCTTGCCTTGGAAAGAAGGCCTTGGAGACGAATGAGTCTGAGTGGATTTAGCAGGAAGAATACACCTAGACCCCTTCTTACCCTTGAGAGGTGGGACGGTCTGCCTACAGCCAAAGGCAGACTTAAAAGGGTATTTCCTCTGGAATTTGGGAATAAGGGAGAAGTCCTCATCTGAGGGAAGGAGCTTAATTGATGGCAAAAGCTTTAGAAGGCTTATTAGAGGAAACAAACCACTGAAGGATCACCAGGGGTTGAGAATCAGGAGCCAGAAAGGCAGCACAAAAGGTTTCCACAAGGGCTACCAAAACAGGAGGAAAGTACAGTTGTGTACACCTACCATAAATGTAGGTGTTCGAGTGTCTTCACTGTTGCAGTCATGACTGTAGGGTTCTCCCCTGCCGGCAGGCAGCTCTCGGTCGGCCAGAATCCCAAAGTCTGGGTCCGGCGTCGGCTGTTCAGCCATGCTCCCTGACGTCAGAGTGCCAGGAGTACAAAGCTGACAGCTGACGCCATCTTCTCCAGTTTTTCTTGCCCCAGATGTCAGGAGTCCCAAAATGAAAAAGGTCCCATAACCTTTGCAAATACACCTCAGAAGAATGGTGAAAAAAGGAACTACACAAAAGTAAAAATAAGAGGGGACAGGAGGGAGGGAAACCCAGACTGCAACAGTGAAGACACTCGAACATCTACATTTATGGTTGGTGTACACAACTGTACTATGTTCGTGTTTCACTGTTACAGTCATGACTGTAGTGTAGAATCCCAAAGCTGAAAGAAAGGGAGGAGGTCATAAAGAAGAAGGGGTGGCTAAAAGGCCCTGCAAGACTGCAGAGGCAAAGCCTGCCCTAGACTTAGAGTAGAGAGGTAAATTGTAATGCTTAGAAAAAGTATGCACTGAACTCCAAGTTGCAGCTTCCAAAATGTCTTTGGTAGGAACTCCCCTGAGGAAGGCCGCGGAAGTGGCAGCAGCTCTGGTGGAATAAGTCCTTCTACTCCCTGGGATTTGCTTTCCATGGTGTGAATAACAAAATCTGATTCCATGAGCAATCCATTTAGAAATGGTCTGTTTTGAAATGGCTTTGCCTTGGGAACTTGAAGCATAAGAAACAAACAATTGTTCTGATTTTCTGATGTCCTTGGTTCTGTCCAGGTAAAAACGTAGTTGTCTGTGTACATCCAAGGAATGTAAGATCCTTTCCCCTTTATTTTGAGGAGCAGGGAAAAAGGTTGGCAAGTGGATAGTTTGATTTAAAGCCACTTTGGAAACCACCTTAGGCATGAAGGTAGGATTAGTCCTCAAAGATACCCTGTCTTGATGAAAAATAATATAAGGTTTCACAGCCATAAGAGCTTGTAACTCTGAAACTCTCCTGGCAGAGGTTAGGGCTAACAAGACAGCTGTCTTCCAAGATAAAAAAGTACAGTTTTGTACCTACCATAAATGTAGATGTTCGAGGATTCCCTTGCTGCAGTCCTGACAATTGGGTATAGTCCGCGTCCCAGTCGGCCCGAATACCAGAGTATAAGGCTGGGTCATGGCGCCTTAGACTGACGCCAGTACGTCAGGGTACTAATGCGCATGACCGACGTCATTTCCTCAGTCTTTTCTTGCCCCAGATGTCAGAAGACCCAAAAGACAAGTCCCAAAACAAGCTGCACCAAAAACATGTACAATATATACAGCAATATATACAAAAATATAAGCATGTAAACTCACCTACACAACCACCCTGAAACACAGAGGGGAAGGAGGGAGGAATCCTCGAACATCTACATTTATGGTAGGTACAAAACTGTACTATGTTCTTCTCCCTTGCTGCAGTCCTGACAATTGGGTAGAATCCCAAAGCAGAGGTAAGGGAGGCTGGCAAATTATAAAGTAGCAGGAGCTGACAACATGCCTTGTAAAACAGCTGTGGCAAAACCAGCTCTAGTCTTAGAGTATATAGGCAGGTGATAATGCCTAGAGAAAGTATGCACTGAACTCCAAGTAGCTGCCTCCAGAATATCCTTAGTTGCCACCCCTTAGAAATGCTGTTGAAGTGGCAGTAGCCCTAGTGGAATGAGGCCTAATCCCAGCTGGAACCTCTTTGCCATGATGGGAATAACAAAATGCAATGCAAAAGCCAATCCACCTAGAAATAGTTTGTTTTGACACAGGCTTGCCCTGTGAACTTAGAGCAAAAGAAACAAGTAACTGCTGAGACTGCCTAAAATCTTTAGTCCTGCTCAAATAATAACGCAATTGCCTGTGTACATCTAAAGTGTGCAAAATCTTTTCCGCTTTATTTTGAGGATCTGCAAAAAACGTAGGCAAATGAATAGTTTGGTTTAAAGCCACACTAGAAACCACCTTAGGCAGAAAGGAAGGATTAGTACGTAATGATACCCTGTCCTTATGGAAAATCAAAAAGGGCTCTACTGCCATAAGGGCCTGCAACTCAGACACCCTTCTTGCAGAAGTAATAGCCAACAGAAAAGCAGTCTTCCATGACAAAAATTTCAATTCAGCAGTAGCTGCAGGCTCAAAAGGTTGTAGAGTAAGTTTTTCCAACACAAAATTGAGATCCCAAGCAGGAGTAGGAGCTCTACGTGGGGTCTTATATTCTTTGCCCTCTAAGAAACTGCTTGAACAAAGGATGCGAAAACAAAGGTGGGTCACAATCATAGTGAGCTGAAATTGCTGCAGCATGAATCTTTATGGAAGAGAAAGACAAACCTTTGTCCAATAATTCAGTAAGATATTGAAGAGCCACACTCAAATTAGGCTCTGAAATCTCCAAATTCTTTGCTGTACTCCAAAATAAAAATCTCTTCCATTTGTCTGCGTACACTCTCCTAGTACTAGGCCTTCTAGCTTCCATAATCACATTTAAAACTTGTTGAAGAAGCTGAGACCTACCATGCTTCAACACAGAATATGCCAAGCTGTGAGATGAAGAGATGGAAGCTTGACATTGAGCAGATGACCGTCCTTCTGAGATAACAGATGAGGAATCAGAGGTAAAGGCCATGGAGGCTTCTTTACAAGACTCCTTAGAAGTGGGTACCAGTGTTGCCGAGGCCAATCTGGAGCTACCAGAATCATCCTTGGCCTGTCCTGTCTGACCTTTAGTAATACCTTTGGAAGAAGAGGTAGATGTGGAAAGGCATAGACATGAAGGTTATTCCAACTGAAAGACAGAGCATCCACTTTCCAAGCTGTGTGATGAAACCCCTTTGTGCAATACTTTGGCAGCTGGTGGTTTAGTGGAGAAGCGAACAGATCTATGTCTGGAGTTCCCCATGACACTGTCAATTTCTGAAATACATGAAGATCCAGTTTCCACTCGTGGGGATCCATGATTTGTCTGCTTAATACATCTGCTAGGGAGTTCTGTGCTCCTGGCAGAAACCTTGCCTGAAGAGTCAGTTGCAGGCTTAGCAGTCTCCCATAAAATCATTGCTTGCCTGCATAGAGGATAAGAATGTGTTCCCCCTTGCTTGTTGATGTACCACATGACAGTTGTGTTGTCTGTCAGAATCAACACCTGCCCTGGAAGAAGTAACTCCTTGAACGCCATCAATGCAAACTGGACTGCTAACATCTCCTTCATGTTGATATGTAGATGCTGTAGTCTGGCAGGCCACTTGTCTTGTATCCACTTTCCATTTAGATGAGCTCCCCAAGCAGTGTCCGAGGCATCTGTCGTTAAAATCTGACTCGCCTCTGGCCGGGTCACAGAGAGTCCCTTGTTTAGGTGACATTCCTGAGCCCACCACAAGAATTCCTTTTGAAGGCAAGGTATTATTTGAATGACAGTGTCCAAATCTTGGCAGTGCTGTGTCCATACATTTTGAGATACCATTGCAGCTTCCTCATATGCAGTTTGGCATTGGGAAGCACCAGAATACAAGATGCCATGAACCCTAATGCTTGAAGGACTGTCCTTGCAGTCAGCACGGACTGATGAGATAGTTGATGGAAGTAAAGTGACAGACTCTTTTGTTTGTCCGGGGTTAAAAGGCCATCTGGGCTGCTGTATTCAGTCTCACACCCAGAAAGCACATGTCTTGAGAGGGTACTAGACTGGACTTTATTTCGTTCACAGAATACCCTAGGCATCTTAGCACTGCTATGACATATTCCAGATGCTGTAGAAGGTGTTCCTTTTCTTGAGCCAGAATCAGGCAGTCGTCCAAGTAAGGATAAATTTGAATGCCTTGAAGCCTGAAGTAAGCTATCACTGGAGCCAGAACCTTTGTGAATACTCTGGCAGTAGATAAGCCAAAGGGCAATGCAGAGAACTGATAATGAAAATCTCCAGTTCGAAACGCAGATACTTTCTGCAACTTAGCCTTATGGGCACATGAAGGTAAGCTTCCTTGAGATCCAAAGTTACCATCCAGTGATCCTTGCCCAGCAGAGGTAACAGTTGCTGTAACGTCAACATCTTGAACTTGGGAATGTCCAGATAAGTGTTGAGGATAGATAAATCCAAAATTGGTCTCCACGTGTTCCCCTTCTTTGGTACTAGGAACAGGCGAGAATAAAATCAAGCCCTTTCTGACACAGGGACTGGCTGAATAGCCCCTATCTGGAGTAACTGAGAAACTTGCTTGTGAGCCTCTTTTCTTTGGAGGAGGAACATCTGGCATGCCTTTGAAAGGGGCATTGTGTGGAAATAAAATCTGTACCGTGATGAATGATATCCAGCACCCATCTGTCTTGAGTGATTAAATCCCAATTTTCTTTGAAAAGAGACAATCTTCCTCCCAAAGGAGCTGCCAGACGAGAGTCCACTGGCAGCTGAAAAGGCAGGTCATTGGTTCTGCTTACGAAAGGACTGACCCCTGCCCTCACCAGAAGTCTGAGCAGGTGAACTGTCTGATCTAGGCCTAAACGAACCTTGAGCCCTGCCCCTACCACGTCTAGACCTACCCCTAGACTGGGAACCATAAGCAGGATATGTCCACCCCTTAGCAGGCCAATTTCTACTAAACTTGGAGGCTGCACCTGCAAAATCTTTAACAGTCTGCATAGACTTAGCTTTGTCCTCCATTTTCTTTAAAACTGCTTCCACAGGCGGTCCAAACAACACATCAGACTGTAAAGGAGCATCCAAAATCCTGGTCTTAACATGTTCAGCTAAATTCTGATCCTTCAACCATGCATGTCTGCGAAGAACAGAACTAGTAGCAGCCACCCTCGAGGAAGCCTGAACAGCATCAAAACCACACTGCAAAGAATGCTTACCCACTTGTTCAGACACATGAACCAAATCCAGCAAGTCTTTACACTCAATACCTTCCGCCAAAGCATCCACCTTAGATTTCAATTGTGAAAGGAGATAATTCTGATATTTCAGCATATGAAATTGACAATTCAACGCCTCATGGCTAGAGTGGAAGAAGTATATACTTTCTTACCCCACCTATCCAAAGCCCTTGCCTCTTTATCAGAGGGTACAGGATTTTTAACCACAGAAGCTTTAACACCTTTAGGCCCCTGAGAAACAGTTTCTGGGTCTGCCCTGGGACTCTTAAACAAATACTTATGAGCTTGGCACCCTATAATACCTATCAGGCTTAACAGGAGCAGGAGGCAAGGAATCAGGGTTCAGAGAAGCTTCTGCAAAAACATCCTCCACCACATTCAACACAGGAGGAATAGCTAAGGGCCTATGCTGGGGCAAAACCAAGAATTCCCTAAGCCTTCTTCTGGAGTCAGAGTAATCTTGGCCTTCCCATTTAAAGTGCTCCCTCATGGAGTGAAGAGTCTCTGAAAATGAAAAATCCTCAGGAGGAGAAGCTGAAGGAGTGGAATCATCCACATCAGAATCAGAATAAGTAGGAAACTCTTGCAAGTCTTCCACAGAAGACTCTGAAGCCTGTGAACACTGTTCAAAATTATCAAACTCCTGTTCCACCCTAGGCCTCTTATCAGGTGGGGGCATAGAACCTCTAATCAGAGTAATCAAATCTTCTGCCATTTTAAGCATATGTTTCTTAGGCACAGAGCCAAATGCTAGGAGAAGCCCCTACAGAAGCTGAACTTGGCCTTCCTCTAAAAGAAGCTTTGGCAACAGAAGGAGAGGCCCTAACTACCTTGGGAAGAGAGGGAAGAACAGTTACCTGAGAAGCCCCCTCAGCCTGGCCTACCTCCTGAGAGGGCACATCCTGTAACAGTAAAGTATCTGCCTGAGACTCCATAGAGACTCCTGGCAAAACCTCTAGCTCCCCTGAGCCTTCTAAAGGACCGACGTCCGGGACTGCCGGTTCCTCACCCCTAGACTTCACTGTTTTGTCCTTGCGCTTCTTAGATGAAGCAGGCGTCGGAGCATCCGACGGCATAGTATAATTGCAACGCTTCCCAAACACTAACCTAGCACAATCAAGCCTCCTCTTAATAGTGCGCTTGTTAAATCTAGCACAAGAGCGGCAACCAACAACGTCGTGCTCAGGCCCTAAACAAGGTATACACAAAGTATGATAATCCCTATGCGGTATCTGCTTCCCACAAGAAATACAGTTATTCACTTTTTCTGACATCCGGTTAAATACTGAGGCAAGAAAAATCAAAATGTTAACGGGTTACTTAGCCAACTCTGTATTCGGTCTGAAACTCCGGTTTGGAAAATCTCAGAACGCCAACCTGCACTCGCAAAATTGCTTCTGCATCGGACCATGCGGCAAAAAAGACTGAGGAAATGACGTCGGTCATGCGCATTAGTACCCTGACGTACTGACGTCAGTCTAAGGCGCCATGACCGACGTCAGCCTTATACTCTGGTATTCGGGCCGACTGGGACGCGGACTATACCCAATTGTCAGGACTGCAGCAAGGGAAGACGAAGAACATCTTGATGTCAGAAGAGGCAGCAGGCTCAAAAGGAGGCAAGGTTAGTTTTTCCAAAACATAGTTGAGATCCCAAGCAGGAATGGGAGGAGATCTAGGAGGTCTTAAGTTCTTAGCTCCTCTGAGAAACTGTCTCATGAGCTGGTGGGAAAAGATGGGAGGGTCTGTATTATAATGAGCAGAAATAGCAGAGGCATGTATCTTAATGGAAGAGAAAGAGAGACCCTTATGCAAGAGATCTGTCAAGTAAAGTAAAAGTAAAGTAATGTTAGGAAGAATAGGATCAGAATCCTGAGCCTGCATCCAGGAACAAAATCTTTTCCATTTTCCTGCATAAGATTTTCTAGTGCTAGGACGTCTGGCTTCTAAAATGACATCCATAACCTGCTTGGGTAGGAAAGAAGAAATCAAGGGCCCTGGATTAACCAGGCCGCCAGGCTGAGAGTTCTGACATAAGAGTGTAGAACCTGACCCTGATGTTGGGACAGAAGGTTCGGAGACTGAGGTAAAAGCCAAGGGGGCTCCAGGCATATGTTTTTTAGAGTTGGATACCAAAACTGCCGAGGCCAATTTGGAGCCAGCAAGATTATCATCTTGGGCTTGTCCTGTTTTATCTTCAATAAGACCCGTGGAAGAAGAGGAAGAGGCGGAAAGGCATATCCCGAGAGGTTCCTCCAACTGAATGACAGGGCATCCACTTTCCAAGCTTCTCTGTGGAAAGTCCTGGTGCAAAAATTCTGTAGTTGATTGAGATGAGATGCAAAGAGGTCTATGTGAAGACATCCCCAGACTGCTGTTATCATCCTGAATATTTTGGTGTCCAGCATCCATTCGTGTGGATCCGAAAGGTTTCTGCTCAGACTGTCTGCTAGGAAGTTTTGTTTCCCTGGTAGAAACTGAGCTTGAAGATCCAGATTGCAAGCTGGAGCTGTGTTCCATAGATCCATGGCTAGTCTGCAAAGGGGGTAGGAATGAGATCCCCCTTGCTTATGTACCACATAACTGTGGTGTTGTCTGTCCGTATTAGTAGTTGTCCTGGTTGTAAAAGATTCCTGAAGGCCAATAGAGCTTTCAGAACGGCTAACATTTCCTTTAAATTGATATGCAGGTGCTTCTGATCCTTTGTCCAAAGGCCCTGCAGACAGTCGCCCTGAAAATGGGCTCTCCAAGCATAATCAGAGGCGTCTGTGGTTAGAATCTGAGTGGCAGGAGGCAGACGGAAGGGTTTCCCTTTGTTTAGAGCACATGCCCTGGACCACCAAAGAAATTCCTTTTGAAGGCAAGGAAGGACAGAGATCAGTATGTCTAAACTGTGGCAATGCTGACACCATACACTTTTTAGGTACCACTGTATTTTCCTCATGTGAAGTCTTGCATATGGCACGAGAAGGATGCAGGAGGCCATGTAACCCAAAGCCTGCAGGAATTTCCTTGCAGAAAATTGAGTTAAAGTTGCCAAGGTTTTGAAAGTTGAAGCCAGCTGTAATTGTTTTTCAGATGTCAGAAATGCCATCTGGGTTGTGGTGTTTAGAAGAGCACCCAGAAAGGTTATCTGTTGTGATGGTGTCAAATTTGACTTTTTTATGTTTATAGAGAATCCCAGGAACTTGAGGAGGTTCTGTACAAATTCTAGATGCTGGAGTAAGACATCCTTGCTGTCTGCCTGAATAAGACAATCGTCCAGAAAAGGGTAAATTTGAATTCCCTTGAGTCTGTAGTAAGCTACTACTGGAGCCAGGCATTTGGTGAAGACCCTGGGCGCAGTAGACAATCCAAAGGGCAGCACAAAGAATTGAAAGTGCCTCGATCCGGCCTTGAACCTGAGGTATTTTCTGCGATCCTGCCTGATGGGAATGTGTAAATATGCCTCCTTTAAATCCAAAGTTACCATCCATGCATCTTTGGACAGCATTGGAAGTAGCTGCTGTAGAGTAAGCATCTTGAATTTTGGAATCTCTAGAAAGGTGTTCAAGACCGACAGATCCAGAATGGGTCTCCATGAGTTTTGCTTCCTTGGGACTAGAAAGAGCCTTGAGTAAAAACCTTTTCCCATCTCTGAAAGTGGAACCAGTTCTATGGCATTCATAGCCAAAAGAGCTTCCACCTGGTTTAAGGCCTCCGTCCATTGATGTTTTGGAAGGTCTGGCCATCCGCTTGGCCTTGGCAAGGTATGAAAATGGAATTTGTAACCTCTTAAAACCACATCCAAAACCCACTTGTCTTGGGTTATTTGAGTCCAATTTTGATAAAAAAGAGAGAGTTTTCCTCCGAGAGGGGCTTCCAGGCAAGACGTTCCTGTAGCCCAACAGAGGGAGTCATTGAGTTTGTTTCCTTTGAGTTTGTGACCTGTCCTCTCCCCCCCCTAGGGGTGGAAGCAGTCCACTGTCTTGGCCTATGTCACTAGATGGGTTGCAAACTGGCTCAAGGACAGAACCCACATGGTTAGAATTGCTGGAGCCATGTCAGGCTCCAAACCAGTTACAAGTGGCGTCCCACAAGGCTCAGTCCTGGGACCTCTCTTGTATGGTATATATTTCTCGGAGGTACAGGCCAACATGGAAGGACTGTGGCTGACCAAGTTCGCAGATGACTGCAAACTGGGCGCCATAATCGACTCTCCAGCCGACACAAGCATCCTCCAAAAGGGCCTCACAGAAACAGACAACTGGTGCCAGAGCCATGGCCTCAAGCTAAACACCAGAAAGTGTATAGTCATCGCCTTTGGCAAAAACAAAGTGCCCACAAATTACCACATAGGTGGTAATCCATTAAGTACAGAAGAAGTAATTAGGGACCTGGGGACCCAAGTTGATAGCAATCTCTCATTTGACAACCACGTGGCCAAAGTGGTTAGAAAAACATTTTATATAGCCCACCTAATCATGAAGGGATTCTCATCTAAATTAGGGGGGGTCATCGTGCCTCTTTACTCATCCCTCATCAGGCCCATAATAGAGTACAATGCCCCTTTTGGGATGTACCTTACCAAACACCTGCAGCAACTGGAAAGACCCCAAAAGTACCTCACCAAGAGGATCAAAGGGTTCAAACAGATACCATATGCTGCCCGGTTAAAGAAACTCCATCTCTACTCAGTGGCATACCGCCTGCTCAGAGGTGACCTGTGCCTGACGTATAAGGCCATGTCCAACCCGGAATTAAGGGACATGCTGCACCTCAGAAAATCCAAATCCCATCGAGCTACACGCTCGAGAGACTTGAACCTCAGCACTGAAATAAATAGGACATGCTGGAGGGACAGATTCATAACCCAGAGGCTCCCTTCACTCTGGAATAAAATCCCAGTCCAGGTTAGGCAGAGTCCCTCACTGACTCTCTTCAAGAGGAATCTTGATGAGTGGATGGGAGATCGTAGGTTTACCCCGGGTATCACTTCTGTGTCACTGTTAGACAGAGGCACAGTATACTAACCTTGAAAAAGGGCATAGCAAAATTTATTTAAAATGGGTGGCGAAAGCCAAACACACTCTGGTTAGGCTTATAAATGCCCTAGGGCAGATAGCCTAGTATGACCCTATGAACCTATAAGAAGCTTGTGTTTGAGGCCTTCCTCTGGAGCATCTATATCTACCCCTCTGAGGCCTGTCTGAAGTGGGAAAGGACCAATTTTTTGAAGGCCAATTCCTGCTAAATCTAGGTGGCTGTACTTGTAAGAAATCTTTAACTGTTTGCATGGATTTTGCCTTATCCTCCATCTTTTTAATCAACTCTTCAGCTTTTGATCCAAACAAAACATTATGCTGAACAGGAGCATCCAATAATTTAGCCTTTACTTGTTCAGGCAAATTTTGTTCCTTTAGCCATGCATGCCTTCTAATGACTGTGCCAGAGGCGCAGCCCTACAAGAAGCCTCCAAGGCATCAAATCCACAGTGTAAACCATGCTTCCCAACTTGTTCAGTGGCATGCAATAAGTCATGTAATTCCTTATCATCTGCACAGGCAGAAATGGAAGTAAGCTTTTGTTTTAAAACAGACAAGAGAAATTGCTGGTATTTCAGCATATGAAACTGACAGTTTAAAGCCCTAATGGACAAAGTAGCAGAAGTGTACACCTTTTTGCCCCATCTTTCTAAGGATCGAGAATCCTTTTCAGTAGGAATGGGATTTTTGGCAGAAGCGGCCTTAACTCCCTTAGGAACCTGAGAAATGGTTTCAGGGTCAGCAGAAGGGTTCTTGTATAACAACTGGTGGGAATCAGGAACCCTGTAATATCTATCAGGTTTAACAGGAGCAGGAGGAAGAGAGTCAGGGGTTAAGTTAGCCTCCGAAAAGGCATCATCCACAATATCCAAAACAGGAGGAATAGCCAGGGGTCTAATGTTGGGGAAGAAGAAGAAAATCCCTCAGTCTTTTCTTAGATTCCGAATACTCCTGTCCTTCCCAGTGGAAATGTTCCCTCATTTCATGCAAAGTTTCCCCAAAAGAGAAATCCTCAGGGGGAGAAGCTGAAGGAATGGATTCCTCAGCATCAGAATCCTCATAAGGAGGGAAAGAATATTCCTGGTCAGAAGAAGAAACTGAGGAAACAGAAGCCTGATCAGAGGAATCATAATAAACATCCTGCCTTGGCCTTTTATCTGGAGGGGGATGTGAACCCCTAATCATAGTAAGTAAATCCTCCGCCATCTTGAGTAACTGTTTCTGTGACTTGGGAGCCGGTTCAGAAGAGGCCTGTGTTGCAGTCTTTGATTTAGAAGGAGTCTTTGCCTTTGTCTTTGGCTTTGCCTTTATTATAAGCTGAGTAGGCCTGAAAACCCCTTCGGAAGCCGGTACCTGCACAGCGGCTCCGGACCCATCCGAAGGAGCATTGTCCGAAGGTCCTGCAATAGAAATATTTAAAGGCCTGTTTGGCTCCTCATGAGAGTCCGTTTCGGCCATCGGTTCTGAAATGGCCGACGACAGGGGCTGCAAAAGCGTCTCACTGACGACGGCCGAACCTGAAGCTGGCTCCGCTTGTGCGCGATCATCAGATTTGGACCTCGGAGGCCTGTCTTTATCCTTGCGACGTTTGTGAACTCCGGTAGCCGGAACCATATCCGACGACATTTTGTAATTAAAGCGCCTACTGAAGTAACGAAAAGCAAAATCATACCTTCGCTTAATTGTACGTTGATTGAATCTAGCACAAAACCGACAACTAGCTACGTCGTGGTCAGGGTCTAAGCAAGGAATACAGTAAGAATGAAAATCCTTATGAGGTATTTGCTTCCCACATGAAATACAATTATTAACTTTTTCTGACATCGGAGTGGAGCAAGAAAAAGTTTCAACGGGGTACTTAGCTTTGAGTGGAGAAGAAAATCTTCGGACTGAAGTTTATCAGAAAAAATCGTCAGGAGTCAGCCGACCGGCACTTGCGATACTGCTATCACCGCACGGCAAGAAAGACTGGAGAAGATGGCGTCGGCTGTCAGCTTTGTACTCCTGGCGCTCTGACGTCAGAGAGCATGGCTGAACAGCCAAAGCTGGACCCAGACTTTGGGATTCTGGCGGACCGAGGGCTGCCTGCCGGCAGGTGAGAACCCTACAGTCATGACTGCAACAGTGAAACACGATGAACATCAGCGAACTGCTTAGAAGAATCCATTTGTAAAAGCTCATAATATCTTTTTTGAATGTCAGAGACCTGGGAAGTACTCCATCATACAAGCAGGCGTATCCCCAAAGGATAATTCTTCCAAGGTGGAATCTGGGCTCAAAGAATCCTCTTCCTCTGAACCATAGTCTAGAAAGGAAGGAAAGAATTTGAGAAACGTAAGCTACAGATTCCTCCCCAGAGTCCAAGCCCTCATCTGAGGAATCCAATTCCTTAGGCTTCTTAACAGGAGTGAAAGATCAGGGAGGAGTAGGGACTGAAACCCCTTGAGGAGGCTTCAAGGGCATTGAAGCATTGAACAGACCCTGAGTAAAATCCTGCCATTCATGCTGGGTATCTTCAACAGAGGGAATCAGTTTATTTTTTTTGCTTTTTCTTGAGCAGGACATCTGTCTAAAGAACTCTCAGTAGTTCAGACTCTTGGTGGGATCAGACAATTGTAGCAGAAATCTCTTCCCTCACTAAAATCTGAAAAATCACCCTCATTCCTTTGGAAATATTCAGCCAAAGCTCCCCTCTACATCTGGAACAAACAGTGGAAAAGTCTCCAAGGACAAGCACGAATTCAGATCCATGTTGGCCTTCATTGGGGACTCTGCAGAGGAATTCGAGGCTAGCACCAGACGGTCCTTCAGGGCTTTCACTAGCTTCTAGAGAGATGTCCATGGAGGCTGGCCAGCAACCAAATCAGACCTAGTCCTTTTGGCTTTCTTCGTGGCACACGGCTGACCCTCAGGACAGAAAGAGTCTGCCATAGCACCCTGAACCAACAGCTTAAGTCTTTGGTTCTCAAGATATATGGATAAGGAAGATAAGCAACTACGTCATCTTTATGCCTTATGTGGGGAGCATACATGTGAAGTACAGCACATACAAAATCTAAAGGCTTTGGTATACTGACTGGATGTTGGGTTATCCTTGGCAGGAGAACAGGTATGTAAAGAATGCTGCAACAGTGACATGGAAGGATATCTATGGATATCTCAGGCAAATAACATTTTAGTTTGATGTCTCAACAGATGGACAGTATCACAGAAATTCAGCACCAAGACTCCACCCCCCCCAGAAAAAAAAAGAAAAAGAAGGCGCACTGAAATATGAATAATGTAGTACCGAATAAAGTGCATGGTTGGGAGAATACATTCTAGAGCCTTATGATGTTATAGCTCACGAAAGAACATTCTGTATGTCTCCCACCAGACAATCTGCCCAACACAAAAAAAAAATTAGAAAACAAGTCCCAGTACAATTTACATTCTCCATGCTTCATCTCCCAAAGACAAAACTAAAGAAATTATCCACATGTAATACACAGCAGCAATGACCACTGACAAGGACATAAATGACTAACAGCACAATAAGCAATACCTGCTGAAAACCAGCAAAGCCAATTGTCTGCAAAATGCCTCATTATCCTAGATGTATCAGTGTTTTACGAGTCTTCCAAGTTTCACTGGCTGGATTAAGACCTGTGTAAAGTTATCAGTTTTCAGCAGGATCTTCAGTGCCTAAGTGGAGCAAAGATTTCAGACTGCCATACTCAGTACTTAAAGTACAAGCCCTGCCCTTGTCTCAAAATGTTACATTCTCACCTCAAGAAAAAATATAACTGCATGCAAAAGAAACATTGCTTACACCTAACATTTTCAAACAGCGTGAATTCTTTAAGTATATGTATGCACCTCAATCAACTTTCTTGCATTTAACTCTTGTAGAGCAATTCCATCACTAGGGGCAAAGGCAACCCCATTTTTTTACCTTTGTATTTATGAAGGTGCACTACTGCATCCAAGGACTGAACCAATGCTGAGATACACTATATCGCAGTACTTTTTAATTATGGCTGTAAACAATTATTGTGCATACTGTATTAATGCTGAACTGAATATTCAACCAAATCCCAAAGAACTAACCCCACCAAGACTTCCCAATAAAGGTCCATCTCTATCCTCCCCATTCTAAGCAAAATGCATGAAAAAAATTAAGTTCAACTCACCCAGTACTTCATTACCCACCACCTCCTCACCCATAAACATAAAGGGTTCTGGTCTGGTGGAAGCACACACACAGGCCTACAGATCTTAACCAATTAAATATACTACTAGTTGTGGACACAGGCCAGCTCACTGATGGCATCGATCTCATAAAAGCCTTTGACCTTGATGACCATAACATCCTCTTCATCACCTACTACAGAAGGGGCATAAGTCTGGATTCCCCAACCTGGTATCAAAACTACATCAATCTCAAATCAAAATTCATACCTCGATTTCCCAATCAGTCAGCCTTCAAAAAGGAGTACCACAAGGTTCTGCACTTGCTCTTCTATTACATTCCATCTATATAAACTTCCCCTTGACCCACCCCATCGCCTCCTCTAATTCCCTGCAAACATGTTAATATTTCACAAACAACTCAGTACCAAACTTCCAGAAGGACCTACAAACAAACAGATCTCAAACAACCCCCCTCCACTGCAACAAAACCAAACCTATGATTTTTGGCAACAATGAGAAACATAAAAAGCTAAATCTTTCTGCATTTCTAAGACCACAACACCCCCGTACACACAGACACACAGAAAACACTCTTAAATACCTTGGCATTTGGGTACACAAGGCAAACAAATCTGCAATGTCTGGATGAGTATTTTCTTCCACTATAAATCAACTACATCAGCTACTAAGGACAGGGGTATCATCTCCTATTCCATAAATAACTTTTTCGGATACCTAGCAGTTAACTTATAACTAATGTCTGTCTGAAAGATGAGCTGTCACACTCACTTCATGTACTAACCAATGCAAGTTGTAGTTGTCAAAAGGAATAAACATTTTACCAGAGTGCTTCAACTGACAGGCTAATATTATAAAGGAAAAAAAGCACAGAAGCTATGGCCAAGTATTACACAAAACTTAAAAACATATTGCTAATTAACCCAGGCACATGCCTGGAAAGTCATATTAAAAACAAGGAATGCCTGCACCCAACCTCACAGAAATGATTAGCAGGACAAGTCCTGGAAGGGCAACTGCCCATAAATTTGTCATAGAGCACTGCCACTTCTCAATGGAAGCTTCTACAGCCTGCTGTGATAACTGCCAAAAGACCCTTTAACACACTTCCCCACCATATTCCATCAACCTCAATCAATTGATGCATTTAGGAGTCTGCAAAAAAAAAAAAACAGTCCAAATACATACAGTTTGGCATAACATAAAGCACTATGCATTTTTAACAAATGTCTCATACCTGCGCATTTCCTTGGAGGACAAGAAGAATTTTTAAACTTTTCATATGTATGCTTCGGTCCAACAACTCTACTGCCTTATCTAAATCATCCTGTGTGGTTAATGGGATGACCAGCTATAGGGGAAATCAAAAAATGTTAAAAGCACTTTCTGCCATATTGATAAACAAAAAAAGTTTAATGAATGACTACCCTACCTCCTGTACTAATGCAGTCTGCACATACAATTTATAGATGAAAATATGTGCTGGCAATAACAGCCCACCAAGGTGTTAGCAACTCAACAGTGTAACAATGAAAAATGGCAATAGCACAAGTTACCTTACTTACCATGTTACAATGTAACATTTTGGAATTAAGTAAGAAATTGATGATATTTATTGCATTTTGTCCAGTATATGTTCCCTTAAAAAAGGGATTCTTACTTACCTCTGTTGCTCTGTAAATTTTCTACTGTAATCCATTACTTGGACAACTGAAAAACTATGACTGTGTGAAATACTAACCATAACTGTAGACGTCGAACTTCCAGAGCTTTTGGATACCACACACAGAGCTACCCCCAAGCCACTTTACGTAAGCAGGGTACATGATATACAGAGGGAGAAGAATACATAATATCTTCAGTTGTTTTTCTCTCCTCTCTAAGGGATGGTCACCAATAAATGTGGTTTAGAAACCTATACATAGGCTGAAAAATAAAGCCTAGCTCTCAAGACGAGCCTGAATTGGACATGGAAATGGCACCTCCTTAAAATGGCAAATGACCTTCCCCTCCAAAAAAAACAAAATGCAAACCAAAGTCATCAGAGGGGTGGAGGAAGGAAACTTGTACTGCAGCAGTTATCCTACTCAAACATAAAAAATAACAGTCAGCATTTTCTAATGGCTTACTGGGCTCATTACAAGTACCACTGCTGCAATATGAAAGAGTACTAACAGTTCCTGGAGCTGGCCATGTGCTTAGGATGGGAAGCTGCAAATGCCCTGCAATACAACAGTAGCAAAGTTTACCCTGTTCTGGGTAAGATGTATGGCTTATGGCACCTACAGTAGGGATTAATAGATTGCTGCACCACAAATGTTTTGCAAACAGATGCTCTAAAAAAGGATGCAGCAGCAAAAGCGGGGGGCAGCCACAGTGGTGCAGTGGTTAAGCTTTGCTGTCTCACAGCAAGAGGTTCTCCGGTTCAATCCTTGGCTGGGGTGCCTTCTGTGCGGAGTCTGCATGTCCTCCCTGTGGTCGCGTGGGTTTCCTCCGGGTGCTCCGGTTTCCTCCCACATCCCAAAGAGATGCTGTAGGTGGATTGGACACTCTAAATTGGCCTTAGGTGTGAGTGCGTGTGTGTGTGTGTACCTTCTGTGGAAGGTTGGGCGCCGGGCTGGCAACTCGACATTGTAAAACTCCACTGCCAATCATGAGCGGACAGGTGATCCGCTGTGGCAACCCCTAACTGGGAAAAAGCTGAAAGAAGAAGAAGAAGAAGCAAAAGTTGCCCTTGTGAAGAGCTAGTGCATCAGCAACTATTTGGAGAAACTCTGGAAGCAAGCTATTATGGATTAAGTTAGTTGATTTTAACCTATAGAAGTATTTTTAATGGTAGATGTGAGGGCTAGTGTTATATTGGTGACAGCAACCCTAACCTACCAGCAGCAATTCTAATTTGTTGCAGTAGGGCTGAGACTGACTGTAAGACTGGATAGTTAAATTGAGTAACTATATTTCCTTACTGGTGGGGGGAAGGGAAGGGGGTATTTTGCCTAGATTCAGTAGGTTTCTCACTGTAGTCCAGGTAAGTTTAAGATTAGGTTGGTGTTTAGATGTAGTTTGGTGTACAAGTTTTTTTTTTCAATTCTAATGTAATATTCGATCTGTTTTTCATTTGTCTAAGTTGTACATGAGATGGAGTTCCATTATATAACCATGTCTTCCGCAACTTGCCCCTTGCTGTCATTAGCTGTTTTATATTTTTGAACAACCACGGAGCTGGGTTAAATTTGACTTTTTTAGTTTTAATTGGGACATGTTTGTCAAGTACATTTAGAAACATTTTATTAAATTCCCCGACATCATCTAGTGGTACTTGACTATACTCCACTTAACCTGCTGCAAAGTACTGGTGAAAATATCAGTTTGGAAACTGGTTAGATTTCTCCCTTCACTGAGGTGGTGTTTTGTCATAGTTTGGGTTTGATATCTGATTAGGTAGATTGATAGATGGTCGCTTAGGGCACTTGGCACTGTGCCGAAGTAACTTTTTTTTTTTTTTTTTTTGGTTTTCTTAAAAGCATCCAATTTAAAATAGATTCTCTAGTTGTATTTAAGTTATACCTTGTGGGTATATTGAAGAGCTGTATGAAATTATACACATGAATATTAATGACACTGTCATAGCTGATTGCAAGCCAAATGATGTCATCACCTAGTATTATGGTTTTGAGGGTAATGTTGGTAGATATCCAGCTGAAGATGTATTCTGAAATAGACATAGTGTTCTCAGATAAAGAAAAAGTTAGAATCACAGCTGTTGCAGCCAACTCGCACAAAATGTCAAGAGTAGTGTATGAAAGAGTGCCAAAGAAACTGAAAAGTAAAGCATACAGAACAGTGGTGCAAAAGCCTGTGCAATGAAGGCAGAGCAGCTGAGGAAGTCTAAAGTGATGGAGACGAAATGCTTCAGATAAGTAGTAGTTTGCACACTGTGGGACAGACGAAGTATTAAGGACAAAGCAGAAGCCAAAGTAGCCCAAAAATACAGAGCAAGTAAAGGAAAACAGAGTATGCTGGTTTAGTCAAATATGCATGAAAGGGGATGATGACTTGGTGAAGCAGATTTGGAAGAGAGAGAGAAAAGACAAAAGGAGATGAGAATGTCCTGCCAAGAGATAGGTGCCTGCATGAAACAAGACCTGTTAAAGACTGGCATGACTATTAAATGAAGTGCCACTGGAAAGAGAGGTCATGGCAGTTGGCACAACACCTTAACCCAATGTAAAAATGGAGAGAAAAGGGTGTTTATGAAAATGATGTATATAATGCCATGATGTACATACTGCCGTTAGTTTGTATAAAGTACAGTTGTGTACTCTTACCATAAATGTAGATGTTCGAGTGTGTTCACTGTTGCAGTTATCACTGTAGGCTTCTTCCTGCCAGCAGCAGCCCTCGATCGGCCAGAATCCCAAAGTCTGGATCGGGCGCCAGCTGAGGTCGCATTTAACCTGACGTCAATGCACCAGAAGGTATAAGGACCTCAGCTGATGACATTTCCCCAGTTTTTCTTGCCCCAGATGTCAGGTGCCCAGAAAGAAAAGGCCAAAAAAGAAACCAAGCCCAAAAACCTTGGCAGCCAAAATACCTCATAACAGACAATACTCAAGGAAAAAAACAAAAGAGGGGATAGGAGGGGAGGGTAACCCTGACTGCAACAGTGAACACACTCGAACATCTACATTTATGGTAAGAGTACACAACTGTACTATGTCCTTCGTGGTTCACTGTTGCAGTCATCACTGTAGGGTTGAGTCCCAAAGCTAAGAAAGGGAGGCTGGAGGAGAAACAGAGGGAGCGGCCACAAAACCTTGCAAAACTGCAGAAGCAAAACCTGCCCTGGATTTAGAATAGAGAGGGAGGTTGTAATGCTTAGAGAAATATGTACAGAACTCCAAGTAGCAGCTTCCAAAATATCCTTGGTAGGAACCCCACAAAGAAACGCTGCTGAAGTAGCAGTAGCCCGGGTAGAATGAGTCCTAACATTAACAGAAACCGGATTGCCATGATAAAAGTAACAGAACTTGATACAATGGGCAATCCACTTGGAAATAGTTTGCTTAGTGATCGCTTTCCCTTGAACAGTAGGAGCATAAGCGACAAACAACTGATCAGATTTCTGGAATATCTTGGTCCTGTCCAGGTAAATACGAAGATGTCTGTGCACGTCTAGAGAGTGCAAAAGACTTTCCTCCTCACTTTGAGGATTAGGATAAAAAGTAGACAAATGAATAGAATGATTCAAGGCCACAGCCAAAACTACCTTGGGCATAAATGTGGGATTAGTCCGTAGAGATACCCTAACCTGATGAAAAATAAGGAAGGGTTCCACAGCCATGAGTGCTTGCAATTCTGAAATTCTTCTAGCAGAGGTAATAGCTAAAAGAAAAGCAGTTTTCCAAGACAAAAATTTTAAATCTGTGGAAGCAGCAGGCTCAAAAGGAGATGGAGTTAATTTCTCCAAAACAGTTAAGATCCCAAGTGAGAACAGGAGCCCTAATAGGGGGCCGAATATTCTTAGCACCTCTAAGAAATTGTTTAAGTAATGGATGAGAAAAAATCGGAGGATCCGTATCGTAATGTGCAGAAATAGCAGAAGCATGAAGCTTAACAGACGAAAAAGATAGGCCCATATGTAATAACTCCGTCAGATACTGTAAAATCAGAGGAATGTTCAGGATAGAAGAATCGCCACCCTGGACTTGACACCAGGAACAAAATCTTTTCCATTTCCCCGCATAAGATTTTCTAGTGCTGGGCCGTCTAGCTTCAAGGATTACATCCAATACCTGTTTGGAAAGGGCAGAGGTGTTTACAGAGCAGAGTCTGGACATGACTGTGCAGAGTCTGGCCGTCCCGCTGAGACAATAGATGAGGGATTTGAGGCAGAATCCAGGGAGGCTCCTGAACCAAGTTCATCAGAGTGAATACCAGAATTGCCGAGGCCAATTGGGAGCCAGAAGAATCATGTGCGGTCTTGTCCTGTTTTATCTTCAGAAGCACCAGAGGAAGAAGAGGAAAGGCATATACTGAAAGGTGTTCCCAACTGAATGAGAGGGCATCCACTTTCCATGCTAGTTTGTGGTAGGTCCTTGTGCAGAATGTTGGAAGTTGATGATTCTGAGGGGATGCAAAGAGATCTATGTCCGGACATCCCCAAGCCTTTACAATCATCCTGAATATCCGAACATCCAACATCCATTCGTGTGGATCCAAAATGCGCCTGCTCAATGCGTCTGCCAGAGTGTTGTCTTTCCCTGGCAGGAATTGCGCCTGTAAGTCGATACTGCAGATCAGAGCAGTGTACCAGAGATTCATGGCTAATTTGCACAGGGGATAAGAGTGAGAGCCCCCCTGCTTGTTGATGTACCACATCACAGCAGTGTTGTCCATCCGAATCAACAATTGCCCTGGTAGAAGAAGGTCCCTGAAGGCCATCAGGGCATTCTGTACAGCTAGCATCTCCTTCAAATTTATGTGTAGGTGTGATTGCTCCTCCGTCCAAACACCCTGAAGACATCTCCCGTGCATGTGGGCCCCCCAGGCATAATCCGAAGCATCCGTTGTCAGAACTTGGTTGGTCGGCAGAGGACAAAAAGGCTTCCCCTTGTTCTGTAGACAGGCTTCGGCCCACCAAAGAAACTCTCGCTGGAGACAAGGCAAAAGCGTGACCAGTGTCTCCAAACTGTGGCAATGCTGAGACCAGACATTTTTGAGGTACCACTGCAGTTTCCTCATATGCAGCCTTGTATACGGTAGTAGCAGAATGCAGGAAGCCATGTAACCCAAAGCCTGCAGAATTTTTCTTGCAGTCAGCTGTTTCAGTGAAGCCAGGTGTCGGAAAAAAGAAGCCAGTTGCACTTTTTTGTCTGGTGTCAAGTAAGCCATCTGGGTTGAAGTACTTAGAAGAGCACCCAGGAAAATAATCTGTTGTGCAGGTACCAGGTTTTATTTCTTTATATTCACTGTGAAACAGAGACATTGAAGAAGACGCTGCACAAAAGTCAGATGCAGAAGCAGTGTGTCTTTGTCGTCCGCTTGAAGAAGACAGTCGTCCAGATAAGGGTAAATTTGAATCCCCTTCTGTCTGCAAAACGCCATCACTGGTGCCAGGCATTTCATAAAAACCCTGGGCGCAGTAGATAAGCCAAATGGCAGCACAGAGAACTGGTAATGTGTCGAGCCTGCTTTGAAACGCAGATACTGTCTGCACTCTTGCCTTATAGGAATATGCAGGTAAGCCTCTTTTAAGCCCAAAGTCACCATCCAAGCATTCTTGCCCAACATAGGCAGCAACTGCTGCAGAGTGAGTATTTTGAAGTTTGGTACATCTAGGAAGGTGTTCAGTACAGAGAGGTCCAGGATTGGTCTCCATGAATTTTCCTTCCTGGGAACCAGGAAAAGCCTGGAATAAAAACCTTGCCCTATGTCCAAAGTTGGCACCAATTTTATGGCCCTCATGGCCAGGAGGGACTGAACCTGTCGTTGTGCCTCTGCCCACTGATGTTTTGGCAGGTCCGGCCAACCGTTTGGTGTTGGCATAGTGTGGAAATGAAATCTGTAACCTCTTGAGACTATGTCCAGAACCCATCTGTCCTGGGTGATGTGGCTCCAATTTTGATAAAAAAGAGAAATCCTTCCCCCCAAAGGAGCTTCCAGGAGAGGAGCCCCTGGAACCAGAAAAGGAGAGTCATAAAGACTGCTTTCGGTAGGGTTGAGATTTATCTGCGCCAACCGGGGGAGAGGGGGCACTCCACTGCCTATTCCTAAAACGGGATTGTGACTGACCCCTACACCTCTGGAACACCTGAATCCACCTCTCTGGGACTTGGAGCCCGGAAAGGACCAAGGTTTAGTTGGCCAGTGTCTGCTAAACCTAGGAGGGTGTACCTGTAGAAAATCCTTAACCGTCTGCATAGATTTGGCTTTGTCTTCCATTTTCTTCAATACCTCTTCAGCTTTGGACCCAAACAGAACATCATGCTGCAAAGGGGCATCCAAAAGTTTGGCTTTAATCTGATCCGGCAAGCTTTGATCCCTTAACCAAGCATGTCTTCTAACAACAACGCCAGTTTACGCAGCTCTGCAAGAAGCTTCCAAAGAGTCAAAACCACAATGCAGGGTATGTTTACCCACTTGTTCAATAGCATGCAATAAATCCTGTAACTCCTGACTATCAGCACCAATAGACACAGCTGACATCTTTTGTTGAAACACAGACAAAAGGTACTGCTGATACTTCAGCATATGAAATTGACAGTTCAAAGCCCTAATAGACAATGTAGCAGAAGTATAAACCTTTTTACCCCATCTCTCCAAAGCCCTGGACTCTCGGTCAAAGGGAATAGGATTTTTAGCAGAGGCCGCTTTAACACCCTTAGGACCCTGAGAAATAGTTTCTGGATCAGGTGAAAGATTTTTAAAAAGAAATTTATGAGAATCTGGAACCCTATAATACCTATCTGGTTTGGCCAGAGTAGGGGGAAAAGAATCAGGAGAGAGAGAAGCTTCCGAAAAAACATCATCAACAATGTCCAAGACAGGGGGAATAGCCAGAGGCTTATGCTGTGGGAGAAGAAAAAAATCCCTAAGCCTTTTCTTGGATTCAGAAAATTCCTGCCCTTCCCCAGTGAAAATGCACCCTCGTATCATGCAAAGTTTCACCAAAAGAATAATCCTCAGGGGGAGAGGCGGAAGGAAAGGAATCCTCAGCATCGGAATCCTCAAAGAGGAAAAGAATAATCCTGCTCAAGGGAAGAAGCAGAAGAAACAGAAATTTGGTCTGAAGAATCATAATCGGACTGTAATCTAGGCTTTTTGTCAGGAGGGGGATGAGAACCCCTGATCATAGTTAAGAGATCTTCAGCCATCCGAAGCATCTGCTTCTGAGGCCAAGGACCCTGAGCAAAAGGCGCCTGTGCTAGCCACTTCGCTTTAGCTTTAGACTTAGATTTAGCATGTAAACTGGAATCCCCATTTACGGGAGGCAGAGAAGGCCTGAGAACTCCCTCAGAAGCCGGTACCTGCCTACCGGCTCCGGACCCAACTGAGGGAGCAGTATCCGAAGGTCCATTCCCTGGCAATGCTGAAGACCCCATCAGCTCTACACCAGAGTTGGTACAGGCAATTGGTTCAAAAGAGGCGGATGACAGGGGCTGAAAAGGCGCCTCACTGATGACCGACGAACCAGCAACTGGCAATAACTGAGTAACATCCTTTGCTGTGGACCTCGGAGGCCTGTCTGAATCTCTGCGCCTCTTACACACCCCAGAAGCCAGAAAAGAATCCGAAGACATGTTATAATTAAACCTTTTTCCAAAATAGTAAAAGGAAAAGTTATATCTACGCCTAATAGTACGCTGATTGAACCTAGCACAAAACACACAATTAGCAACGTCGTGGTCAGGACCCAGACAGGGAATACAGTAAGAGTGAAAATCCCTATGAGGTATCCGTTTCCCACAAGAAATACAATTATTAACTTTTTCTGACATCTGGCTGGATCAAGAAAAAGACTTCCCCAATGGGGTACTTATCTGTAAAAAAAGAAAATCCTGGGATTAGATCCAAAAACAAACAGGAACAGGCCGACCGGCATCAGTGAACTGCAAAGGGCACCGCGCGGCAAGAAAGACTGGGGAAATGGCATCAGCTGAGGTCCTTATACCTTCCGGTGCATTGACGTCAGGTTAAATGCGACCTCAGTTGGCGCCCGATCCAGACTTTGGGATTCTGGCCGATCGAGGGCTGCTGCTGGCAGGAAGAATCCTACAGTGATGGCTGCAACAGTGAACCACGAAGGACATCCTATTCTCTCTACAAATTAATACTCTTGATGGCATGCAGTGCAAAGTCAACTCTTGGGGATGTAGAAACTGTGACTCACTTTGTTCTTATTACTTTGGAAACATGAATTTGGCAATCAGCTAGTGTATGTGCCCCTGAAAACACTCAAATTTCATTAGTAAATGTTTAGTGAATGGAGCATCCCTATAAACAGGCAGTAAATAAATGGAGGTCAAAGGAGATAGGCTAATAGATAAACAAACATACATAGACTGAGAAAGCCACAGTACCACTACAGAAAAAGTTATAATTTCCTACAAATAGTTGTTGAAATATCCCTAAACCCGCGGTGGTGGTGCTGCGGTAGCGTTGTCGCCTCACAGTAAGAAGCTGTCCAGTTCGATTCTCAGCTAGAGCGTCTTCTGTGTGGAGACATGCGTGAATGGGTGTACCTTCGTTGAAGGTTGTGCGTCAGGGCTGTTAACTTGGCACGTAAAAATCAACTACCAATCATTAGCGGACCGGAGTTCCGCTGTGGCGACCCCTACCCGGGAAAAGCCGAAAGACACAACAACAAGTTGTTGAAATATCACTCCTGGATACTTCATGCACTTCTAGAAATTATAACTTTTTCTGTAGTGGTACTGTGTCTCTCTCTGTCTACGTATGTTTGTTTATCTATTTCCCTATTTCCTTTAACCTTCATTTATTTACTGACTGTTTATAGGGATGCTGCATGCACTAAACATTTACTAATGAAATTTGAGTGAGTTACAATCTTACTTGTAATTGCATCTGTCCATGAGAACTGTGAGTCCCTACTAGGGAACACTTCTAAACCAATGTATATAAGGTATATTACCACTTTTTTATATATTCTAATTGTTTTCTAACTTCTTGTGTAACCTTTTGTATGTTTGACTATGTGGAGCTTTTCTCCCCGTGCCTTCGCTGAAAATGGACATGTATCCAGGTGGACTATGCCGGTAAACAAATGTAAAATAAAATAATAAATAAATTCTATAAGAAAACCTCTAACATTTATATAAGAAAGACTGTTTAGAGGACAGCTACCACAATGGTGAGATGGACTCACCAACAGCCTTATAAAGAACAATAGCGAATTAAACAAGTGTACATTTCAGGAAAAAATGGGAAGCAGATAGTATGCAAACAATTAACAGATTTAACATGAACACATTTTAGAATAAATGGGCACAAGTAAGAGGAATGCCCTTTAGTCCCCTGATGTGAAACAGGTGCTTACATCAGTCACCAGGGGGTGAGGTTAGGCATTCATATCAAAAAAGAGTTCTGACAGATGCATGACTGATGGTCTCTGTGGCCAGCTCCTACCTCGCATGAGAGACTGAAGGCAGAATCAAGGTCCATTATGCTAGGAATGAATGGGACAAAAGACCAGTGTGTGAAGGCTGATTGTCATCAGGCACTAGAGACCAAACAACAGCTGGCGCCAACAATTATTAGCTTCATTAACCCATTCATACCTACAGCACTAAACACACTGCATTCCGATCTTCTAATCCACTCCTGCACTGCTAGTTGTGTGGGCAGCCTTGTTTCACTGAAGCCTAAAGAACCAAACACAGTGCTACAGTTACAATGTAGCTTACCAGTGGTACTGAATCCATGGTTAAGTACCTCAATAAGTAACTTAAAGGTGACATTATTCAAATTAAATAAGGCTAAAAGTTTCTCTATTTGTCTAATGAGACACAAGGTCCAAGCAAATGTAGTCCAGCCTGCCAGCACAAAAGAATTCAATATCTCATTAACTGAATGCTTGCAGAAGTGAAGCAGCTACCTTGATCATCCAAGGTGTCTTTAAAAATCCATGTTTTACTATGCTGACATAATAGTTGACGGTACCACAGTCACACCCTCGACAAAGAAATCAATACAAGTGCATTCACAACAACAGACTTTCAAATGCAAACATATCACTGCTGCAGTATTATTCATAACATTTAGGCATTAGCCACAATTAGCATGTCTGCCCACCTCAGCTTGCCAAACTTCCAGAGCTTCAGACATCCCAAGAGTGGGGCTGGTCAACTCCCCATATGATCCAAGAACTTCAACATGATGCACTGCAGAAAAAAAGTGAGCAGTCCCTGCTGTCTAATCATATATGTATATACAATAGATGTATGAATAAAACTGTCAGCAAAATGAGTGCCTATACAGCCTGATCAAGCAATGTAACCCTAACCAGGCCATAATGCAAGGCTTAAGGTGGGAGAGAACATATGACAGATGCAGGACAGTGCTTTCACCTCCAAATTCTCAATGCCTAACTATAGGGGACAGCATGGAAAATCTTAGTGAACTGGTGGAAGGAATCTTACACTGCAAAAGTGATCCTTGTATGTGAAAATTTACTACATTGGATAAGCTCAATGGCAGGCCAGTATTCATAATCTCAGCCTATGCCCCACAGGAGGGTTGTGACACTGAGGAAAAACTGCATTCAGACAGCAGTTGCAGGGCATACTACATAAAGCAGGACAGCATGAATTGCTGTGTATATATCTGGACAGACATAACAGGATATGAGGGACTGCCTGGGTTCACAAGGATGGCGCAAAAGGAACAAAGGAAGAGAGGCCATTCTAGACTTCTGTCTGACAAATGGCTTGACAGTGACTAACACGTGATTCAGTAAGAGAGGCAGTTATAAATAAATCCACAGAGCTGACTTGAAATCACTGAACTTATTTTACTGAATTAAGTGCTTTCGTCAGGCGTTCGCCCCAAGACTTTCATCAGAATAATTTAAATTAAATATCTTATTAAATACAAAAATACTCCTATCACATGTCAAAACTATACATCCCAATTGGTTAAAACCTAACACTAAAATTTGAAACCTGGCCTCCTATTCCAAGCATACTACTAATTACTAGTTAGAACATACATAATAATCTATCAACATTTATATAATAACAAATAATTAACAATTCAATAAATAGGTTCATAGATTCATACTAGGCTAACTGTCCTTGCGAGCCATTATAAGCCTAGCCAGTTATCCCCTGTGAGATTCAAACCCTGTATATTGTGTTTGTAAGGCAAACACATTAACCATTAGGCCACCCTTCCAACCCCATTTCATGAGTTAGATAAAAACATTGCAACCAAAATCATGGTGAAAGCAGTAGATGCAAATTTACATTAATGCAACCAGTACATGTTCATTCTATGCAACTACAACTGAAAATCGGACTTAAGTTTTAAATAACTTGAAATGGATAATATATCATGTAATCCATAATCTGGCATTGCATCTGAATTGCCAGAGTAATTCCTTGTATTCAAGAAGTAATTCAACAGGTCCACCCCTGGTCCCTTCGAGACATACTTGTTCCAAAACAGAAAATTTAAAAGTATGCTGTGGATACTCTATAATATGCCTAGCCAGGGCATTTTTTTATATTGGCCCTCCTGATATTATATGTATGCTGATAAATACACTTATGTAACATATTGATAGTTTTGCCAATATAAAATTGTTCACACACTTGACAAATTGCAATATAAACAAGACATTTAGTCTGGCAATTGTATTTCCTAGCCAAAAAAACTTTTCCATATCCCCTGATATACAACATACTGGTTTCTAATACTAGGGGACACTGTGCACACCTTCCACATTTACGCATATACCCTTCTTTCTGGCCAGGGTAGTTACCTTCCAATAAATTTTTGAAACACCTATCTCTCTTATATACTATACAGGGTTTGTCCCCTAGCCTAGTTTTACATTTATCATCTGTACCAGATACTATCCAATTGTTGTATATGACTTCCTTTGTTGTTGTTTGTCTTTCGGCTTTTCCCGGTAAGGGGTCGCCACAGTGGAACTCTGGTCCGCTAATAATTGGCAATAGATTTTTACGAAATGCAGAGGTGCCAGCTTGACGCCCAACCTTCAATGAAGGCACGCCCATTTACGCACGCATGTCTTTCGAACGCTACCCAACCACGGGGAGGACATGCAGACTCCACACAGAAGGCACTCCCAACCCAGCTGAGAATCGAACGGGAGAACCTCTTCCTGTGAGGTAACAACGCTACCGCCATACCACCGCGGCATGAATCTAATATTGTAAAATAATGTGTTGAAACTGAGAACCATAGCATCAGTGTAAGGACTACTGATAGTAACCTGATTTTCAGTCGCCAAAGTCACTGTGCCCCCCCCCCCCAATCAATCTATTAGGTAAAGAACCCAAAAGTTAAAGAAAATGACCACTATGTCTTTTCCTTATAACCTCTTCAAAAATGGGTTCCATAAAATGTCTTAAGGTATCCCCTCCTAATAAACATGGTCCTCAAATTCTCAACTTCTTGTAGGAAAACCACATTATCAGATATCATCCTTGATAATCTCACACTCTCTCCTTTCACCAGAGACTTTTTCTGATGTACAGGATGACAACTGTCATAGTGCAACAGGGTGTTAGAATAAGTAGGTTTCCTAAATAAAGTAGAAGTAAATGTTTTATTTACCATATCCTTATTTAAGGTAATATCCAAATAATTAATAGTTTCAAAATTAAAGTCCATAGTAAATGTACGGAACCCAGTACTAGAATTCATAAACTCAAAAAATTGCTGAAGTCTTTCTTCTGTCCCATCCCAGAAAATTAATAAATCATCTAGGAACCTCCCATAAAATTTACAGTATTTAAAAAGTTCATGTTTAAATACTGTATTCAGTTCCCACTGTGTCAATACAATGTTAGCAAACGGGGACACATGCCGCCCCCATTGCAACGCCTGTCTTTTGTTTGAATAACTGATTCTCAAATAATATAAAATTGTTCTGTAAAATTAACTCCATTAGGGTCCTATACATGAGTAGTCTAGATTGACTTTCAAAGCAAAAAGTACATAGATGTTCATAAAACATATCAATACCTTTGTCATGGGGAATAGTTGTAAATAGGTCTTTAATGTCCATGGTAACCATTATTAAATTCTCACTAAACATATCGTTAACTTTTTTAAGACAATCCCATGAATCTTTGAGTATATAGGCCTGTTGTCCCAGAAGATGCTTCAAATTATGGCCTATAAATTTAGCTAAGTTAAAGGTTTTGGAGGCTTTTGCGCCCACAATTGGTCTAAAAGGAGGGTCCTCCATACATTTGTGTATTTTGGGGATGCCAAAAATCGTGGGGATGCGTGGATGTTTTTGTGTTAGGAAGCTGTGTTCACTCAAAGACAATTGCTCATTAAACAATAAATCATTTAGTATAATATCTATACTTCTGTAAGAAATATTTAATTAATTTCTAGATATTTCCTCATAAGCATCAGTAAACAAATGAGTTTGCATTCTATGTAACTACCTTGGTTCATAATTACCAGCCCCCCCCTTGTCTGGTTTCATAACCCTTATTGAACAACAATTGACTATTTCATGAAGTAATTCCATTTCAGTCACAGCCCAGAAGATGCTTCAAGTTAAGGTCTAAAAATTTAGCTAAGTTAAAGGTTTTGGAGGCTTTCGTGTCCACAGTTGGTCTAAAAGGAGGGTCCTCCATACATTTGTGTATTTTGGGGATGCGTGGATGTTTTTGTGTTAGGAAGCTGTGTTCACTCAAAGACAATTGCTCATTAAACAATAAATCATTTAGTATATCTATATTTCTGTAAGAAATATTTAATTAATTTCTAGATATTTCCTCATAACCATAAGTAAAGAAATGAGTTTGCATTCTATCTATGTAACTACCTTGGTTCATAATTAACAGCCCCCCTCCTGGTTGCTCAATAAGGGTTACGAAACCAGACAAGGGAGGAGGGGCTGGTAATTATGAACCAATGTAGTTACATAGATAGAATGCAAACTCATTTGTTTACTGATGCTTATGAGGAAATATCTAGAAATGAATTAAATATTTCTTACAGATATATAGATATTATACTAAATGATTTATTGTTTAATGAGCAATGGTCTTTGAGTGAACACAGCTTCCTAACACAAAAACATCCACGCAGCCCAACGATTTTTGGCATCCCCAAAATACACAAATGTATGGAGGACCCTTCCCTTTTAGACCAATTGTGGACATGAAAGCCTTCAAAACCTTTAACTTAGCTAAATTTATAGACCATAATTTGAAGCATCTTCTGGGACAACAGGCCCATATACTCAAAGATTCATGGGATTGTCTTAGAAAAGTTAACAACATGTTTAGTGAGAATTTAATAATGGTTACCATTAATATTAAAGACCTATTTACAACTATTCTCCATGACGAAGGTATTGATATGTTTTATGAATATCTATGTACTTTTTGCTTTGAAGGTCATTCTAGACTACTCATGTATAGGACCCTAATGGAGTTAATTTTACAGAACAATTTTATATTATTTGAGAATCAGTTATTCAAACAAAAGACAGGCGTTGCAATGGGGGCGGCATGTGTCCCCCTGTTTGCTAACATTGTATTGACACAGTGGGAAATGAATACAGTATTTAAATATGAACTTTTTAAATACTGTAAATTTTATGGGAGGTTCCTAGATGATTTATTAATTTTCTGGTATTGGACAGAAGAACTTTAGCACTTTTTTGAGTTTATGAATTCTAGTACTGGGTTCCTTACATTTACTATGGACTTTAATATTGAAACTATTATTTATTTGGATATTACCTTAAATAAGGACATGGTAAATAAAAAATGACTTCTACTTTATTTAGGAAACCTACTTATTCTAACACCCTGTTGTACTATAACAGTTGTCATCCTGTACATCAGAAAAAGTTTCTGGTGAAAGGACAGGGTGTGAGATTATCAAGGATGATATCTGATAATGTGGTTTTCCTACAAGAAGTTGAGAATTTACAGACAATGTTTATTAGGAGGGGATACCCTAAGACATTTATGGAACCCATTTTTGAAGAGGTTATAAGGAAAAGACATAGTGGTCATTTTTTCCACTTTTGGGTTCTTTACCTGATAGATTGGTGGGGGGGCACAGTGAGTTTGGCGACTGAAAATCAGGTTACTATCAGTAGTCCTTACACTGATGCTATGGTTCTTATCAACACATTATTTTACAATATTAAGGAAGTTGTATACAACAATTGGATAGTATTTGGTACAGATGATAAATGTAAAACTAGGCTAGGGGGCAAACCCTGTATAGATAGGTGTTTCAAAAATGTATTGGAAGGTAACTACCCTGGCCAGAAAGAAGGGTATATGTGTAAATGTGGAAGGTGTGCACAGTGTCCCCTAGTATTAGAAACCAATAAGTTGTATATCAGGGGATAAGGAAAAGTTTTTTTGGCTAGGAAATACAATTGCCAGTCTAAATGTCTTATTTATATTGCAATTTGTCAAGTGTGTGAACAATTTTATATTGGCAAAACTATCAATATGTTACAGAAGCGTATTTATCAGCATATGTATGATATCAGGAGGGCCAATATTAAAAATGCCCTGGCTAGGCATATTATAGAGTATCCAGAACATACTTTTAAATTTTCTGTTTTGGAACAAGTATGTCTCGAAGGGACCAGGGGTGGACCTGTTGAGTTACTTCTTGATTACAAGGAATTACTCTGGCAATTGAGATGCAATGCTACCAACAATTATGGATTACATGACACATTATCCATTTCAAGTTATTTAAAACTTAAGTCCGATTTTCACTTGTAGTTGCATAGAATGAACATGTACTGGTTGCATTAATGTAAATTTGCATCTACTGCTTTCACCATGATTTTGGTTACAATGTTTTTATCTATACTCATGAATTTATTGAATTGTTAATTATTTGTTCTTACATAAATGTTGCTAGATTATTATGTATGTTCTAAATAGTAATTAGTAATATGCTTGGAATAGGAGGCCCAGTTTTAAATTTTAGTGTTAGGTTTTAATCAATTTGGATGTATAGTTTTGACATGTGATAAGAGGAGTATTTCTGTATTTAATGAGATGTTTAATTAATTTCAATTATTCTGATGAAGTCTTGGGGCGAATGTTTGATGAAAGCACTTAATTCAATAAAATAAGTTCAGTGGTTTCAAGTCAGATCTGTGGATTTATTTCTGAGTTTGGAACTGTATTCAAGAGAGGCAGTTAGATCATCACATACAAGAGGGGCCAACATGCAACTCAGGCAGACTTCTGCCTAGTAAGGAAAAGGCAGTGGGGTAGAATCAGTGACTGCAAAGTCTTCCCCAGTGAAAATCTGCCCACAGTATAAACCGCTGGTTGCCACAATCAGCTGCAAGCAGTGATCAAAGAAGGCTCTAAGGTCAGAGTCCAGTTTGAAGACCTGGGAGTTGACTGCAGAGAAATCACAACATTCAACAATTACTCAGGGCTTAACACCTAAACAAGATGAGGAAATAGGTGGAGCTGAAGAATGGCACTGCCTCAAAACAACTTGTGTGAGGACTACAGAACAGATATGTGGCTGGGCCAGGTATGGAAATAAGGTGCACAAGGAAAACTGGTGGTGGAATGCAGAAGTCCAGGAAATCATCAAAAGAAAGGAGTAGTGCAGGGAAAAGTGGGTGACAAAAAAGATAGACCAGAATAGGAAGGAATACTGTTTGACTAACAAAGAGACTAACAGAAGAGTTACACTACCAAAAAAATGAGGCATCAGAAGTTCTCCAGCAACTTCTGGAAAGCAACTCAGTAGATGGAAAAATAAACTATATCAGGTTGCAGGGCAAACACAGAAAGATAAAAGATACACCCCCTTCATAAGTGATGCCAGCAGCAACCTGCTCTCAACGTCCATAGCACAACAAAGGCAGACGGAAGAAGTACTTCCAACAGCTTCTGAATGAACATAACCTTACAGAAGCTGTACTGCCCCAGACACAGCATATGATTAAACATGAAGAGGAGTCCACCACAGAAGAAAGAAAGTACAGTTGTGTACACTTACCATAAATGTAGATGTTTGAGTGAATTCACTGTTGCAGTCATCACACTTGGGTTATCTGCTTGCAGGTAAGCCCTCAGTCGGCCCGAATACCAAAGTCTTGGGATTTCTGCGTCGGATGCTGTCGCCCCATCCATGACGCCAGGTCATCAGGGGTATAAAACATGCAGCCGATGCCATTGCATCAGTTTTTCTTGCCCCAGACGTCAGGAGCCCCCAAAATAGGCAGCAATCAAATGGTGTGGAACACCTCCAGTAAAAGGTAAATACCATTTCCATAAGATATGACCAAAAAAGAGGATAGGTAGAAAGTATAGAAAGACGGGGGGGCTGAAGGGAGGGTAACCAGGACGGCAACTGTGAACACACTCGAACATCTACATTTATGCTAAGTGTACACAACTGTACTATGTTCTTCGTGTTTCACTGTTGCAGTCATCACACTTGGGTTGATTCCCAAAGCTGAGGAAGGGTGGAGGCAGTCAAGAAGTAATAGGGCTGGCTAGCAGGCCTTGTAGGACTGCTGAGGCAAATCCAGCTCTGGATTTGGAAAAGATAGGCAAGTGGTAAAGCTTGGTGAAGGTGTGTACAGAACTCCAGGTTGCGGCTTCCAGGATGTCCCTGGTAGGGACACCCCTGAGAAAAGCTGTACAGGTTGAGGTAGCCCTTGTGGAATGAGGCCTGATCCCCTGTGGGCTAGGTTTTCCATGGTGTTTGTAGCAGAGATGGATGCAGTGTGCTATCCATTTCAAAATGGTTTGCTTCGAAATGGCCTTGCCCTCTGCCCCTGTAGCAAAGCTGACCAGCAGCTGGTCGGATTTTCTGAAAGGCTTAGTCCTGTCAAGGTAAAACCTGAGCTGTGTGTGCACATCCAAAGAGTGCAGGATCCTTTCCGCTTTACTCTGAGGATTAGAAAAAAAAGGTTGGCAAATGGATGGATTGGTTTAAAGCCACACTGGTTACCACCTTGGGCATAAAAGAAGGGTTAGTCCTGAGGGAAACCCTGTCCGCATGGAAGATAAAGTACAATTGTGTACACCTACAATAAATGTAGATGTTTGAGTGTATTCACTGTTGCAGTCATTACATTTGGGTTATCTGCTCTGCAGTAGCCCTCAGTCGGCCTAATTAACAAAGTCTTTGGTCCTGTGTCAGTTGATGCTCCTTCTTCCACGACGTCAGGTCGTCAGGGGTATAAAACAAGCAGCCGACGCCATTACATCAGTTTTTCTTGCCCAGATGTCAAGTGCCCCCTAATGGGAAGCAATTAAATCTATAATACAAGGAAATACCTCCAACAAAAAAGCAAATACACCAAAAAGCTTTTTGAGCATAGTAAGTGAGAGTAGAGGAATACCCAAAAGAAGAAAGGGGGCCGGCGGGAGGGTAACCAGGACTGCAACAGTAAATACACTCGAACATCTACATTTACGGTAAGTGTACACAACTGTACTATGTTCTTTGTGTTTCACTGTTGCAGTCATTACATTTGGGTAGATTCCCAAAGCTAAGGTTGGGTGGAGGAATTTAAATAGAATTAGGACCAGCTATAAAGCCCTGCAAGACTGCAGAGGCAAAACTAGCTCTGGATTTGGAGAAGATTGGCAAATGAAAATGCTTGGTGAAAGTATGCACAGAAAGTACAGTTTTGTACCTACCATAAATGTAGATGTTCGAGTGCTAATACAGCTGCAGTAATCACAGATGGGTTCTCTGCCGTCAGGCGGTCCCTCAGTCGGCCGAATTCCAAAGTCTTGGTCCGGCGTCGGTTGTTGTGGCTTTCTCTTCTGACGTCAGTGAGGCCAGAGTATATAAGACACAGCCGACGCCATGTTCTTCAGTCTTTCTTGCCCCAGAGGTGCCCCCAGAAGGAAGGCAATACATAAACTATGCTTATGTGTATATATATATATATATATATATATATATATATATATATATATACAAGCAATGCAATATAATCCAAAATAAGTGGTAGCAAGCAAATAAAACGTAGCAGGATAACCCAGTCAGGTAGTATGAAGAGGTTGTTAGGCCCCATGCCTTTACCAAGTGGGGAAGGAGGGAGGGAAACCTGTAATGCAGCTGTATTAGCACTCGAACATCTACATTTATGGTAGGTACAAAACTGTACTATGTTCATCGTGCATACAGCTGCAGTAATCACAGATGGGTAGAGTCCCAAAGATATGCACAGAGTGGTAGGTACTAGGAGGAACTGGGTTGAGCCAGAATGCCCTGCGAAACAGCAGTGGCAAAGCCTGCTCTTGTTCTGGAATATAAAGGCAGGTGGTAGTGTTTTGTGAAGGTATGTACAGAACTCCAAGTGGCTGCCTCCAAAATATCTTTGGTAGGAACTCCTCTGAGGAAGGCTGTAGAGGTAGCTGTGGCCCTGGTGGAGTGTGATCTGATACCTGTAGGAACAGATTTCCCATAATATGAGTAACAAAACCGTATGCAGTGGCCTATCCACTTTGAAATAGCCTGCTTTGTAACTGGCTTCCCTTGAGCCCCTACAGCATAGGACACAAAGAGTTGTTCTGATTTCCTGAAGGCCTTTGTTCTGTCCAAATAATAACGTAGCTGCCTATGGATGTCTAAGGAGTGTAGCAGCCTTTCCCCTTTGTTTTGAGGATTGGGGTAAAAGGTAGGTAGGTGTATGGCTTGATTTAAAGCTACCCTGGATACCACTTTAGGCATAAATGATGGGTTGGTACGAAGGGAAACCCTGTCCTGATGGAAAATGAGAAAGGGCTGCACCGCCATGAGGGCCAGTAGTTCAGAAACCCTACGAGCTGAAGTGATGGCCAGAAGGAAGGCTGTTTTCCAGGACAAATATTGCAAATCTGTTGAGGCAGCTGGTTCAAAAGGAGGCAATGTTAATTTTTCTAGTATGTAATTAAGATCCCAGGCTGGTATTGGTTGCTTCCTTGGTGGTCTTATATTCTTAGTCCCTCTGAGGAACTGTCTAAGAGTGGGTGAGAAAATAAAGGAGGATTCGTGTTGAATTTTGCAGAAATGGCTGAGGCATGGATTTTTATGGAAGAAAATGAAAGTCCACTGTTCAGCAGCTCCGCTAGGTACTGTGATACCTGAGGCAAGTTCAGTTTTCTAGGGTCCTGGCCTCTTTTCTCATTCCAAGAGCGAAACCGCTTCCATTTTGCGGAGTAAGCTTTTCTAGTAGATGGCCTTCTGGCTTCCAAAATGACATCCTGCACCTCCTTGGAGAGTAGGGTCGGTTGTGGTGTTAAGGAATTTTCCATGCAGCGAGATTGAGTGTTTTCAGCTGACTGTGAAGAGTTTTGTAGCTGTGCTGAGTCAGCAGAAGAGGCATTAGAGGCAGGGACCAGGGAGGAGTATGTGTTAGGCTCCTCAGGAGTGGGTACCAATGTTGCCTTGGCCAATCTGGAGCAATCAGTATCATCTTCGGTTTGTCTGTTCTTGCTTTCAAAAGCACCTTGGGCAGAAGAGGCAGAGGTGGGAATGCGTAAACTGTCCATGCTGTCCAACTGAATGAAAGGGCGTCCACTCTCCAGGCCTTTGGGTGAAAGGCCTTGAACAAAACTTTTCCAATTGATGATTCCTGTGGGAGGCAAAAAGATCTATGTCTGGCCTCCCCCATGCTTGGATTATTTCTGCAAACACCTGAGGATGTAACTTCCACTCGTGTGGATCTGTCATTTTTCTGCTTAGATTGTCTGCCAGTGTGTTTTCCAATCCTGGCAAGTACTGTGCTTGAAGTTCGATTTGTCTTTCCAGAGCCAAGTTCCAAAGAGTCATGGCTAGTCTGCACAAGGGGTATGAATGTGTTCCTCCTTGTTTGTTCATGTACCACATTACCGTGGTGTTGTCTGTTCTTATCAGTAATTGTCCTGGATTCAGGAAGTCCTTGAAAGCTGTAAGAGCATTTATTACTGCTAGCATTTCTTTCTGATTGATGTGAAGGTGCTTCTCTTTTTGGGACCATTTGCCCTGAATGCACCTGTCCGTCATGTGCGCCCCCCAGGCGTAGTCTGAGGCGTCTGTGGTTATGACTTGCTTTGCTTGAGGCTTGCAGAATGGGAGGCCTGTGTTTGCTTGACATGCTTGGGCCCACCATAGAAATTCCTTTTGCAAACATGGAATTATTGGTATTATTGTTTCCAAACTGTGACTGTTGAGACCATAGGTTTTTTAGGTACCATTGAAGTTTCCTCATATGCAGCTTTGCAAATGGGGTTAAAAGAATTCAAGATGCCATGAATCCCAGAGCCTGCAGGATTTTCCTTGCAGTAAGCCTGGTACTTTTTGCTAGTATTTTGAAGTACTGAGATAGTTGCCCCTGTTTTTCTGGCGTAAGGTAGGCCATCTGGGTGTTTGTGTCCAAGTTGGCACCCAGGAAAGTTATTTTCTGAGATGGTGTTAGCCTTGATTTCTCTTTGTTGATTGTATATCCCAGAGAAAGCAGTAACTGTGTCACATATGCCAGATGTTCCAGAAGTATGTTCTTGCTGTCCGCTTGAATCAGGCAGTCGTCCAGATAAGGGTAAATTTGTATCCCTTGAAGTCTGCAGTAGGCAATCACTGATGCCAGGCACTTTGTGAATACTCTGGGCGCAGTAGATAAGCCAAAGGGCAATGCAGAGAATTGATAGTGGATTGAACCTGCAAGAAATCTGAGGTATCTTCTGCAGCTTTGTCTGATTGGGACATGCAGGTATGCCTCCTTGAGGTCCAATGTTACCTGCCAAAACTCCTTGCCCAGCATGGGAAGAAGCTGCTGTAATGTGAGCATCTTGAATTTTGGTACGAGTAGAAATGTGTTTAGGATGGATAAGTCCAAAATGGGTCACCAGTCGGTTCCTTTCCTTGGTACCAGAAAAAGTCTTGAATAAAAACCTTGACCTTGTTGGTGAGTAGGTACCTTTTGAATAGCTCTCATGTTTATGAGCTTTGAAATTTGCAGTTGTGCCTCTGCCCTTTGATTTTGTGGCAGGTTTGGCATGCCTCTCATTTTTGGAAGAGTGTGAAATTGAAATTTGTAGCCTCTGTTTATAATGTCCAGGATCCATTTGTCTGTTGTGACAATATGCCAATTGCTTGCAAATAATGCTAGTTTCCCTCCCAAAGGTGCTGCCAGCTGAGACATGCTTGGCATGGAGATGAGGGAGTCATTGGTTTTGCTTCCTGTATTGTGCACTGTCTTCGCCACCTCTTGGCGCTGGAGTTTGCCATTGTCGGCCTCTATATGATCCTTGTGATTGCCCTCTGCCCCTTGTGCGTCTGTATCTACCTCTTTGGGGATTGTCAGTGGTTGGAAAGGATCAGTTTTTTGAAGGCCAATTTCTGCTAAAACGTGGTGGTTGGACCTGTAAGAAGGCTTTGACAGTTTGCATAGATTTGGCTTTTTCTTCCATTTTCCGTAGTATCTCCTCAGCATTAGTACCAAACAGCACATCATTTTGTAAAGGAGCATCTAGAAGTTTAGCTTTCACATGATCAGGTAAATTTTGTTCCCCAAGCCAGGCATGTCTGCGAATGACTGATCCTGTAGCTGCCGCTCTACTTGAGGCCTCTAGGGCATCATAACCACATTGTAAGGTGTGTTTACCCACTTGTTCTGCACTATGCATCATATCCTGTAACTCCTTTAAATCTGGTTGTTCAGGTTGAGACATTTTGTTCCTTAATTGTGTTAACAGGAACTGTTGATATTTAAGCATATGAAACTGACAATTTAAAGCCCTCATGGCTAGGGTGGCCGAGGTATATACCTTTTTTCCCCACCTTTCTAAAGATCTTGATTCCCTTTCTGCAGGAAGTGGGTTCTTGGCAGTGGGGGCCTTCAATCCCTTGGGGCCTTGTGAAATGGTTTCAGGGTCAGCATTATGGTTTTTGAAGAGAAATTGGTGAGAGCTGGGTACTCTGTAATACCTATCAGGTTTGACTGGTGCAGGAGGCAGAGAATCCGGGTTAAGACGAGCCTCCGAACAGACATCATCCAGTATGTCCAAAACAGGGGGTATAGCCAGAGGTCTGTGTTGAGGTAACAAAAGAAATTCCCTAAGTCTTTTCTTGGAATCTGAAAAGTCTTGGCCTTCCCAATGGAAGTGTTCCCTCAAGGTGTGTAAGGTTTCCCCAAAGGAAAAATCCTCAGGGGGGATACAGACGGAATGGACTGTTCTGCATCCGAATCCTCAAAAGGAGAGTAAGAGTGTTCCTCTGCATCAGAATGTTCTGATAAAATGGATCCCTGATCAGAAGAGGGAGAATCTTCCTCTACTCTGGGTCTCTTGTCTGGAGGGGGTTGAGAACCTCTGATAAGAGTAATTAAATCCTCAGCCATTTTAAGCATCTTGTTTTTTAGGCATGGGACCTGGGGAATGGAAATCCTTATGCGGTATTTGCTTCCCACAAGAAATACAATTATCAACTTTTTCTGACATCGGTCTGAGGCAAGAAAAGTTTCCCCAACGGGGTACTTAGCTTTAATGAAGACTTCGGTTTCCAAAATATTCGTAATTCAGGAGATGGCCGACTGGCACTTGCGAACTGCTTCTGCTTCGGGCACCGCGCGGCAAAAAAGACTGAAGAACATGGCGTCGGCTGTGTCTTATATACTATGGCCTCACTGACGTCAGAAGAGAAAGCGACGACAACAACAGACGCCGGACCAAGACTTTGGAATTCGGCCGACCGAGGGACCACCTGACGGCAAAGAACCCATCTGTGATTACTGCAGCTGTATGCACGATGAACATCTCCAGGACGCAGCTTCTAGGATGTCTCTTGTAGGGACGCCCCTGAGAAAAGCTGTAGAGGTGGATGCAGCCCTGGTTGAATGGGGTCTGATGCCCTGTGGGATAGGTTTTCCATGATGCTTATAGCAAAAATGAATGCAGTGACCTATCCATTTTGAAATGGTTTGCTTTGAAATAGCTTTCCTCTCTGTCCCTGCAGCAAATGTCACCACCAGATGTTCAGATTTCCTTTGAGGTTTAGTCCTATCCAAGTTGTCTGTGCACATCTAAGGAGTGCAGTATCCGTTCCCCTTTGTTCGGTGGGTTAGAAAAGAAGGTAGGCAAATGAATGGACTGATTAAGAGCCACACTGGATACCACCTTAGGCATGAAGGAGGGATTGGTTCTGAGGGGCACCCTGTCCGCATGAAAGATGATGAAAGGCTCCACTGCCATAAGGACCTGTAATTCAGATACCAGTCTTGCAGAACTGATTGCTAAAAGGAAAGTTGGTTTCCAGGAAAGGAATTTTAAATCTGTGAGTTTCTCCAAGACAAAGTTGAGGTCTCAGGCAGGAGTTGCCACTCTCCTGGGTGGCCTTAAATTTTTGACCTCTCTGAGGAACTGCTTGAGCAGTGGGTGAGAGAAGAGGAGAGGCTCTGTGTTATAATGAGCAGAAATGGCTGAGGCATGGATTTTGATGGAGTAAAAGGACAAGCCCTTATGAAGCATCTCAGTCAAACATTGTAGAATATGAGGTAAATTGGGCACTGCTGCACTCATCCCTTGAGACTGGTTCCAGGTACAAAATCTTTACCATTTTGCAGCATAAGATTTTCTAGTACTGGGCCTCCTAGCCTCTAAAATGATATCCATCACTGGATTTGCTGAGGGGTGGTAAATGAGAGATTAGGTAATTAGCCAGGCTGCTAGGTTCAGGGTTTGTAGCTGAGGGCGCAGAATCTGATTCTCCTGCTGAGACAACAGGGAAGGAGCCTGAGGCAGGTACCATGGGGCCAAGCATCACACACTGCACATGAGGGGGTACCAGTGTTGACGTGGCCAGTCTGGTGCAATTAGGATTGTCCTTGGCTTGTCCTGTTTGATCTTTAGTAGTACTTTGGAGAGCAGAGGCAGAAGAGGAAAGGCATAAACTGTTTTTTCCAGCTGAAGAATAGAACATCCACTTTCCAAGCTAGTTTGTGGGGAAACCTAATGCAAAATTTGTCCAATTGATGGTTGTGGGAGGAAGCAAACAGGTCTATATCTGGGCTCCCCCATTTGCTCGTCAACATGTTGAAAATTCTTGGTTCCAGTTTCCACTTGTGTGGGTCTATAAGGTTTCTGCCTAGTTCATCTGTCAGTGTATTTAGTTTTCCTGGCAGGAATTGAGCCTGTAGATTCACTTGGAAGCTCAAGGCTGTGTTCCACAATAACATGGCTAGTCTGCAGAGGGGGTAAGAATGGGTACCTCCCCTGCTTGTTTATGTATCACATGACCGTGGTGTTGTCCGTCTTTACCATTAATTGTCCTGGAAGAATGTGGTCCTTGAACGCTGTCAGAGCATTCTGTACAGCTAACATCTCTTTTTGATTTTTTTGTGTTGGTGCATTTGACTTGGGTTCCATTTGCCCTGAATGCACTTCCCTGCCAGGTGAGCACCCCCCCATGCATAGTCTAATGCATCTATTGTCAAGGTTTGGACGGCAGGGGGTAGTCTGAATGGTAGTTCCTTGTTTTGGTGGCAGGTCTCTGCTCACAAAAGGAACTCTAGGCATAGGCAAGGTATGATAGGAATCACTGCTTCTAGTTCCTGTGAATGTTGACACCATAGGCTTTTGAGATACTACTGCAGTTTCCATATATGCAGTCTTGCATATGGAATTAGAAAAATGCAGGAGGCCATGAACCCCAAAGGCTTGCAGTATTTGCCTTGCAGATAACTGGGCTTTTGTGGCCACTTGTATGAAGTAAGTCGTCAAAAGAATCCGTTTCTCAGGCGTGAGGAAAGCCATCTGGGAAGTTGTATTCAGCTTGCTCCCAGGAATATAATTTGTGGACTGGGTACCAGGTGTGATTTATTTTCGTTTATGGTGGACCCCAAACACGTCAGTACCCTTTGAACAAAGGCCAGATGATTCAAAAGTATGTCCTGGCTTTCTGCCTGAATTAAACAATCGTCCAGGTATGGGTATATTTGAATATTTCTTTGCCTGCAAAATGCAATGACTGGAGCTAGGCACTTTGTGAATACCCTGGGTGCAGTAGATAAGCCAAAAGGCAGTGCAGAAAACGGATAATGCATGTAGACTGCTTTGAAGCATAGGTATCTTCTGCAAGACTCCCTGATAGGGATGTGCAGGTATGTTTCTTTTAAGTCTAGTGTTGCCAGCCATGCATCTTTGCCTAACATAGGAAGCAGCTGGTGAAGAGTCAGCATCTTGAATTTTGGAATCACCAGAAAAGTATTTAGAGTAGAAAGGTCCAGGATAGGATGCCATGTATTGCCTTTTCTGGGTACCAGGAAAAGTCTTGAATAGAAACCTTGTCCCTTTTCCTCTTCTGGTACCAACTGAATAGCCCCCATGCTTAAAAGAGAGTATACTTGATTTTGGGCCTTTGCCCACTGATTTGGGAGTAGATCTGGCCTCCCGCTTGGTGTTGGTAAGGTGTGGAAGTTAAATAGGTTCATAGGTAGGTACTAGTCTATCGACCCAAGGGCCTACGTAAGCCTAGCCAACAAGGTTCCCTAGCTTACGCCACCCAGTTTCCTGTGCCACTGTCGAGCAGAGACACAGAAGTGATCCCCGGGGTGTATTTCCTATTTCCCATCCACTCATCAAGATTTTTCTTGAAGAGTGCTAATGAAGAACTTTGCATGACATAGATGGGTAGCCTATTCCAAAGTATGGGAAGTCTCTGGGACAGGAATCTATCCCTCCAGCATGTCCTGTTTACTGTGGTGACAAGGTTTAGGTCCCTAGAGTGTGTGGCTCGGAGGGATTGGGATTTCTATAAGTGTAGCATGTCCAACAGCTCTGGGTTTGACATAGCTTTATACATTAGGCACAGATCACCTCGGAGTAGGCGATATGCTACGGAGTAAAGCTGGAGATTTTTGAGGTGGTCGGTGTAGGGCATTTGTTTGAGGCCAGTAATCCTCTTTGTGAGGTACTTCTGTGGCCTTTCCAGCTGCTGCAGATGTCTTGTGAGGTACATTCCAAAAGGGGCATTGTACTCTATAATGGGTCTAATGAGTGTCGAGTAGAGGGGAACAATGACCTCTTTTTTCCTGGATGAAAACCCTTTTATGATGAGGTGTGCCACATAGAAGGACTTCCTGACTACTGTGGCGATGTGACTATCAAGGGAGAGACTACTGTCCACCTGAGTCCCAAGGTCTCTTATCACACGTTCGGTGTTAAGTAGATTGCTGCCTATGTGGTAGTTCATGGGTACAGAGTTTTTACCAAAGGGGGATGACACTGCACTTTTTGGCATTGAACTTGAGGCCATGGCTCTGACACCAGGCATCTGTCTCAACGAGGCCCTTTTGTAGGATGTCCACATCATCTGGGGACTTGACTATGGCTCCTAGTTTGCAATCACCTGCAAACTTCGTTAGCCAGAGGCCTTCTGTGTTAGCCTGTACTTCAGAGACGTAGATACCAAACAGGAGAGGTCTCAGGACGGAACCCTGTGGTACTCCACTTGTCACTGCTTTGAGGTCAGATTTGGAGTCTGCAACTTTTACAGTGTGGGTTCTGTCAGTGAGCCAGCTAGCAACCCATCTTGTGACATAGGGATTTATACCTAGTTTAGTGAGTTTAGCTATAATTCCAGAATGGGGGATGGTGTCGAAAGCCTTGGGGAGGTCAAGATAGGCTGTGTGAACCACCTTAACCTCATCTACGGCTTTGGTGACTGCCTCAAAGAAGTTGATCAGGTTCAGGAGGCATGATCTGCCTTTCACAAACCCGAACTGGGTGGGATCCAGAGTTTGGAGGTTACCAATGTCTTTGTTTATGAGTTCCACAATGATACGTTCCATGGCCTTGCAGACCAGGCTCGTCACGCTAATAGGTCGATAGTTCCTATGATCAGTGGTGGCTCCCCCTTTGTGGAGTGGGATAACTGTTGCTGTGCACCATTCAGTGGGCACAAAGCCTGATGTGAGGCTATTATTGAACATGGTGCTTAAATGGGGAGCCAGTTCATTCTGAAGTTCGTGTAACACGCAGCTTGGGATGTTGTCCGGTCCCATGGATGCTGTGTTTTTGGCTTTAGAGTGTGCAGCTTTCACCTGCGTAGTTGTGATTACAGGGACTCTGCATTCTTCCTGCATAGATATGAGCCCTTTAGGGGGTGGGGGCGGATAAAGTTTGCAATGAACCTATCTGCCAGGATGTTGGCAATATCAGTTGGTTCTGTAATTTTCGTGCATTTGTGCTGTAACTCAGAGCAGATCTGGGTGTTGCCATCGAGATTCTTGACATAGCTATAGAATGCTTTGTGGTTGTCCTTAGAATTAGTGGCGATTTTGTTTTAGAAGCTAGCTTTGGAGGATCTTATAAGGGATCTCAGCTTCTTACTGAGGCTGACCAGGGAGATCCTCCACTCATGGGATTTTACTCTCTTTTGCAACAGTTTCTTCCTTCTGTTGTACAGTTTGTTTATGGCAGGGGACCATC